>NC_090319.1:47536899-47903684 GCF_040869045.1 Eurosta solidaginis
CAGAAGCTCTGAAGCTATAAAGCTCTATATTGCGATTATAAACCTTTGAATTCCCCAGTCGCATCTTCTCTGGTTAAACTCGTTCTTTCAGCATAGTGTAGGCCACCCTCTTCCTCTGCTTCCATAAGCCGAATAAGATAAAAAATACTTTCATGGCCGGCGCATCATCTTTCATTCGTTTAACGTGGCCTAACCAGCGTAGCTGCTGCGTTTTTATTCGCTGAACTATGTCAATGTCTGCGTACAACTCGTACAGCTCAGCATTAAATCTTCTTCGGTACTAGCAGTCACCAATGTGTAGAAAAGCTCTTCAAGTATCTTAAAACCGACATTCTAATTTCAAGGTAACAAATAGCATATCCTTAAAGAATTGCAGAAATCCATTCATTAGGGACCCATTTCTTTGGCTTTAGTTTTCTATTTCACTACTACCTATTATTCACATATGTAAATACAAATACGCATAGCTATATATCTATACGAAATAGAAATAACGGTAAACTGTAAATGCATGTATATTGTGTTTGCTTTTTATTTGCTTACGATCATGCAAATCTTAAAGTAATATTCTCAAATAAAATTGTACGAAATTAGAATTTTACAGCTTGAGTAGAAAATTGCTTTGCCTTTGGCTGTATTGAAATAACATCTGCAAATGTACGCACAGGTGTAAATATTTCGTTACGAGGGCGATGTGATAAATTTGTAAAAAATTTAGGCGGAAGGAGGAAGTGGTGCTTATCAGCTAATTTTAGTCGTTTGTAAGAAGCGAATTAACACTTTCGCTCCGACTTTTGCAACTCTTTGGCTCAATCTTAATTTTTGATGTTTTGGATAGCCATCAGTACTTTATATGTGTAGAAACTCGATAAGGCTTGGCATTTATATAGATAACGGTATTTGAAACGAAATATTTGTCCTTGCAGGGTAAAAACTATCCACAGGAAGTATAAAAACTTATTTTTATACCTTCAATGAAAATGAAATGGTGTACTAAGTTTGGCACGAATCTCAAAATTGTAAGTCCTTAAAGGAGAAGTGATAGAACCACCAATAAGACTACTGAAATGATCACGACGAGTAGAGATGAGTTGATTTAGCCATGTCTGTCTGTGTGTTTGTTTGCAAATTAGTCCCTCAATTTTTGAGATATATTGGTAAAATTTGGTGAGCGGCTATATATATAGCATATATCCCCTAGACAACCGATTTTTCAGAAAAGATGATTTTTGTCATATCTTCCTCAATTTATCAGATTGAGGCTTCAAACTTCACCATATACTTTCGCATATTGCAAATATTATTGTCTGAAAAAACTGGATGAGATCGTTAGTATACATAACATATATCTCCCACAACCGATTGTTCAGATAAGAAGCTTTTCGTAATTACTGCCCCATATTAACAGCTAGAGGCTTCAAATTTCACTGAAGGCTTACGTACAGAGCATTCATTGTTATCTAAAAAAATTGTATAGATCGATCGTACATATAGTGTATATTCCATAGAACCGATTGTTCCGATAAGAAACTTTTCATAATTTTTGAGCCATTTTAACAGCTAGAAGCTTCAAATTTCACCAAATGCTTACGCATATAGCATATATTGTTGTCTGACAAAATTATAGAGATCGGTGATATATATATTATATACCCCATATAAACTGTCATTTCGTTCGCCTTTTTAATGACTGGAAGCTTCAAATTTCATCAAATACTTACCTTTACGACATATATGTATTGTTGAGATAAGTGATTCATGGTCAAAGCTATTTCATGCAGACCACAAAAAAACTTGAAACTTTGCATCTTCACACAAAGTAACTACCTACTTTTTATTTTTTAAAATTTTTTTTTTTATCTTAAAAATTGCTTAGGTATGTACGACGTACATTTCAAAGGTATATCAAGCAAAGTTCTTAATTGAGGAGTTGCGTGTAAACAGAGATCTTGTTGTTGCTGTTGTGGCGATAAGGACATTCCCCAAAGGTTTTGGGTAGTGCTATCGATGTTGGTGGTTGTTGTCAAAATCCATTTTTCACAATTTTCGCCAAAAATGGTGAAATAAACTTGGGATAGATGTTACTTTTTGCATATAATATAGAAGTAATAGTGGTACGTAATGAAATTTTAGTCCCACTTCTTATGTAAAAATGTCAAATTTAAATTTTCGGCGAAATGTGAGTATCTAAATTTTTTTGAGAACAAAACAAAAAACCCTCGTATATGTTCACCTACTTATATGTCGAAAAGACTTTTTTGATTAACAATCAAATGAATACTTGCGCACACACGAACAAACTTTTTTTGCAACTAATCACATGGCCAAATAATAAGAAGTGCTTGTAATTTTTACAACACACAAACTTTGTTCAGTATTTACCTTTACTAATAAATATTTACTTATAAAATTAAACATAAATCAAATCAAATAAATAACCACAAAGATATTTTGCAAAAAAACCTACCTTATATAAATAAATACACAAATAATCATGTCTGTTCATAAATAAGTATATATGAACAATAGCCGCAATCTTTTGCCAATAGTATGAAAAAATCCGTTGAATATTGAAATGTATGTAATATAACAATCTGAATAAAAAAGCCATGTTAATCACACTCGACTTAAGTATTTTAAATAAAGTTTTTCAATAGTTTTTGATGTGTTAACATATTTGCCCACGGAACAGAGGAATTTGGAATGTAAGCTTTAGTTTATGCTAAATGGTAGAATGTAAATGCAGTCGTAGTATGTAGTATTAGTATATGTACGATACAGTGCTACTCCTTCATTTTTTTATGAATTAATAAAAATTGAGTACTAGAGAATAAAATAAAATGGAATACAAGAGAATGGGTGGAAGTATTGGTATAATGTATGGATTAATAAAAAAAATGTAAGAATAATAGTCGTCCAGCACGCGACCTACATTTTAAACAAAGTTGCATGCATTTGCGCGCAGAGATGTATACACTGCTGTTTTTTTTTTAAATAAAGAGCACGAGATTAATTATAAAACCAGAATACGTGGTTTGTACTAAATGCCAGTTGAGTTGAAGTGTGTTTCTTCACAGGATTTTGATGATTTTAATATCTTTGTATATTATTTGGTTTCCATGAGACATAAAAGTGCAAACAGAGAAAAAATAATAATTATTAAAGTAAGATAAAACAAAAGAGGATTTTTATATTTTAAAAAATTATAAACTTTCTGGTTAATTATTGAGCTCAAGGCCGCAAGGATAAATAAAATACCATGTATTTTGTGGTATTATAATTTATATAATTGGTCGATATTTCGGTTTCAATCTGAAACCATCATCAGGACTAAAAAAACACAAAATATAATAACAAACATTAGGCAAACATAAAAATAGCAAGTGGATATTTTTCATATGGGCATATTTCATAAACAAATACAACTTATACAAATCAATGTACTTGATCGAGTGACCATATGTTCGAACAGATGAATGAACAAAGACAAAACAGGTAAACAAAATTAAAGTACAGTTAGTATAAACAAATTTTCTTAAAGCATGTACAGTCAAGTATAAACAAAAATAACAATATATGTAACAACAAACAATAAGAACAAATTTCCAAATCATCTTCTTGCTATTTTGCTGTTGTCGCCAAATATGTGACTAGCGGGATACTCGCCGTCGTTTAATGAACACTGCTCAACTCACATTGTATATTGTTGTTGTTTCAGCACTAAATTTCGATAGACGTGCGCACAGCCTTCTGTGTCAGATTTATAATTCATTCGCTTCTCATTAGGTGTGTTCATAATATGTAGCATTTCTAAAATAAAACGCTTTTTATAAAATTTTGCCTTGTCCAGAATGACGACATATTCAAAATCAGGGAAATGTCCAGTATCATTGCAATGGAATGACAAGGCCGTCTTATTGTCCGAGGCATTGTTCCTTAACTTGATGTTAGCCCTGTGTCCAGAAATCCTTGTCTTTAATTTTTGTTTAGTTGTCCCAACAGATACCTTTTTGCATACGTTGGACCCCTCGCAATTGTATGGAATTTGGTAGATTATGTCGGATCTCTCATATTTCGGGATTCGGTCTTTCGTATTGCTGTAAATTTGTCTCCGTGTGTTGCTATAAATTAGATCTTTTTATCCTATCTGCTATTCCTGGAATATATGGGACAGATTTGTATATTTTTGCATTTCTATTGCTAGTACTTTCTTGCGAGATTGTCTTATAAAATTTTCGGATCAGATTGTTAACTAGCTCTCTAGGAAATTCATTTTGCTCCAGGGTTGCCTTGATGATAGCAATGTTTTTCTTGTGATATATTTTATCGCTTATTTTAAGTACTCTCGATATAAAATTCTTCGCGGTGTTCAAAATGGTTCTTTTCTCGTGCTTCGAGTTGTAGTTAATTAGCCTTCCGGACGCTGTAGGCTTCTTATACCAGTCGATAAATAACTTGTTATCCTTTCTGATTATCAGAGTGTCCAAATATGGCAAGCACTCATCTTTTTCTACCTCTGTTGTAATTTGTATGGACTTGTTGTAACTATTGAGCTTCGTGAGCATGTTGTCGATTTCATCCGTTCTGACAACAGCGAAAAGGTTATCCACGTTTTTCGTTAACAATCGTGGCTTTCAGGTGGGGTCCGCCTCGAATTTCATTAACAAAACCTCCATAACAATGTCAGCTATGACCTGGGAAGCTGGAGATCCCAATGGCATTCCAGTTCGTTGCTCATATATTTTTCCCTTGAATTTGAAATAACGATTTTCCTTTATACAAAACTTAACAATCATTAAAAATAGCTTTTTGGATAGTGACGTATGCTCTTTTATGTCGTTCCACCTAGAAGCAATGATGGCCACATCTACTGGAATGCTTGGAAATAAGGAAACGACGTCGAGGGACACTACGATTTCATCGTCGTAGATGAATGTACCCTTCACTTTTTCTTTAAACTCTGCCGCATCTTTGACATTATATTTCGATGAGTTGGTTAAATTTTTGAGGATTTTTACGACATATGTGCATAAATTGTGAGACGGGGAGTCAAATGAAGAACAAATAGGTCGTAGCGGTATACCATCTTTATGTATTTTAGGTAAACCGTAGATTCTCGGTGGGTTAGCATTTTTGCAAGTAAGGAAGTTCCTTTCTTTCATATCTATATACTCATTTTTAAACATCCCTATTTCATTGTTCTTCTCCTGTAATTTACTTGTCCGATCACGTTTAAGTACTCCGTAGGTGGAAATATTATTGACTATAGTTTGCATCTTTTTATCGTATTCGGTCTTGTTCATTGCTACAGTAACGTTTCCCTTATCTGCATTAAGCATCAGTAGTTCTTCATTGTTTTTAAAGAAATTTTATTTATTTATTTATTTATTTTTATTTATCCTTGAGGCCTTGAGCTCAATAATTAATCAGAAAGTTAAGATAAACTTATAAGGCTATTAACAAAACCCAAAAAATTATAAACTTGAATTAAATAAAAAAAAAAATTTATGAAAAAAAAAATAAAATGAATAAAATAAAATAAAAAAAAATTTAAATAAAAAAATTAAGACAAAATAAAATAACACAAAAGAAAATATATATTTTTAACAATTCAAAATAAATGAACACAATATGAAGTAAAATTAAATGAAATGAATCAAATGAATTTAAATTAAATTAAAAATAGTATTAAATAAAATAAAATATAATAAAATAAAATAAAAAAATATAATATAATATAATATAATAAACAAAAATATAATGAAATAAAATAAAATTAAATTAAATGAAATTAAATTAAATTAAATTAAATTAAACAAAATAAAAAAATAAAATAAAAAAATTAAATACAATAAAATAAAAGTAAACGTAAAATAATAAAGTAAAATTAAATTGAACTAAATAAACTAAAAAAATTTAAGCAAAATGAAATGAAATAATATCTATGATTAAAATAAAAGTTAAGGATAATAAAAAAATAAATAAAATAAGAATAAAAAATAGAAGAAAATAAAATAAATATTAAGCAAATAAAATTGCTCAAAACTAAATAAAACAAAGTAAGAAACAAATTAATGATAAAATAAAAAAATGTAATAAAATTATATAATATCAAATAAAACAAAACAAAATAAAATAAAATGAAATTAAGTGAAATTGAATTGAATTTATTATAACTTATATAAAATAAAATAAAATAAAATAACAAAATAAAATAAATTAAAATAAAATAAATAAAATAAAATAACATAAAATAAAATAAATTAAAATAAAATAAATAAAATAAAATAAAATAAAATAAAATAAAATAACATAAAATAAAATAAATTAAAATAAAATAAATAAAATAAAATAACATAAAATAAAATAAATTAAAATAAAATAAATAAAATAAAATAAAATAAAATAAAATAAAATAACATAAAATAAAATAAATTAAAATAAAATAAATAAAATAAAATAACATAAAATAAAATAAATTGAAATAAAATAAATAAAATAAAATAAAATAAAATAACATAAAATAAAATAAATTAAAATAAAATAAATAAAATAAAATAACATAAAATAAAATAAATTAAAATAAAATAAATAAAATAAAATAATAATAAAATAAAGTAAAATTTAAATTAGATATATGTATGTGACCCGGTCTAAGAAAAGTTAGCTTATGACTCAAAACAGAAATTGCGAGAAACAGCTGTTAAAGATAAACAGCGCATTTCTTCAGTTTCTTAGTAGTAGTAGTATTTTTGAGTCATAAGCCATCTTTGCATAGGCCGGGTCACATATATTGACAATGAAAATTTGTAAGGGAACAAGTAGAAAATTATGGAAACTCTAAAATGTTTAAGTTCTGTAAATTATACGGCTGTGCAACATGACATTGAGCAACACCATCAGCTCAGTCAGAATTGGGAAGAACAACTCCGAGCCTTTCGAAAATGAACGAGGTTTCAGTCAATTTGACACGCTATCGTGCGGTGTTTTCAAGTTGATTGTGGATGAAATAATCAAAGCTGCAGGACAACCGCTCTGGAATGATATTCTATAAAAGCGTGAAACCACTGGCGTATGCTGACGACACTGATATCATCGAGCTGAACACACGATCCGTAATTTCTGCTCACTGCAAAATGGAAAAACAAGCGGAAGATATGGGTTTGATGGTGAAGGACGACCAAACGAAGTACCTGCTGTCATCAAGCGAAAAGGCAGCGCACTTGCGCCTTGAACACCACGTGACCGTTGGCAGCCATGTTTTCAATATAGTAATAAACTTCGCTTATTTTGGAACCACCATTACCACAAGCTACAACATCACCTTTGAAATCCAAAAAAATGCTTTACAAGTTGCTTATCGTACCTGTCCTGCTATATGGTACAGAAGCATGGAACATGACAATATCAGATGAGGCATGTCAGGGACTGTTCATGAGAGGTTTTTTGATAGACTTACGGAATTCTGTATGGGATTTATGCAGACATAAAAGAGTGCACGAATCAAAACACAGTAGCTACGCTACCTAGGTCGTGTTATTCGAATGAATGGAAAATGCTCCAGCTAGAAAAGTATTTTTACTAAAAATTAAGTGACTGGCGCACCCT
This sequence comes from Eurosta solidaginis, assembly GCF_040869045.1. Taxonomy (NCBI): domain Eukaryota; kingdom Metazoa; phylum Arthropoda; class Insecta; order Diptera; family Tephritidae; genus Eurosta; species Eurosta solidaginis. Next base: position 47,544,508 of record NC_090319.1, read on the forward strand.
GTTGGATGCCCATGACCGCTTAAACAGTTAGGCTCCATTAAAATATGTAAGTAAACCAACCAATGAAAAAGTGATACGTTTACGCAGTGGTTCACATCTTAACAAGTTGTTGTTGTTGCAGTAGCAGTGCTTCGCTCCATCCAATAGGTGCAACCAATCGCAAATTTTCATCAATGTCCTCTAACGGTAGTCCAAGGAATATTGCTGTTTCTCAGGTGCCGTATTTCCTCATAATGCGGAGATAACCCCTTAGGCCCCTGGGAGGTGTAGATAGCCTCGTAAATCAGATGTGTGATGGTATACCCAGGTTTCTGGGTATTCAACAGAAAATTTATGTTCAGTAATTCATTTCTCTCTCTAATGGGGAGTACTCTCACCTCTTGTGTAGGTAGTATTCTGGGGACATAAAAATACAGCTCGCAGCGGTTCGGAGGGAAGTATTTTGTGAAGCCTGTCTTTTCTTCCAGTGAGACTAAATTGTAACCTCATTTGTTTTAATCTAAACAAGTGATATGGATATATTTGCGCATAATCGCTTGGCTTTTAAAAAACAATGAGCTTATTAGTAAATACTTAAATACAAAGCTCTCTTTTCTTTATATGACTTTGGTTACTCTTTTTTAACTCGATGGGAAAAGGTTCGTAAAGTTGTGTTAATATGACAAAAAGTGCATAAGGACATTTACATTATATAGGCATGTGAACATTAAAAATGTTTTAAACATAAATATATGCTTATATACATATATACATACACACACACATTCATTTTCTTTTGTGATTCAGTGTAGCATAAATGTTTACGCTGCAAACATACATGTGAGCATCTGTATGTAAATAAACACTGACACACTTTTATACTCAGTTGAGCAGAGCTCACAGAGTATATTAAGTTTGATTGCATAACGGTTGGTTGTACAGTTATAAAGGAATCGAGATAGATATAGACTTCCATATATCAAAATCATCAGGATCGAAAAAAATTTGATTTTGCCATGTCCGTCCGTCCGTCCGTCCGTTCGTTAACACGATAACTTGAGTAAATTTTGAGGTATCTTCATGAAATTTGGTACGTATGTTCCTGAGCACTCATCTCAGATCGCTATTTAAAATGAACGATGTCGGACTATAACCACGCCCACTTTTTCGATATCGAAAATTTCGAAAATCCGAAAAAGTGCAATAATTCATTACCAAAGGCAGATAAAGCGATGAAATTTGGTAGGCGAGTTGAACTTATGATGCAGAATTGAAAATTAGTAAAATTTTGGACAATGGGCGTGGCACCGCCCACTTTTAAAAGAAGGTAATTTAAAATTTTGCAAGCTGTAATTTGGCAGTCGTTGAAGATATCATGATGAAATTTGGCAGGAACGTTACTCCTATTACTATATGTACGCCTAATAAAAACTAGAAAAATCGGAAAAGGACCACGCCCACTTTTTAAAAAAAAATTTTTTAAAGTAAAATTTTAACAAAAAATTTAATATCTTTACAGTATATAAGTAAATTATGTCAGCATTCAACTCCAGTAATGATATGGTGCAACCAAATACAAAAATAAAAGGAAATTTCAAAATGGGGGTGGCACCGCCCTTTTTCATTTAATTTGTCTAGGATACTTTTAATGCCATAAGTCGAACAAAAATTTACCAATCCTTTTGAAATTTGGTAGGGGCATAGATTTTATGACGTTAACTGCTTTCTGTGAAAATGGGCGAAATCGGTTGAAGCCACGCCCAGTTTTTATACACGGTCTCCGTCTGTCCTTCCGCATGGCCGTTAACACGATAACTACAGCAAAAATCGACATATCTTTACTGAACTTAGTTCACGTACTTATCAGAACGCACTTTATCTTGGTGAAAAAAATGAACGAGATCCGACTATGACCACGCCCACTTTTTCGATATCGAAAATTCCGAAAAATGAAAAAAATTCCATAATTCTATACCAAATACGAAAAAAGGGATGAAACATGGTAATTGGATTGGTTTATTGACGCGAAATATAACTTTGGAAAAAACTTTGTAAAATGGTTGTGACACCTACCATATTAAGTAGAAGAAAATGAAAATGTTCTGCAGGGCGAAATAAAAAACCCTTGAAATCTTTGCAGGTATTACATATATAAATAAATTAGCGATATCCAACAGATAACGTTCTGGGTCACCCTGGTCCACATTTTGGTCGATATCTGGAAAACGCCTTCACATATACAACTACCACCACTCCCTTTTAAAACTCTCATTAATACCTTTAATTTGATACCAATATCGTACAAACACATTCTAGAGTCACCCCTGGTCCACCTTTATGGCGATATTTCGAAAAGGCGTCCACCTATAGAACTGAGCCCCACGCCCTTTTAAAATACTCATTAGCACCTTTCATTTGATACCCGTATTGTACAAACGTATGCTAGAGTCACCCCGGGTACACCTGTATGGCGATATCTCGAAAAGGCGTCCACCTATAGAACTAAGGCCCACTCCCTTTTAAAATACTCATTAACACCTTTCATTTGATACCCGTATTGTACAAACGTATGCTAGAATCACCCCTGGTACACCTGTATGGCGATATCTCGAAAAGGCGTTCACCTATAGAACTAAGGCCCACTCCCTTTTAAAATACTCATTAACACCTTTCATTTGATACCCGTATTGTACAAACGTATGCTAGAGTCACCCCTGGTACACCTGTATGGCGATATCTCGAAAAGGCGTCCACCTATAGAACTAAGGCCCACTCCCTTTTAAAATACTCATTAATACCTTTAATTTGATACCCATATCGTACAAACAAATTCTAGGGTCACCTGGTCTACCTTTATGGCGATATCTCGAAACGGCGTCCACCTATGGAACTAAGGATCACTCCCTTTTAAAATACTCATTAGTGCCTTTTTTTTTTATACCCATATTGTACAAACAAATTCCAGGGTCATCCCTGGTCCATCTTTATGGCGATATCTCGAAACGGCGTCCACCTATGGAACTAAGGATCACTCCCTTTTAAAATACTCATTAGCACCGTTTTTTTTTGATACCCATATTGTACAAACAAATTCTAGGGTCACCCCTGATCCACCTTTATGGCGATATCCCTAAATGGCGACTATGGCCCTCTCCCTCAAAAAATACTCTTTAATGTCTTTCATTTGATACCCATATCGTGCAAACGCATTCTAGAGTCAACCCTTATCCAGCTTTATGGCTATATCCCTAAATGGCGTCCACCTATAGAACTATGGCCCACTCCCTCATAAAATACTCTTTAATGCCTTTCATTTGATACCCATGTCATACATACACATTCCACGGTTTCACTCGGTTCATTTTCCTACATGGTTATTTTCCCTTATGTTGTCACCATAGCTCTCAACTGAGTATGTAATGTTCGGTTACACCCGAACTTAACCTTCCTTACTTGTAAAGAGTAAATTTAAAATACATGTAAATAAGCCGATGTTATGCTAATAAATGTCTTGATAATAATAACGTCGTAAATTTTAAGAAGTTAAATAAACACATCGGCCACTGGCAATATGCTCAAAACATACTGCTTTGTTCTTTTGCATTTTCCCAGTTAACAGTTTATTGCATGCTGAACGGTATTTGAATATAACATAATAGTATTTGGAGTTTACTTTATACCGAGAATAATTTGATAGATTTCAGATCCACAGAAACTCCCTAATGAAAGGCCGATTCAAAATCTCTTCCTTTACAGGCCTAATATTCCTTTTTGGTGCGTCCCCCAAAAAGGGGATACACTGACGGAAGTAGTTATTTTGAGAAGAACTTTTTACATTTTTTACCTTGTTGTACTTAAGCAAAATAATTTTCGCAATTTTTTCACAAACGCACATACAAATATATTGTTAACAACTTTGAGAAATTTCGTTTATTTGAAACCTTCTGCTAACGTTCGAATCGCTAAACTGTTGAATACATCACTCCAATATTCTGTATTGCAAAATGGTCTTTATTAGACTGCTTTGGGCTAGTACAATTATTCTTCACAATTATGCTTCACTTCGCAACTGATAGCGTGTTTAAATCAAAGTGATTACTGATTGTTCAGCTTGTGCTGCTTTTATACTCTCCGTTGCTTCGTTGGCATATTTCTCCAAAGGTCTAGACGTTTCACCTTCTAGAACTCTTATATCTCCTGCTTGGTAATTAGTTATATGTGTGTATATGTGATCAACTACTTGGGCTGATGACCACATGTGTTTGTGAGAGAGATCTCTTCGTTGCCTTGTACATAAGTGTTGCTAGCTTTAATGTGTACATGTATATACGAGTGGCTGCATCATGTTTTTATCGTTGCGTTATCATTTACTAACAGCTTAGTGACGCTAAGATTCTCCACAATAAAACAAAACAAAAGCAGGCTTAAATTCGAGATCTTAGGAAAAATTTGCAAAAATTCGAATTCTGAACATGAATCCTTAGTATTTTTTTTTCAGTGCTTAAAATGAATACTTTTAACCTAGCTCCTATTAGCTTGAGTTATATGTATGTATGTGTGTAACGGAATCTTTGTGCATAATTTTCGCTCATTTCCAGAAGCTTATTTTTATACTCAGTTGAGCAGAGCTCACAGAGTATATTAAGTTTGATTGGATAACGGTTGGTTGTACATATATAAAGGAATCGAGATAGATATAGACTTCCATATATCAAAATAATCAGGATCCAGAAAAAATTTGATTGAGCCATGTCCGTCCGTCCGTCCGTCCGTCCGTTAACACGATAACTTGAGTAAATTTTGAGGTATCTTGATGAAATTTGGTATGTAGGTTTCTGAGCACTCATCTCAGATCGCTATTTAAAATGAACGATATCGGACTATAACCACGCCCACTTTTTCGATATCGAAAATTTCGAAAAACCGAAAAAATGCGATAATTCATTGCCAAAGGCGGTTAAAGCGATGAAACTTGGTAGATGGGTTGAAGTTATGACGCAGAATAGAAAATTAGTAAGACTTTGGACAATGGGCGTGGCACCGCCCACTTTTACAAGAAGGTAATTTAAAAGTTTTGCAAGCTGTAATTTGGCAGTCGTTGATGATATCATGATGAAATTTGGCAGGAACGTTACTATTATTACTTTATATATGCTAAATAAAAATTAGCAAAATTGGATGAAGAACACGCCCACTTTTTAAAAAAAATTTTTTTTAAATTCAAATTTTAACAAAAAATTTAATATCTTTACTGTACATAAGTAAATTAAGTCAAAATTCAACTCCAGTAATGATATGATGCAACAAAATACAAAAATAAGAGAAAATTTCAAAATGGGCGTGGCTCCGCCCATTTTCATTTAGTGTGTCTAGAATACTTTTAATGCCATAAGTCGAACAAAAATTTACCAATCCTTTTGAAATTTGGTAGGAGCATAGCTTCTATGACGTTAACTGTTCTCTGTGAAAATGGGCGAAATCGGTGGAAGCCACGCCCAGTTTTTATACACAGTCCTCCGTCTGTCCTTCCGCTCGGCCGTTAACACAATAACTTGAGCAAAAACCGATATATCTTTACTAAACTTAGCCCACGTACTTATCTGAACTCACTTTATCTTGGTATAAAAAATGGCCGAAATCCGACCATAACCACGCCCACTTTATCGATATCGAAAATTCCGAAAAATGAAAAAAATTCCATAATTCTATACCAAATACGAAAAAAGGGATGAAACATGGTAACTGGATTGGTTTATTGACGCAAAATATAACTTTGGAAAAAACTTTGTAAAGTGGGCGTGACACCTACCATATTAAGTAGAAGAAAATGAAAAAGTTCTACAAGGCGAAATCAACAGCCCTTGGAATCTTGGCAGGAATACTGTTAGTGTTATTGAATATATAAATAAATTAGCAGTACCCGACAGATGATTTTCTGGATCACCTTATCCACATTTGGTCGATATCGCGAGAACGCCTTCACATATACATCTAAGGGCCACTCGCTTTTAAAACCCTCATCAATACCTTTAATTTGATATCCATATCGTACAAACACATTTTAGAGTCAACCCTGGTCCACGCTAATGGCGATATCTCGAAAAGGCGTGCACCTATAGACCTAATGCCCACTCCCTCTTAAAATGCTCAGTAACACCTTTCGTTTGATACCCATATCGTAAAAACATTCTAGAGTCACCCCTGGCCCACCCTAATGGCGATATCTCGAAAAGGCGTCCACCTATAGACCTAATGTCCACTCCCTCTTAAAATGCTCAGTAACACCTTTCCTTTGATACCCATATCGTACAAACATTCTAGAGTCACCCCTGGCCCACCCTAATGGCGATATCTCGAAAAGGTGTCCACCTATAGACCTAATGCCCACTCCCTCTTAAAATGCTCAGTAACACCTTTCGTTTGATACCCATATCGTACAAACATTCTAGAGTCACCCCTGGCCCACCCTAATGGCGATATCTCGAAAAGGCGTCCACCTATAGACCTAATGCCCACTCCCTCTTAAAATGCTCAGTAACACCTTTCGTTTGATACCCATATCGTACAAACATTCTAGAGTCACCCTTGGTCAACCTTTATGGCGATATCTCGAAAAGGCGTCCACCTATAGAACTGAGGATTACTCTCTTTTAAAATACTCATTACCACCTTTCATTTGATACCCATATCGTACAAACACATTCTAGAGTCACCCTGGCCCACCCTAGTGGCGATATCTCGAAAAGGCGCCCACCTATAGACCTAATGCCCACTTTCTCTTAAAATGCTCAGTAACACCTTTCGTTTGATACCCATATCGTACAAACATTCTAGAGTCACCCCTGGCCCACCCTAATGGCGATATCTCGAAAAGGCGTCCACCTATAGACCTAGTGCCCACTCCCTCTTAAAATGCTCAGTAACACCTTTCGTTTGATACCCATATCGTAAAAACATTCTAGAGTCACCCTTGGTCCACCTTTATGGCGATATCTCGAAAAGGCGTCCACCTATGGACCTAATGCCCACTCCCTCTTAAAATGCTCAGTAACACCTTTCCTTTGATACCCATATCGTACAAACATTCTAGAGTCACCCCTGGCCCACCCTAATGGCGATATCTCGAAAAGGCGTCCACCTATAGACCTAATGTCCACTCCCTCTTAAAATGCTCAGTAACACCTTTCCTTTGATACCCATATCGTACAAACATTCTAGAGTCACCCCTGGCCCACCCTAATGGCGATATCTCGAAAAGGTGTCCACCTATAGACCTAATGCCCACTCCCTCTTAAAATGCTCAGTAACACCTTTCGTTTGATACCCATATCGTACAAACATTCTAGAGTCACCCCTGGCCCACCCTAATGGCGATATCTCGAAAAGGCGTCCACCTATAGACCTAGTGCCCACTCCCTCTTAAAATGCTCAGTAACACCTTTCGTTTGATACCCATATCGTAAAAACATTCTAGAGTCACCCTTGGTCCACCTTTATGGCGATATCTCGAAAAGGCGCCCACCTATAGACCTAATGCCCACTTTCTCTTAAAATGCTCAGTAACACCTTTCGTTTGATACCCATATCGTACAAACATTCTAGAGTCACCCCTGGCCCACCCTAATGGCGATATCTCGAAAAGGCGTCCACCTATAGACCTAATGTCCACTCCCTCTTAAAATGCTCAGTAACACCTTTCCTTTGATACCCATATCGTACAAACATTCTAGAGTCACCCCTGGCCCACCCTAATGGCGATATCTCGAAAAGGTGTCCACCTATAGACCTAATGCCCACTCCCTCTTAAAATGCTCAGTAACACCTTTCGTTTGATACCCATATCGTACAAACATTCTAGAGTCACCCCTGGCCCACCCTAATGGCGATATCTCGAAAAGGCGTCCACCTATAGACCTAGTGCCCACTCCCTCTTAAAATGCTCAGTAACACCTTTCGTTTGATACCCATATCGTACAAACATTCTAGAGTCACCCTTGGTCAACCTTTATGGCGATATCTCGAAAAGGCGTCCACCTATAGAACTGAGGATTACTCTCTTTTAAAATACTCATTACCACCTTTCATTTGATACCCATATCGTACAAACACATTCCAGAGTCACCCCTGGCCCACCCTAATGGCGATATCTCGAAAAGGCGTCCACCTATGGACCTAATGCCCACTCCCTCTTAAAATGCTCAGTAACACCTTTCGTTTGATACCCATATCGTACAAACACATTCTAGAGTCACCCCTGGCCCACCCTAATGGCGACATTTCGAAAAGGCGTCCACCTATAGACCTAATGCCCACTCCCTCTTAAAACGCTCAGTAACACCTTTCATTTGATTCCCATATCGTACAACTACAGACACCCCTGGTCCACCGTTATGGCGATATCTCGAAACGGCGTCCACCTAGGGAACTAAGGATCACTCCTTTTCAAAATACTCATTAACAGCTTTCATTTGATACCCATATCGTACAAACATATTCTAGAGTCACCCCTGGTCCACCTTTATGGGGATTTCTCGAAAAGGCGTTCACCTATAGAACTAAAGCCCATTCCCTTTTAAAATACTCATTATCACCTTTCATTTGATACCCATATCGTACAAACACATTCTAGAGTCAGCCCTGGTCCACCTTTATGGCGATATCCCTAAATGGCGTCCATCCATAGAACTATGGCCTACTCTCTCTTAAAATACTCTTTAATACCTTCCATTTGATACACATGTCATACAACCACATTCCAGGGTTACGCTAGGTTCATTTTCCTACATGGTGATTTTCCTTATTTTATCTCCATAGCTCTCAACTGAGTATGTAATGTTCGGTTACACCCGAACTTAGCCTTCCTTACTTGTTAAATTTTAAGATTAATTTTAAATTTTGCACATGTATCAAGGACCGATGGCAGTGAAATATATTATAGTGGGCCTACTTAAGGTCAGCGGACATAACGTCAATTTACTTATGACTTCTTCGAACGGCCATAAGGTCAATTGAAAATTTGCGTACGTATTAAGGGCCGGGAACAATGCGATAATTTGTTGGAGAGGTGATATAAGGCCAATTGACCTTATGAAAGGGCATGATGCCATTTGACACTTTGCACACGTATCGATACCGATGAGAATACAATAAAATGAGGGTGGTGACAATGGGTCAACGGACATAAGGTCACGTGAAAGTGGCTATGAGACACATTAACGTTATAGCCGTTGTAATTCGTCATAAAATCAATTGGCCATTTAAAGTGGCCGTAGGGCCAGTTAAATTCATGGCCTTTCAATATTTGATAAAGCGCACATTTATGAAATTTCCCTTTGACCATGTGACCATTTCGGGAAAGACTATAACCATATATATATTTACTGAAGTGAGACCAACGCAAAAGCAAGTAGCTTTGCAGAAACAATTTGACTTTTATTTGCAAGAGTTTTTTATTCCTTTTCCTATTGGAGTCAAATAAGCACATGGGAAAATAAGCGCTGGCGAATTTTTTAATGCAAACTTTTTTTAGGAGCAAACTTGTCAAACATTCAAAGTCCTTCATAAATGTAATGCGCGATAACCTACGAAGAGCTATTCGGCCGAGCTTCTCTTCCAATTTGTTTCGTGCTCCTTTTAATTTTTACTACAAATTGCCCGGATGAGACATACTCGTTTTATGCCGATTACGAATGGCATCTGCAAGATTTTTTACTGAGAAGGTTTTCGTGGCCGAAAAAACTGCAGTGCTTGCCAAACTCTGCCGAGGAGCGACCTATTTTAGAAAAATTGTCTTCTAATTGCAAAAACGTGTTTCTAAAATTTTAATTATGCTTTGCCCGGGGGATGATCACAGGTTATTCGGTGTGTTAGACGCAGCACGCTACCATTACGCCACGCTTTTATAGATATCACAAAGGTTTTGAGTTACATTAGTAGAAGGGCGAAATTTACTCAAAATAAAGTTACGTAAAATAAAATTTAAGTTATTAACGGAATATTTGAGTTCAGTTTTTTGGTGGCAAATAGCGATTCCGAATTTAACCTTTAAATATTATAAATCAAAGTCTTAGATTTTGGTAACACGTAATCTCAGGCACTATTGAGTGTAATGGGCTGCAATTGAAAAAAATTCTTAAGTTTAGCTTTAATATATAGCTCTTTATCTTATATTAAAGAGTGTCATTTTAAACGTGTTTATACAAGGCACAGCATTGCTACGAATGAACGCAAATTAAGTGCTTTACTTAAAGTGGTGTAATTGTGTGAGTCGTAGATCAGCTGACTTCTGTTCATTTGGTTTGCGCATAGGTTTTTTGTGTGTATTTCTGATTTAAACAAAGATTAGGCATCTTTAACAAGTTTCATTTGGTACAAGCTAAAAGAAAAAAGTGTCGAAAGTGTTTAAAATAATAGTACATATGATGAATAGGAGACCTTTCGAATTGCCTAGATATTTTTTTCTGCTGTTTACTTGGTCGTAGCATTTGTTCTTTACACCTTTTGAATTACACTAGTTTTTGTTTGATTTTTGTGGTTTTCTTGTCTATACAATTAATGTTTTTTGAAATCATAACTAAGTGTAAATATTTTATTAGTTTAAACATACACTTACTTTGACTCTTTCTTGTCTTGTCAAATTAAGATAACTTTGTTATTTAGCTTAGCATTGCTTATCAAGGCAACAATTAAGGTCATTCTAATAACTATTCAAATATAAATAAATTATTTAAGTAAATAAGGTATTTTATAAAATATGATATTTTTTAACTTAAGAGTTAGCTTATAAGAATAAACTTTGGGATTTGGGGACAGGGTTAGTCCGCATATGCATCCCAAGTAAAGATTGAGTAAAGATGTATGTTTCGACGCAACGAAGCTCATCGCTTTTTGTTGTTGTTGGAGCGATAAGGACACTTCCCAAATGTTTTTGAGAGTTAAGTCGATGTTGATGGTCTTTTGAAGTAAATAGATAGGTTGAGCTCCGGTTACAATAACCATTTAGTTACAAGCCCGACTACCCCAGGAACTTTTTAATCTGACCATATTGAACATTTTAAGCCGTCTTGTGCCCCATCATCTACTTCTATAAAGATATTTAGTTTAACATAGCTTCGTCCGATAAATATGTGTATGTTACAATCATATTTGTTAAAAGATTTCCCTAAGGTAATTGAGGTTGGAAATTGGCTTGCGGAAGCTCTGAAGTTTTAAAAATTTGTATCGCGCTTGTCAATACCTTGAAATCAAAAAATCGTAGATCGTATATTGGTATGTGTCTTATGACGACTGACAGCATATTGAACTGCTTTCAAAATCTTATAGATATATGTTATCGAAGAGCTATCGAAAGGTTATCGATTGACTGTGGAAAGCTTATTAGTTATTTATCCAAAAATGTTGATTATTTTATCAACAATTTCTCCATTCAGTGTGCAAAAGCTATAGACTATTTATCAAAGAGTTATCGACTATTTTTAGAAAAGTTATAGCCATTTTATTAAAAGTTTATACTTTCCATCAAATTGTTATAATTTCCACCCAATTGGTATAATTCGATTAGTTATCGAAAGTTATCGATTGTAAATCGATGTGTTCTTGAAAATTTATCGACTTTTTTAACGAAAATTAGTCCATTGGTTTTCAAATACGAATCTATTTGTTACCGAAAGTTATCGATTTCTTATTTGAGTCTTACAAATTTGTTATTGACGTACTATCGGTCTATTATAAACATTTGTTGGTTTTTTATGAAGCATATACCGATAAAACTTCATTAGAAAATCGATAACACATCTGGAATCCGTCAACAACAAGCCGATTAGAAAACGACAAGAAGCAGATGACAAACGGACAGCAAACCGATAACTCATTGATAATAACTATTATTGGCGGCTCTTTCTATGACTAGTGATGTTCATTGTAGTAAAACGGTGTTGTAGTGGTACCTGTAAAGCTTAACGGCCAGCATTAACATAATCAAATAACCATAAGCATCTTGAACTAACAGTCGATTCTAAACGCAACTGGAAGGTGCACATCGAGGCGTTGATACCGAAGGCCCACATCCCTTCAAAGCCTATAAATTGATGTTTCGTAAAAAGTATGGTCTCAGGCCAAAGATGGTGCTAAACTTGTATGATCCACTCATGTCGTATGGCTATGTGGTGTGGTTGGAAGCTCTTAATAGGGACTAGAATTTCATCAACCTACAGGAAGTTCAGCGCTCTCAGGTGTGGGGGCTGGGATATATTCGTATTCTCTAGAGACTCAAATGTCATTCAAATTGCCGTCATACTGAATTGTGTTTCAAGAAAAAGTCCTTTCTCTATCAACATCCGAACAATACTGAAACCCAAGCAGCTATGGTGGCCCTATTTAAACCATAAACTAGCTCAAAAGTTGTTAGGTTGTGCAAGCACTGAAGTTTCATTGACCGATACTCTAGAAAGTCCATATGGCTTTTGTGTCACAAGGAAATTGAAGGAGATAAGATGGCTCATCGGCAGGAATTGAGGGAATACTTACTTACTTACATACTTACGTTTAAACGGTTATGACCCTCCAACAAGGCGCGCCAGTCGCTCCTTCTCTCTGCCAACCGGTGCCAATTGGTGACACAAAGGAAGTTTAAATGATTCTCCATATTGAGGAAATAGTCATAATCAAATAAGCATACCCACAACGGCAGCCAAGGGCGAAATTCGAAATTTATATGTGTAAGGAACTCGGGAAAATTGAACTATTATTATAATTTCAAAGACTACAATGAAAGAAGAAGGAGGAATCTACAGTGTTTATCAAGGGCCGACCTTTAAAATTATAGCGGTCTGCACCAGTCATTTGGCTTTTTTTATGCAAGCGGAAAAGATGGGTATTCCGCAACAAATTATATGGAATTATACTGGAGGGGCCACAGCAACATAGCCACTAAAACGAACTTACTACCAAAGAGGCAGTTGAGTACTTCCCTTTATAAGCCTCGTTTTGTAAAACCTGCTTAGGTTATCAGAAAAAGTGACACCAAATATTCCTGTTTTTTTTAACAAATGGGGCTTGTTGTAGTACATATACTATGCACTCAGTCTGTTCAGTCGACTCCAAAACGGTTTTAAATTAGCTAATTGTGTGACCTCGGTCACAGCCATTATACCTACCTATCTTCTGCGAAAGTTGTAAAGAGTGTTATACAATTTGAGAGTTTTTTTTGCGTTAATGCAAACATCTTACACTTTGCAACTAGGGCTTAAAGTTAAAAATCCGAACGCTTTCGCCTAGTAGGTTCAATGTGATCATATTACATTGTTCTTCAGATGTTCGGGCCACTAACTTTAACCAGAACGTACCCAATCCGTCCGGCAAATGGCCAACAATTTCGATAACACTCCCCAAAACCTTCGGGGAGTGTCCTTATCGCTACAACAACGACAACAACAACAGAGGCTTATTATCTGTAAAATAGTCCCTATTCCCATCCCACTTCTTCCCATTCCTCTATTTCTGCTTCCTGTCTCTCTCTCTTCACCCCTAATTAGGTGCCCTCCCATCCCTAAAAGATATCCCTTTTGCCTTACCACTCTTTGCCGCTATTCATGCCCTTCTATCTTTCTCTTCACCTTTTTCTCAATCTCCCTATCGATCTACGATAACTATTACTTCAAAAAGACCCGCATAAGCCCACTTCCTAAAAAAATATGCCATATATACAGCAACCATAACATGAATACGACGTTTAGGTTGGATCGGCCCTGATACACTTTCTTAGTTTAGAACCACTCTAATACATATATATGGGGTATTCCATCCCATTTCAACCAATTTTGAACTCGACCCCTTAAGAATTGGCTGAAAGTTTTTCTGTTTTTCTAGCTTACGAAAGACGTTTTTCGGAATTTTTTCAAATTTTTTCATCCAACTCAAAAAAAGTTATGAATTTAAAAAACAACACCGTTATTGTTTTCAAAATTCTATAACTTTTTCAAAAATTGACCGTTTGAGATCTTTTTTTTTTTAATTTGTTTTTAAATGTACTTTTCGGAAAAAATTCAAAAAATTTTTTCGAGTTTTTTTTTGGAATTTTTCAGTTTTTCGAGATTTCGCCATTTGTTTTCTCATAAAAAACTTCAACTAATTCTGCAATCATCCCCACTAATCCCGGAGTGGGCCGATATTTTTTTTTTTATTTAATTGAAAAAAAAAAAAAACTTTAAAAAATTTTTTGTATTTTTTCCGAGAAGTACATTTAAAAACAATTAAAAAAAAAAAGATCCCAAACGGTCAATTTTGAAAAAGTTATAGCATTTTGAAAATAAAAACTGTGTCCAACTCAAAATAAGTTATGAATTAAAAAAAAAACGGTGTATTTTTTTTTCAAAATGCTATAACTTTTTCAAAAATTGACCGTTTGGGATCTTTTTTTTTTACTTTGTTTTTAAATGTACTTTTCGGAAAAAATACAAAAAAATTTTTTAAGTTAATATCGGCCCACTCCGGGATTACTGGGGATGATTGCAGAATTGATAGAAGTTTTTTATAAGAAAAAAAAAAAATGGCGAAATTCGAAAAATCTCGAAAAACTGAAAAATTACAAAAGGAAACTTTAAAAATTTTTTGGAATTTTTTCCGAAAAGTACATTTAAAAACAAATTTAAAAAAAAAAGATCCCAACCGATCAATTTTTGAAAAAGTTATAGCATTTTGAAAACAAAAACGGTGTTTTTTTAAAAATTCATAACTTTTTTTGAGTTGGATGAAAAAATTTGAAAGAATTCTGAAAAACGTCTTTCGTAAGCTATAAAAAGAAGAAAAACGTTCAGCCAATTCTAAAGGGGTCGGGTTCAAAATTGGTCGAAATGGGATGGAATACCCCATATGTATAAGAACTTTATACGCAGCTTAGCATAAACATAATAGACAACAACCTGCTGTGTACTTCTCGTATTCTTTCGCTCATGTAGCGGTATTTAGAATTATGTTTTGAAAATAATTTACGCTTTGTAAAGAAGCGTAGTGAGTTGGGCGCGTACGTATATAAATGTGAGAGTGTGGTTGAGCGTAACACAAACTCATAAATTATTGAAAGCATAGAATGGTTAAGAAAAATTGCAGCACCTAATACAGCAATTAAAAACGAAGAAGTAGAAATGAACTATAAATAAGTCCAATTCAAATAGAGTAAATTTCCTGCAGTGTTATGCCGTATTTTTCAAAAAAAGCACGCCTTAAAATATGTTATTTCTTTTTGTGGCTTTGTAAGGCTGCACTTGAAATCTGCAACGTCATGTGTGTGTGTGTATCTGTGTGTGCACTATAGCATAGCACATGTGGTTGTATGGAAAAGCATGCAATAATTTCAAGGTATTTATGTTTGCGTATTTGTTGTTGGCTGCCATTTGTGGTTTGTTGTTTAATTTATGTGCTCGTTGAATTTTCACTTCCTGTCTAGTCGCAGCAAAAGACGCCCTCTAAGGTGCAATTAGTTGCAAAGCTATTCTGAATACCAGAACAGTTTTACCAATAGAAATTGGTGTTGGTGATGATGGCTGTGGTGTTTTGGTAAATTCTATAAGCAAATGGGTGCTTCGCTTTCTTGCATTGGATCCTTGTATCACATAAATCAGCTTACATACGCATATGCGCATCTACTTAAATATAAATATATAAGTTATTAATACGTCTTTGTACAGCACACAATTTATGTTTATGTGGTGCAGCTGTTTTGCACATTTGAAGCAGCTTAAGACTTTTGCCGCCACTCACTCCATCCAATTTGGGTGCATTTACATACGCCGCATGCCATCAGCAGCTATGCCCTTACAATTTTGTATGTTTGAATGTAAAATCATTGCTGCAGTTGCTTCTAGGCAATTGAAATTTTTTAATTAAATTGCCACAACTTTGCAAAGTAAGGGAAAAAGAAAACAAGTAAGGAAGGCTAAATTCGGGTGTAACCGAACATTACATACTCAGTTGAGAACTATGGAGACAAAATAAGGGGAAATCGCCATGTAGGAAAATGAACCTTGGGTAACCCTGGAATATGTTTGTATGACATGTGTATCAAATGGAAGGTATTAAAGAGTATTTAGAATATGCAGACGATGTCTGTCTGCTAAGCCACAGAAGTACTGACCTTCAACAGAATTTAGAAGCTGTCAACACACATGCAAAAGAGGCCGTACTAAGCATCAATACAGCGAAAACCAAAGTCATAAGATGCGGCTATAGTATTTTATCAAGGCCATTGATGCTTACGGTTGACGAAAATGAAATCGAAGGTGTAGAGTCCGTTGTTTACCTTGGTAGTATTGTCTCAAATAAGAGCGGTGCAGATGACGAAGTTCAGTCTCGCATAAACAAAGCAAGAATGGTTTTTGGGCAACTGGAAAACGTGTGGAGGTCCAGCCAAATATCTTTAAAAACGAAGCTTCGACTGTTTAATTCGAATGTTAAATCAGTACTAATTTATGCTTGCGAGATGCGGAAAAGCTCAACATCAATTCAGAAACGTCTACAAGTTTTTACTAATAAATGTCTGCGCCGAATCCTGAAAATTCGATGGCCGGAAAGAATTTCAAATGACGACTTATGGTCTAGAACACATCAACCTAAGGCTGCCACAGAAATAATCAAGCGTAAATGGTCGTGGATTGGTCACACTCTCACAAGACCTCCAGTAAATATAGCCAGACAAGCATTGCGATGGAATCCACAAGGAAGCCGACGACCTGGTGCACCTGCGAAAACTTGGCGCAGAACTGTGGATAAAGAACTCGAAGACGCAGGATATACGTGGAATGACATCACAAGAACTGCACCTAACAGAATAAGATTTAAGTCGGTGGTCGAGGCCCTATGCTCCAATAGGTGTTTAGGAGGATGATGATGATGATGAAAGAGTATTTTAAGAGGGAGTGGGCCATAGTTTTATAGGTGGACGCCATTTAGGGATATCGCCATAAAGGTGGACCAGGGGTGACTGTAGAATTTGTTTGTATGATATGAGTATCAAATGAAAGGGTAAATGAGTTTTTTAAAAGGAAATGGGCCTTAGTTCTATAGGTGCACGCCTTTTCGAGATATCGCCATGAAGGTGGACCAGGGGTGACTCTAGAATGCGTTTGTACGATATGGGTATCAAACGCAAGGTGTTAATGAGTGTTTTAAAAGGGAGTGGGCTTTAGTTCTATGGGTGGACGCCTTTTCGAGATATCGCCATAAAGGTGGACCAGGGGTGACTGTAGAATTTGTTTGTACTGTACGGTTATCAAATAAAAGGTGTTAATGGGTATTTTAAAAGGGAGTGGGCCTTAGTTCTATAGGTGGACGCCTTTTCGAGATATCGCCACAAAGGTGGACCAGGGGCGACTCTAGAATGTGTTTGTACGATATGGGTATCAAATGAAAGGTGTTAATGAATATTTTAAAAGGAAGTGGGCCTTAGGTCTATAGGTGGACGCCTTTTCGAGATATCGCCATAAAGGTGGACCAGAGGTGACTCTAGAATTTTTTGTACGATATGGGTATCAAATGAAAGGTGATGATGAGTATTTTAAAAGGTTGTGGGCCTTAGTTCTATAGGTGGACGCTTTTTCGCGATATCGCCATAAAGGTGGGCCAGGGGTGACTCTATAATGTGTTTGTACGATATAGGTATGAAATTAAAGGTATTATGAGGGTTTTAAAAAAGGAGTGGTGGTAGTTGTATATGTAAAGGCGTTTTCGAGATATCGACCAAAATGTGGACCAGGGTGACCCACACCATCGTCTGTCGGGTACGGCTAATTTATTTATATATGTAATGCCACGAACAGTATTCCTGGCAATATTCAAAAGGCTTTTGAATTCGCCATGCAGATTTTTTTATTTTCTTCTACTTAATATGGTCGGTGTCAATCCCATTTTAAAAAATTTTTTTCTAAAGTTATATTTTACGTCAATAAACCAATCCAATTACCATGTTTTATCCCTTTTTTCGTATTTGTTATAGAATTATGGCATTTTTTTAATTTTTCGTAATTTTCGATGTCCAAAAAGTGGGCGTGGTCATAGTCGTATTTCGGTCATTTTTTATATGAGTTCAAATAATTACGTGAACTGAGTTTAGTAAAGATATATGGATTTTTGCTCAAGTTGTCGTGACAGACGGTTGACTGTGTATATAAACTGGGCGTGGCTTCAACCGATGTCGCCCTTTTTCACAGAAAACCGTTACGGTCCTACAATCTAAATCCCTACCAAATTTCACAAGGATTGGTAAATTTTTTTTCGACTTATGGCATTAAAAGTTGCCTAGACAAATAAAATGAGAAATTGCGGAGCCACGCCCATTTTGAAATTTTCTTTTATTTTTGTATTTTGTTGCTGTTGTTTGTAAAGATATTAACTTTTTTTTTTTAATTTGACTTAAAGAAATTTTTAAAGTGGGCGTGATCGTTCTCCGATTTTGCGAATTTTTATTAGGCATACATATAGTCATAGGAGTAACGGATATTGCTCAGCACATATGCACGCACTGCTCTCGCATCATTGGTACGATAAGAGCTGTGAGTAGGTAGCTCGACTCAAAGCAGTTTATGAAGGCCAAATTAGCTTGAACTGGCCGGTGGGTGAGTACCTCTGCAACACGGAATAGTTCCATAGCGTTAACAGAAGTTTGCAAAACGACCACATGGAAAAACTATCAGAATTAAGAGTTATGCTATAAAATAAATCCGTCCTCTTTGCAAATACTAAAAGCATTTTAGGAACAATGCTACTTCGCGCTTCTAGTTCTAAAACATGTGCAACTTCTTAAAGATGGAGCCTTCCTAACGCAGGGCTCAAACACAAAACGTGCTCTATTGTTTCCTCCTCTAACCCGCACTTCCTATATCTCCTATTACTGACAAGGCCTTATTTAAAAGCATAGAAGGCAGTGTCCAGTCGCAATAACCATCACGAGCCTACAGTCATCCCTTTTGAATGAAAAAGTAACTTGGTTAGTCTAAGGTTGAAAGACTTGCACATGAGCATGACCCAGCACTGCGCTTGGTTTCACGCCTTTGCGTGCATCTTCTGCTCTCGCCTTTTAAGCTCGCTCAAACTGATTGCAACACCTGTGGCAACTTGAAGCGATGCGCCCTGTTTAGCGTGCTCATCCGCCTTTTCGTTTCCATCTATTCCTATAAAGCCAGATACGCAATATAAATGTAAATTTTTCCCTATTACAATTCATATCAGAGATTTCTTTCACTCTTACACCCTAAAATATTGTGCTATGAGAGATACGGATTGATTTTGGGGGATCACTTCGGCATCAGTTTGTGGTGGTTTTGTGATGATTTTAAAGACTATTCACTTCAGGGTCAACTTGGTTGTTTTGGAAATCTTTTGGGGATTATTTCAAGCTCCCTTCGAGGTCAATTTGGGCTAATGGTGTTATAATTTTAAGGACTATTTTGAGGGTAACTTTTTGATATTTGAAGATTATTTATTGATATTTCAAAGATATGATATGAATTTTACCAGTCAGACTTTGAAAACTAGAAGGAAATTAAGTTAAGACTGAACTTAACCTAGCCACGCCAAGTAGCAGTAGAGAAATCTTAGTTACTTAAAGAATCTATGTATATTGGCGATGTAGCGCCAAATGTGTCTGAGTCTCGTTCCCGAAAAAGCTGGATGGCCAAGTAAGAAGTGATTCTATGGCATCACTTCATCTTTCTAATGTGGCAAGAAGTTTATTCTCATTGGACAGTTAGTGGCAGAGCTCCAATTATCAAACATAAATTAGCCTTGGTAAAACAATGATTTCGGCTAACCGCATGAACTATACTTCATCTCAGAACAGTTTCGTCATATTAAAAGGGGAAATGTTTGCCTGGCCTTAGCTTATCTGAGTCAAGGTTTATTCGTACATTTCAGCCTGAATAAACCTAGAGCCCTCTATAACTCGCAACATCTGACTCAATATGGGTGCCAAGAGACCTGCGTTACAGTTGCCTGGATTATTCGTACGTCGTAGGACCAAGTTTATTCTTATCCTTAAATAACTTGAGTCAATGGCAAGTTAGCTCAGAAAATCCCAAACAACCCTCGATCGCTCGCTAAAGCCTTCGCTATCTAGTATACATGCCGAGTTATATACCTCATACCATTTCCATTGCGGTTTACAAATCGCTTCTTACAGAAACCTCACTGCCAAAATTCCCTTTAAAATCCGACCCATCCATGCACCAGTTGGGTCTACTGTCTCATATGGGTCGCTCCAACCATTTTTTTCAATATGATCAATTTCCAATGTACAAGAGAGTACAGGCTTGACTACCATTTCGTAAAATCAATGCGCAGCCCTTGTCGCGAAGCCCCATTTCTTAGTTATGCCCTGCTGAGGCATAGTAAGGAAACAGGGGGTTAAAAGGTTGTATTAATATGTTTTTTTAAATGTACTGATACAAAATTTTCAAGTAAAATGGAAACATTTCCTTATCAAATAAACCTTTTCATGTCAGATGAGACTTTTTATACTCAGTTGAGCAGAGCTCACAGAGTATATTAAGTTTGATTGGATAACGGTTGGTTGTACAGGTATAAAGGAATCGAGATAGATATAGACTTCCATATATCAAAATCATCAGGATCGAAAAAAAATTTAATTGAGCCATGTCCGTCCGTCCGTCCGTCCGTTAACACGATAACTTGAGTAAATTTTGACGTATCTCGGTGAAATTTGGTATGTGGGTTCCTGAGCACTTATCTCAGATCGTTGTTTAAAATGAACGATATCGGACTATAACCACGCCCACTTTTTCGATATCGAAAATTTCGAAAAACCGAAAAAGTGCGATAATTCATTACCAAAGACAGATAAAGCGATGAACTTTGTAGGTGAGTTGAACTTACGACGCAGAATAGAAAATTAGTAAAATTTTGGACAATGGGCGTGGCACCGCCCACTTTTAAAGAAGGTATTTTAAAAATTTTGCAAGCTGTAATTTGGCAGTCGTTGAAGATGTCATGATGAAATTTGGCAGGAGCGTTACTCCTATTACTATATGCACGCTTAATAAAAATTATCAAAATCGGAGAAGGACCACGCCCACTTTTAAAAAAAATATTTTTAAAGTAAAATTTTAACAAAAAATTGAATATCTTTACAGTATATACGTAAATTATGTCAACATTCAACTACAGTAATGATATGATGCAACAAAATACAAAAATAAAAGAAAATTTCAAAATGGGCGTGGCTCCGCCCTTTTTCATTTAATTTGTCTATGATACTTTTAATGCCATAAATCGAACAAAAATTTACCAATCCTTTTGAAATTTGGTAGGGGATAGATTTATTAACGCTAACTATTTTCTGTGAAAATGGGCGAAATCGGTTGAAGCCACGCCCCGTTTTTATACACAGTCGTCCGTCTGTCCTTTCGCATGGCCGTTAACACGATAACTTGAGCAAAAACCGACATATCTTTACTGAACTTAGTTCACGTACTTATCTGAACTCACTTTATCTTGGTATGAAAAATGAACGAAATCCGACTATGACCACGCCCACTTTTTCGTTATCGAAAATCACGAAAAATGAAAAAAAATGCCATAGTTCTATACCAAATATGAAAAAAGGGATGAAACATGGTAATTGGATT
This sequence comes from Eurosta solidaginis, assembly GCF_040869045.1. Lineage (NCBI taxonomy): Eukaryota > Metazoa > Arthropoda > Insecta > Diptera > Tephritidae > Eurosta > Eurosta solidaginis. Next base: position 47,566,119 of record NC_090319.1, read on the forward strand.
GGTTTATTGACGCTAAATATAACTTTCAAAAAACTTTGTAAAATGGTTGTGACACCTACCATATTAAATAGAAGAAAATGAAAAAGTTCTGCAGGGCGAAATAAAAAACCCTTGAAATCTTGGCAGGTATTACATATATAAATAAATTAGCGGTATCCAACAGATGATGTTCTGGGTCACCCTGGTCCACATTTTGGTCGATATTTGGAAAATGCCTTCACATATACAACTAAAACCACTCCCTTTTAAAACTGTCATTAATACTTTTAATTTGATACCCACATTGTACAAACGCATTCTAGAGTCACCCCTGGTCCACCTTTATGGCGATATCTCGAAAAGGCGACCATCTGTACAACTATCACCACTCCCTTTTAAAACCCTCATTAATATCTTTCCTTTTATACCCATATTGTACAAAAAAATTCTAGGGCCACCCCTGATCCACCTTTATGGCGATATCTCGAAACGGCGTCCACCTATAGAACTATGGCCCACTCCCTCATAAAATACTCTTTAATGCCTTTCGTTTGATACACATGTCATACAAACACATTCCAGGGTTACCATCGGTTCATTTTCCTACATAGTTATTTTCCGTTATGTTGTCACCATAGCTCCCAACTGAGTATGTAATGTTCGCTTACACCCGAACTTAACCTTCCTTACTTGTTGCAAATAAAATTAAATTTTTTTTTTTTTAATTAAATGAAACTTTTCCAGTCAAATGAAACTTTGTTTTAAAGCTAAATGAAACTTCTTTCTAGTCAAATCAAACTTTTTTCTGATCAAATCAAACTTTTTTCATGTCATATGAAACTTTTTTTAAATTAATTGAAAACCTCATCAAATTAAATTAAACTTTTTTTATATCAAAAAAACTTTTTCCGTATGATATGGAACTGGTATCAAGTCAAAGAAACTTTTTTAATGTGCCTAAAATTTTTTTGAAATCAAGTGAAAGTTTTTAATGTCAATTTAAACACTTTTCCAATAAAATGAAACTTTGGTTTTTAATGAAACTTCTTTCCAATAAAAATAAACTTTTTTCATGTCAAATGAAATGTTTTCGTTTCACATGAAACCTTTTTCAAAACAAATGGAATTTTTTTCAAGACAAGAATAGTGGAGCAGGAAAGTAAGGAATTTATTCCTGAACTGAACCCACCATACCCTATTACTTCCACAAATATCAACAGAGAATGGGCAAGGTTGAGAACTCATACTGCCCATAATGTGAATAGTTGAATTATGTAACCGACAACTTCTTCGAACGCGAGCACTGCGCCGAACAGCTAAAGAGGGTAGTAGAGATTTACTCTTGGCGACAAATCTCCGGGCATTGCCATCAATAAATTGAGTTAGTTGCCAAAGCGACAGTTGGGATACGGTCAGCACATTTATATGTGAGACATATATGTACCTACTTCTCAACAAACGGAATTTTTCCTGGCATTTTTGCTGATATGAACAGATAATAGCATTTTCACCATTCCTCCCCATTTAAACAGCTCAAAACTTCTAATTTTTATCATTTTTAGCAATCGGCTAGTAAAAAAAATGCCAAAAAACGGGCACTCTAATGTATGCATATCCTCACACGTATAGACAACATATGCATATGGTCCGCAAAAAAGCCTAAACAAAATACCTGCATATGTACAACCTACTTTTATGAGTAAACTAATTTTCCAAGTTTTACAAATATTTTCTCAACTTTAATTTGTTGCTCTTTTTTCGCTACAAAACTTTTACTAATCGAACTTAGCAAAGTAATAAATATTTTAAAGATTAATTTCAAAAGTGTTTACAGGAGTATGCGCACCTGCAAGACTACAAGCATACGTTCATTACTTGTCAATCCTCTCAAAAAAACTTTAAATTTGTTTACTTAAATTGTTGGTTAATTTTGCTACTTTTGTACAGTTATTTATTGCATACAAGTTTTTTAGTTGCTTTTAGTTCTCTTTTCTTTCTTATACATACACTTGCAGTTTCTCAGCAATTGCACCTTACTTTTTTAATTACGGCTTTATTTTTAAGTAGCAGTAGAAATTAACTGAATAAGAAATAACTTGGAAAGTTTTTTTGAGGAAAAATATTTTTATTAAAAGCTGCCAGTATTAATCTCTGTAGTGTAGTGTGGAGTCAGTGGTTGCGTTGCAGTGATCTGCTTGCTATAAAACAGGAAAGTTGAAAATGTTGCTTCCTTTTTACAGCAAAACTATAACTCTAAGGCAAGTTAAGTTTTTAACTCGTTCTCTTTCGCCAAGTCAGCCTTTGAAATTATAAGAGCAGGCAGGCCTATAAAAATTACAAAATGAATAAATAAGGCGCTAAAATATCAATTTAAGAACGTTACCCATACAAAAATGAAATATTTATTTTAACTGTAAGAATTTTCCCACTCACACTACGGACGCTACGTGAGTTTGATGTTGCTGTGTTAAGGAAGCGGTCAAGTCTAGTGCAAATGAACTCAGATCTGTAGTTGAATTCACTAACTTATAACGATGCGATTTGTCGTAATTTTAATTAACGATTTTGTCGCTTGCCTTATCAATTGTACTATTCACTAAGTTAGTTTTAACGACTCGCAATAAATCACATTTAAAATAGTAGAAAGGTGGCAGCACAGCTTAACGAAACCTAAAAAATGCGAAAAGCACAAAAGGAAATCCAAAAATAAATAAATTCCCTATACTAGCTGCTTTTAATTGTGCAAGTTTTTATATATTTTAACAAAAGGTAAGTAAATGCGGTATTAATTTCATATTACTCGACATAACCAATTTCTAACATTAAAATAAAATGGCATCATCAATTAATAGCAATCAAAGGAGAAGCCGTACCGCAGCAGGGCAGCTAAGTCGGATGGTGGATTATACTGGATTCTACCACTAAATCCTGGATTATACAAAAGAGTCCTTTGCTGTGATAGGCATCGCCATGTTCCTTTGAGAACACCAGCAAGTCTCTCGACTGGCTTTCGAGCTTGTAATAATGCCTTATTGTACCAAAATTTTGGGCTCCCCTCTGGTTGGTTAGGTAAAGGAGTCATCAGCCAGGGTTCTAAAGGGTATCCAGAGTCACCTGCAAGTAGTTTTGTGTGCGATTTTATTTTCTGGGAAATTTCAGTGCATTAAACACACTTACCTATCAAAAACATGTTGCGGCTAACATTTTCAAAATGTCTCTGCATCACTCTCCGTACTGCAGAGGAGCTGCAGATAAATGCATCTTGTCTTGCTCCTCGCAATTAAGCTTTAACATTAAATATCTTTAGGTTGGGGTCACAATTCCGTATATAAAAATATATTATAATCAAAATAGTACATTATATTTCTATGAATTATTGGTTTTACCATTTGTGCATTTATTGAATGGTATCCATGGTGATTCACATATGCCTCTTCATGATTTCTGGGGCTCATGATCGACACATGAGTGCATTCAATAGCCCCAATAGTACCTCCCACAAATGGTGCAGATGACGAAGAAAAAATTTCTTTCGCAGTTTGCCGCTCTATTTGAGTCTTTGGAAATTTTATTTAAGCGATGTATGCAGCGGCTTACAGACGACTGGCTCATTGATATGCCCCATTGTTCTCCAACGGGCCGTTGGTAACAACCAGTTGCGAAGAAGCGTAAAGCAGTTAGAACATGAAATTTTTATAATAGTGTTCAATTGAAAATTATATGAAATTCCATGATTTACCTGTTTTTCTGTTGATATCGTAGTTATTCTTGTACCCCTTAATTGACCATCAAGTTGAGAAATAATATCATGAGCCAAGTCTGGGGTTATTCGGTACAGCTTTCGAAACTCCTTTGTATTCAGGTGGAATGGGTTATCTACTTCTCTAAGAAGGCGTCTGTCCACTGGCGATGGACTCAGTAACTCTTCATATTGTGATAAAACGTAGGCCAAGTACTCAAATGCCATTTGATTTACAAACAAAGCAACTTTTTGTGTTAGACAGTTTTTAATTAAAGTTCCGATTTTCTTTTTTAACTAAAATTGGCAGAAATGTAAATTTCGTGATTTTTAGCGCAGCCAATTCACTTGCTGTTAATTTAACAACACAGCTGATCGTCAATTAACGAATATCGATACAAAATAGTTACTGAATAACGAAATCGTTATAGTTATCGATTCGCAAATAAAGCGATGGCAAATATCGTTAACAAATTTGTGAATTCCACTATTGAGCTCGTTAACAAATAAACGAAAAATGTGTGTATAGCGGTGTTATTTGAAGTAGAGCAAGAGAGTCAGCAAATATGAGTAAATGTGTAAATTTCTTTGCTAATATTCTAAGAGTTTACAAAAATCAATGAGAATATTCAAGTAGGAGAATTAAATCATATTAATAGTTCCAGCGGTTTTGCATATTAAATTGCTTGTTAATAAAATAGATTTAAAAAATATATATAATAAAATGTAGAATAAAATAAACTGATATAAAATAAAATACAATAAAATAAGTGGAGCGCACATTATTTGGATTGGAAAGTTAGTAGGAAAGAAGATATTATTATTGCGCTCCACCTTTATATTTTTACTTATCATAAATAATTTTACAATTTCTATGTCAAAATTTAAAAATCAAAGTTTAGCAAGAATATGTTTTTATATAAGGAGACATATTTCGCTGAGTTTTGCCAATTTATATAAAGGAAGTCTTTAATTTTTTTTTATTTTATTTTTATTTTCACCTTTTCTTACATGTTCTCGGTGTCTTAACCTATCTGTTAAGTTTTACGCTTATAGCTCAATGAGAATTTCTGTTACGGGTTTTTAAATAAATGTATCCCTAGATTGCCAATTAAATAAATCATAAATAAAATTTGTGTAAGAAAAATTTAATCTTTATTAACGAACGAATTGAAAAAATGTAAATTAATAATTTTCACAATGACATATATTTCAACGTTCAGTTTCCAAAAAATATTTTTGTCACATTACCCTCCTCCTAAGTCTGATCACTTCGATCAGACTCATTATTCACATTCTAAATGGACTACTTTCATTTTAGTTCTGTTTCCTCCAAGTTTCTTAATTCTTTACACTACGTCGTTTATTGCTTTTATAACTTCATAAGGCCCTTCCCAATTGGACTGTAGCTTCGGTGATAACCCCTTCCTACGCTGAGGATTGTAGAACAGCACCAAATCGCCTTGCCCAAATCCTTTAGAATTGATTGCTTTATCATACCTTGCTTTCATTTTGTCACTCATGATTTTTGATCGTTTTCTCACTTGATCATGGATATCATTCATTGTTTTTCTTAGCTTTTTAACACAATCATTGCTTTCAATGCTCGGTATGACACTTGAACCAAATTTTAAATCCGAAGTTAAACGAAGATCACTGTCAAAGATCACCGTGGCTGGAGTCTGACCGGTGGTCTCATGTACTGCAGTACGATATGCCATTAGGAACAAAGGAATGTGAGCATTCCAGTCTCGCTGTTTTTTCCACCACTTTCCTCAAATGATCTTCCAGTGTCCTGTTAAACCTTTCTGACATGCCATCGGATTGAGGATGAAGGGCTGTTGTACGAGTTTTACGAATTCCCAGAATTTGCACACTTCCTTAAATACAGCTGACTCAAAATTCCTGCCCTGATCAGAGTGCACCTGTAAAGGCACACCAAATGTAGATATCCAACTCTTTACAAAAACTTCTGCTACTGTTGTGGCTTCCTGATTGGGAATCGGATAAACCTCAGGCCATTTAGTAAAATAGTCCCTAACCACAAGCACATACTTATTGCCAGAGCTACTGGTTGGAAACGGTGCGGCTACATCCATGGCGATTCGGTCAAAAGCAGCTCCTGAATTAAATTGCTTCATCTGTCCACGACTTCTATGCTTCGGGCCCTTAGCTGCCATACATTCACTGCAATTACCAACCCATTCAGCAACGGATTGATGACAGCCAACCCAATAAAATTTCTGCTTAAATTTGGCTAATGTTTTAGTAATTCCCATGTGTCCTCCACTTGCAACTGTCTCCGCAAACGTTGTCTTTGGCATGGCATAAGGTGCACGCTTAGTGTCAGTGTCCCAAATGCCATTCACGAACGCTTGAATTTTAAAACGTTCGATAAACTCACTGAAAGCATCCTGGTTTGCTTAATGGGCCAACCGTTAAATTTCTGTGGCAAAATCCTGTAAATTCTCCCCTTGCTTCTGGCACCGATTAAACAATTCCATTTGAAAAATCTGTTTCCGGTGTCCACTGCCGAATTTCCGCACGAATGCATTCATTATGGCCATAAAACTGCGCTGTTCCACCGTAGGTACTATGTTCAAAACCTCTGTTGCAGACCCTTTCAACGAAAGAATCAAAGCCGTTGCTTTATCAGCGTCACCCCAGTTATTGCTCATTGCTGCCGACTCAAACTGCTTCTCAAACGTCCTAGAAGGAATAGTCCCATCATAGGGAGGAACTCTAAATTTCATTCCACCAGAAACCATTGTTGTCGCTGCCCGAGCATTATCACGAATTTGATTTTCTAAACAAACAACTTTTTCTTCGATACATTGAACATTCTCGACGACTCTTTCCTCAACAGATTTACCTGCTTCCCAATTGCTGAAAATTTCCCACCAATTTCTGCTTTATATTTGTTGAAAGAAGCTAACATTTTCGATGAACTTTCAGATAATCTTTCAGCCAGTTGAGTTTCCAGGCTTTTAACCATTTCCTTAGAGTTTTCAGCCAACTGCTCTTGAATAGCCATGAGCAAATCGTCTAAGTTTGTACTTACTGAAGGCGACGTTCCTTCTGCCTTCTCAAGTTTGGTGGTTAAATCTGAAACGTGAAAAGTAAAAGCGTCCACATCCAAACCATCGGCTTCTACAGCTTTCCTTAACCGTTTCTGTAGCTCTAGTTTATTTCCGTTTGTTGGCAAACCACGAATTTCGAGTTCTGATTTAAGCTGTTGAATTCGCAACTCTTCGAATTTTACCATCTTGCAATTCTTTTTCGTTTAGCAATCTCACTTCCGACACCAATTGTTACGGGTTTTAAAATAAATGTATCCATAGATTTCCAATCGAATAAATCGTAAATAAAAGTTATGTAAGAAAAATTGATTCTTTATTAACGAGCGAATTCAAGAAAACTAAACTAATTAACAATGACATAAATTTCAAAGTTCAGTTTCCAAAAAATATTTTTGTCACATTACATAAAAATCAGTCCCAAAGTTCCCTCCGTTCCGTTTGATTTTTCTAAATATTCCAGCCCGTGCGCCCCCTAGCGAAACTTTTTGTATTGTGTCATCGGCTGTCATCGACCTCTGGATTAAGCTCTAAATTTTTAGCCTCTAGCTCATCGAGAAGTTACTTAAAACCCGGTTTCAAATTTCCAAATTATTATCTAATATTTTCGATCCATGTGCCAACTTAGGGAATTTTTTTCTCCTTTTGCTCCTTTGTCATGGTGTCTTAACCTGTCTCTGAGGTTTCATGTTTGTAGCTCAATGAGAAGTTACTTTAAAATCGATTTCAAAACACCAAATTTCCAAATGGTTATATAAATATTTCGATCCGTGCGCCACCTAACGGAATTTGATTCCTTTTCTTAACTTTTCTTGGCGTCTTATCCTATCTGTGAAGTTTTACAGTTGTGGCTCAATGAGAACTTACATAAAAATCAGTTCCAAAACTCCCTCCGTTTCGTACGATTTTTATAAATATCTCATCACGTGCGCCCCTAGCAAATCTTTTTGTATCGTGTCATTGGCTGTCATCGACCTCTGAATTAAGTTTGAAATTTCAAGTCTCTAGCTCATCGAGAATCTACTTAAAAGCTGGTTTGAAAATTTTCAAATTCTTATCTAATTATTTCGGTCCGTGCGCCACCTAGATTTGTATGAAAAGCGGACAAACATTCAACCGACCTAATATAAAGGAAATAAAATATGTTTAAATTAATTAAAGCTCGCATAACTTTTTCAATGTTTTGAAAATAGAAGCAACTTTAAAAACGATTAACATATTTGCTCAATGCAAAAGAGAATCCTGATAAAGTTTCTTTGATTATTTGGTCACATTAGCCATTAAAATAATATCGTCAGCATAATTAAGACAATCATTTGCGGAAATGCTATATCTGCTGTTATTTAGTCTCATGCTTTTCACGAAATTCACTTAATTCCACATTGTGGTAGAAAATCCATTCTCAACAAACCATGACATCGCCCAACACCAAAAGCATACTCTTTAGCATTCCCACCGCATTACGAAATATAAGCAAACAAGTTAAATCTGATACATATTCAAGAAGTAAATGACTGGGTTCTTGTCCGGTCTCCGGATTAAAATCAATGCGACGATGAATTTAAATCATTTCAAAAGACAATCTGTACACAAAACAATACTTATATATATGTAAACAGCATTGCGAGCAGAAATTTTGTACAGTAGTGTAATTAACAAATGCAAGAAACACTTCTCTCGCAACTGAGAAAACATTTGAAGGAACACACTTGACTAGTCGAAAGTTTAAATTTTAGGACAGGGCAATCGCTTTTGTTCGGTGTTCCAGAAAAACTTTACCACTTGAAAAGGTGAAATATTGTAACGAACTTATTGAAAGTCCTCTTACTTGCAACCTTTTACTAACGTTCGAAACACTAAACTGTTGAAAAAATAACTTCACTATTCAATAATGCAAAATGGCCTTTATTCAAGTATTTCACAATACTACTACTTCTCGACAGATAGCGTGCTTAAATCAAACTCACCCTAATTCTCAGCTTTACCTCCTTTTATAATCTGTGATTTCTCGTTCGCACACTTCTGGGCGTCTCTATTTCTAGAATATACTTCTCGTTTACAAGCTATAAATTTCTCAGCTATAACTACAGATGTACGATTTTATAGCTTCTCGCATAGTCCATGCGCGTGCATATGTGAGTGATACTTGCAAAAATGATTGCATACTTTCGGGAGTATCTCAGATATATTAATGTGTTTGTGCGTTACTCTCTGCTGCTTGTATGGACATATGGGTAGACATAATGATTGATTAGTTGCTGTGCATACAAGTCGCTGCTTATTATCGGCTTAGAGATGATAGTATCCTATAGTGTTGCTAATATTCGTCACAATATTTATAAATTATAAAATATTGAATTTTCATAAACTTTAAAAGAAAGGGGGGAGTGGGAGGACGTGGACGTCCCGACAAAGATGTTAGAGGCGAACAAACAGCCAAATCGTGCAGAGAGTCTTACAGAGGACCATTCAACACAGCATTTACCCCTTGCGAAGAGAAATACCGACGAAAACAATTGCAAAATGCAAGAAGCCGTAGAGGTTGAAGAGGACTTCGAAAACCTGCAACCAAAAGGGAAAGAGGAGAAGTAGACGTCACGCGAAAGTATTTAATAATTTGGAAAAAATTTAAACAACGTGACATCAGGACGGACAAACCGACAGCTGTTTCGATTATACCTTGTAAATCTCTTCAAATCCTTCTCTCCCGGGAGTGGGATTTGAACCCGCACTCCAACGATAGTTGAAAGTGTTACAAACGCATTCAGCAACGTCATGCCTTATTCGTTGTAAAGTTTTTCCCAATTGCTTTCTCTGCATATTTAATCTTTTACACACTGCATAATTCGTATGTAATCATGTGTTAAAGTTATGCTTGGTGGTAAGGCGGGTTTTCAAAGAAACTTGGTATTGTTGCTGTTGTTGTTCTATGTATAGAACTACAACGAATTAACCAATGTTCAAGAGGAACAAACAGCCCAATAATGCAGCGAGTCTTAAAGATAAACCTCCAACACAGTAAATAAGCATCGAGCGCACTCCACCTAACCCTTTTAGTAGGAGGGCTCGTTTACTGCGTTTATCCAGGAGCCATGGCTCCCATAAAGATGCAAGGTTTTTGGGCCCAGCGCGGATTTGGCGTTTACTACGGTCAAAAGTAAGGAAGGGTAAAAGCTGCAGTCATGGTAAGGAAACAGCTGCATGCATATATGGACTAACTCGGATGCCGTTTCGAAAACGCCCCATCATTTAAGTAACGCCTCATTTCAAAATTTGGTTGAAATACTCCCCATTTTAAAATTTCATTGAAAAACGCCCTATCTCCGATTTTTTTAATAAAACCTCCAGCTAATGTCAAAGTATATTGAACTTAAGCTCTTATAGGGAATTTTTGGAAGAAAATATGAAATAACAAGTAAGGAAGGCTAAGTTCGGGTGTAACCGAACATTACATACTCAGTTCAGAGCTATGAAGACAAAATAAGGGAAAACCACCATGTAGGAAAATGAACCTAGGGTAACGCTGGAATGTGTTTGTATGACATGTTTATCAAATAGAAGTTATTAAAGAGTATTTTAAGTGGGAGTGGGCCTTAGTTCTATAGGTGAAAGCCATTTAGGGATATCGCCATAAAATTGACCAGGGCTGACCCTAGAATTTGTTTGTACGATATGGGTATCAAATGAAAGGCTTTAATGAGTATTTTAAAAGGGAGTGGGCCTTAGTTCTATTGTTGGATGCCTTTTCGAGATATCGCCATAAAGGTTGACCAGGGGTGACTCTATAATGTGTTTGTACGATATGGGTATCAAATTAAAGGTATTAAAGAGGGTTTTAAAAGGGAGTGGTGGTAGTTGTATATGTGAAGGCGTTTTCGAAATATCGACCAAAATGTGGACCAGGGTGATCCAGAACATCATCTGTGGGGTACCGCTAATTTATTTATATATGTAATACCACGAACGGTATTCCTGTCAAGATTCAAAGCCCTTGATTTCGCCCTGCAGAACTTTTTCATTTACTTCTACTTAATATGGTAGGTGTCACACCCATTTTACAAAGTTTTTTTCTAAAGTTATATTTTGCGTCAATAAACCAATCTAATTACCATATTTCATCCCTATTTTCGTATCTGGTATAGAATTATGGAATTTTTTTATTTTTTCGTAACTTTCGATATCGACAAAGTGGGCGTGGTCATAGTCGGATTTCGTCCATTTTTTACACCAATACAAAGTGAGTTCTGGTAAGTACGAGAACTGAGTTTAGTAAAGATATATCGATTTTTGCTCAAGTTATCGTATTAACGGCCGAGCGGAAGGACAGACGGACGACTGTGTAAAAAAACTGGGCGTGGCTTCAACCGATTTCGACCTTTTTCACAGAAAACAGTTATCATCCTAGAATGTAAGCCCTACCAAATTTCACAATGATTGGTAAATTTTTGTTCGACTTATGGCATTCAAGGTATCCTAGACAAATTAAATGAAAAAGGGCGGAGCCACGCCCATTTTGAAATTTTCTTTTATTTTTGTATTTTGTTGCACCATATCATTACTGGAGTTGAATGTTGACATAATTTACTTATTTACTGTAATGATATTAAATTTTTTGCTAAAATTTTACTTTAAAATTTTTTTTTAAAAGTGGGCGTGGTCCTTCTCCGATTTTGCTAATTTTTATTAAGCGTGCATATAGTAATAGGAGCAACGTTCCTGCCAAATTTCATTACGATATCTTCAACGACTGCCAAATTACAGCTTCCAAAATTTTTAAATTACCTTCTATTAAAAGTGGGAGGTGGCACGCCCATTGTACAAAATTTTACAAAGTTTCACCACTTTGTCTGTCTCTGGCAATGAATTATCGCAATTTTTCTGGTTTTCGAAATTTTCGATATCGAAAAAGTGGGCGTGGTTATAGTCCGATATCGTTCATTTTAAATAGCGATCTGAGATGAGTGCCCAGGAACCTACATACCAAATTTGATCAAGATACCTCTAAATTTACTCAAGTTATCGTGTTAACGGGCAGATGGACGGACGAACATGGCTCAATCAAATTTTTTTTCGATTCTGATGATTTTGGTATATGGAAGTCTATATCTATCTCGATTCCTTTACACCTGTACAACCAACCGTTATCCAATCAAAGTTAATATACTCTGTGGACTCTGCTCAACTGAGTATAAAAATGTAAGGCACGATGACCTCCGAAGAGATTTTAGGCCGAGCTTCTCTTAAACTTTGCGTCGTGCTCCTTTTAATTTTTCCTTGTTTCTAAAAATTTGATGTTGCTTTTCCCGGGGCGTGAACCCAGGATATGGACGGTGTGGATGGCGGAGCACGCTGCCATCACACCAAGGTGGCTGCCAAATATGAAATAGAGTGCTATAAAAACGTTTTCGAAACGGCAGCCGTGATAGGCTGATATTCCTCTCAGCATTCGGTATGCTGCCTAATAACATAACTGAGAACCGACAGTAGTTTCTGTCGAGCAGAAGAAAAATAAAGCTTTATCCTGAATTTAACAAGTAGTGGGGCATTGAATTGCGACATATAAGATGAGTTTTTATTTAATTACTAGCAAACCCGGCAGACGTTGTTCTGCCCTAAATTTGTAGACCAATAAAATCTAATATGTTTTTCCGACTAAATCTGCCCTGCCCCCTCTTCTGTTTTTCCTAATCCTTTTATTCACTCCACCCTCCGTCTTTTTCGCTTCATCTATCTCTGTCTTCGCCTCATTCTATCTCTTTCTCAGTCCCTTCTCTCTTTTCTCTTCTCTCAAGTTCTTCTCACTCTTCTTCAACCCTTATTGCCAGTCCCAGAGGGTTGTATGTATTTTGTTGCAGTCCCATTCCGAGTCCCAGACCCAGTCCCACTCCGATCCTCAGTCCCAGTCCTAGTCCTAATCCCATTCCCAGTCCGTCTTTGGTCCACTTCCTGGAAAAAAGGATCGTAAATACTAATATAGGCAAATATATATACCAAGTTTCAGGCAAATGGAATAGGACGTAGGTAAATAGGTATGTGGGTATTATTAATTCATGTTTTGATTTCGGCTTCCCATGCATATTTATCAGTTCTGCTAGGTTGATGCGACTAAATCGAATATCATAATGAAAATTATTTTAGAGCTCTCAGCAACAGCTTTCATATGATATCCATATTACACCCACACTCTAAGCGTATCCGGGTCTACGTTTTGGCCTATATCTGGAGACCCTAGTCACCCAGCGGCATAAAACTTAATCTGTACTAAAGCACACATCAACATCAATTTGATACCCATAATGTAAAAACACATCCAACTGTAACCCTGATCCATCTTTTGGTCTATATCTGGAGAACCTATTCACCCAGCGGCATACAACTAACTCTGTACTAAAGCACACATCAACTGCTTCAATTTGATACCCATAATGTAAAAACGCTTCTTAGTGTTACCCTGATCCACGTTTTGGCCTACAGCTCGAGACCCTAGTCACCCAGGGGTATGAAAATTACCCTCTACTAAAGCACTCATCAACAGCCTTCATTTTATATCCATATTCTATAAATACATTCTAGGGGTACCCGGGTCCACGTTTTGGCCTATATCTCGAGACCCTAGTCACCCAGGGGTGTGAAAATAACCCTCTACTAAAGCACTCATCAACAGATTTCATTTGATATCCATATTCTATAAACATATTCTAGGGGTACCCGGGTCCACGTTTTGGCCTATAATTCGAGACCCTGTGCGTCGATCGCAACCAAACCTATGTGCAAACCACCGCGTGAGGTATACGCAACTTATGTGAAAGCTTGAACAAAATCGACGAGCGCATCTCTTCAAACACCGGCTACAAACTAACACACATTTAAGGCTTTCTTTTTATACTCAGCTGAGCAGAACTCACAGTGTATATTAATTTTGTTCGCATAACGGAAATCCGTAACTGCATAAACTAATCGAGATAGATAAAGACTTCCGTGCGTCCGTCCATCCGTAAACACGATAACTTGAGTAAATTTTGAGGAGTCTTAATGAAATTTGGTATGTAAGTTCTTGGCCACTCATCTCAGATCGCTATTTAAAATGAACGAAATCGGACTATAACCTCGCCCACTTTTTCGATATCGAAAATTTCGAAAAAAAAGTGCGATAATTTATTACCAAAGATGGATAAAGCGATGAAGCTTGGTAGGTGGGTTGACGTTGTGACGCAGAATTGAAAATTAGACAATTTTGGACAATGGGCGTGGCACCGCCCACTTTTAAAATAAGGTAGTTTAAAAGTTTTGCAAGCTGTAATTTGGCAGTCGTTGAAGGTATCATGATGAAATTTGGCAGGAGCGATACTCCAATTACTACCCGTATATATGTGCTAAATAAAAAGAAGCAAAATCGGATTACGAACACACCCACCTTTAAAAAAATTATTTCAAAGTCAAATTTTAACAAAAATCCTTGTGAAATTTGGTAAGGGCATAGCTTCTATGCCGGTAATTGTTTTCTGTAAAAATGGGCGTAATCGGTTGAACCCACGCCCAGTTTTTATACACAGTCGACCGCCTGTCCTTCCTCTTAGCCGTTAACACGATAACTTAAACAAAAATCGATATATCTTTACTAAACTTAGTTCACGTACTTATCTGGACTCACTTTATCTTGGTATTGAAAACTATGAACACACCCACTATTTCAATATCGAAAATTTCGAAAAATGAAAAAAATACCATAATTCTATACCAAATACGAAAAAAGGGATGAAACCTGGTGATTGGATTGGTTTTTTGACGCAAAATATAACTTTGGAAAAAACTTTGTAAAATGCGTGTGACACCTACCATATTAGGTAGAATAAAATGAAAAGTTTTGCAGGGCGAAATCAGAAGATTTTGGAATCATGGCAGGAATACTGTTCGTGGTATTATATATATAAATAAATTAGCGGTACCCGACAGATGATGTTCTGTGTCACTCTGGTCCACATTTTGGTCGATATATCGAAAACGCCTTGACATATACAACTAATCGCCACTCCCTTTTAAAACCCTCATTAATACCTTTAATTTGATACCCATATCGTACAAACACATTCTAGAGTCACCCCTGGTCCACCTTTATGGCGATATCTCGAAAAGACGTCCACCTATAGAACTATGGCCCACTCTCTTCTAAAATAATATTTAATACCTTCCATTTTATACCCAAGTCATACAAACGCATTCCAGGGTTACCCTAGGTTCATTTTCCTACATGATGATTTTCCCTAATTTTGTCTCCAATGCTTTCAGCTGAGTATGTGATGTTCGGTTTCACCCGAACTTAGCCTTCCCTACTTGTTGTTGTTGCTTTTCTCGGTACTTAACTCAGTACTTCCGGTTTAGTGGCCGCTATGTTGCAATCATTTTGGAACTATTGAGGGATGAGTTTGCCTCAGTTATGGGTTTGATTAAAGACAATTTTTTATTAAAATGCTATCAGTATCAATAAGTTATTGCTTGCGCATTATTTCGTACAAATTTTGGGTTCACTGCAAGCCTATTGCGGGACTATTTTGGGATCATTTCAGAACTGTTTAGTGTTTACTATCAGGATCAGACCGGAATATTATTTGAGGATGATTCCAGAACTGTGTCGGAATTTTAGAACTATTTTGTTTCCATTCCTTCGAAATTGTTTTTAAGACTACTTCCAGATAATTTCAGTACTATTTCGGAATAATTTCGAAACTATTTTCATATTCGTTTCGTAACACTTTCAAGATAAATTGAGCACTCTTTCTAGAACACTTGAGGACCATTTTGGTATAATCCTTAATTGATACTGAGTACTTATTACTTACTAAATTTGCCCTTAACCGTTTAAACGGTTATGGCTTTCCAAGAAAGCGCGCCAGTTACTTCTTCGCTCTGCCAACTGGAGCCAATTGGCGTTTAAATCGTTTCCAACCTGGTCCTTCCAGCGGAGTGGGGGCCTAGAAACCAAATTCAGACATAGCGGCATATAGGAAGCTCCTTTTCGTGCTGTCGAAGGCGGTTTTAAAATCTACAAAGAGGTGAAGTGTGTCTATTCTTTTTTCGCGGATTAAACGCATTGTGAATATCTGGTCGATGGTAGATTTACAAGGTCTGTAGCCGCACTGATAAGGTTCAATCAGCAATTCAAGGTGGGCTTCAGTCTTTCGCACAATACACTTGACAGGAACTTATATGCGATATAAAGAAGACAGATTCCGCAATAGTTAGCTCAGTTTGCAGTATCCCCTTCCTTGTAGACTGGGCAAAGAACACTTAGATTCCAATCGTTGGACAAGCACTCGTCCGACCATATTTTACAAAGAAGCTGAATATTCTTCAATATATCCCCAAATAATTCCGCAAATCCCGAAACGGTCCTGAGATAATCCCGAAATGATCCTAAAGTAACTTCCAAATAATCCTAAAATCGACCCGAACTGCTCTCGAAAACATTCTCGAAAGGCCACTGGAACAGTCTTAAATAGATCGCCAAATAGTCGCGAAACGGCTCTTCATTATTAGCAAATTGAACGTGAAAACAATAACTATTCACGAAAATAATCCCAAATAAGTAGCAACCAAAGAGAGATCAACGTACAAAGTCTGAGTTTTTCCGATTATATCCTCACACAAAGAAATTTTTGTTGTCAAAACCGCAATTTGTGGAGTAGTTCTATATACAAACCAAAGTAGTGTAAATTTTAATACCAACAATTGCTGAAGGAATTCTAAAAATAGAATTTAAATTATATTAGTAATATTTAATTTAAAAAAAATATTGGGTCTTGCTTCGGCCGGAACTTGACCTCAGGACGTTCTATTTAAAAGGCAGATCACGCTAGTAACACAACAGCGACATGCATGGCATCCGCCACTGCTCAGTATAGCTAACATCTTGACTGCAAATTTAGTATCAAAACCCTGCAAAAAAGCGTGCGATTAATCCTCAAAGGGATTGGGTTCCGACTGATCTCTTTTGTCTACATTTGGGTATAATTGATCCCCTTTAGTCCCTTTCGGATACAGTTGGGATTAGTCAGTTTGAAATCTATGTAGCCCGTTTTAAGAAAAATTAAAAAAAACGGCAACGAAGTGAGTAAAATAAAAAAGGTTACAGGTGATTGAATCGAGTTATTTAAGAACAATGCGACTACGCCGGATTCAGGGTTAAATTTTCGGGGATTATTTTTTATTCCTTTTTGAAAATCGCGCGAAAAACTTACATCGAATAGATCTGGTGGCTTGTCGATTGTATTTCTGCCATTAAAAGTACGACTGGACCTATTCGAGTCCTTATTGAAGCGAAAAGCGACTAGTCTTCATATGTTCCCATGTGCGTACAAGGGATTGGTCCAACGATCCCTTTCGGGTATAAATGGGTACAATTAGTCTCTTCATGGGACATGCTCACACAAAACACTTCAACTCATACAAAGAGATCAAAACTGGGATTGGTCGCATACTCCTTTGCGACTCATCCGGGACTCATCCTAGACTAATCGCATATTTGCAGGGAACTAACTAACTCCGATAAGTACTAACATTACACCAAATTTTTGTGTCTTGCTGCTTTTATTTCGAACGCAACTATATACAACCACTTTTATTTATAAGAATGTGTAGTATCCATAAAATCTCGTATAGCCAGAGGTAAGTAGTGAGCAGTTGAGCTTCAACCTACTGTGACCGCAAAACTCATTTGACTAAATGTAAATGTGACCGTTACGCTCTGCTTGATTCACGTTGTGCTAAGCCGTTATGGAGGGGTTGTAGGCGCAACGTTCAGGAGAACAAAAATTAATAATACTTTTGAAGCAAGTTGAAGATTTTGCTAGTAGGTGATGTAAAAGGCGAGCAAAGAAAAGTATTATTTGTCGTATTTAAGTCTTACTACTTCTACTACTACTATTGTTTTATCTTATGTTAGCTTAGAACTACAAGATTGTTTTATATATATATTTTTTGTAAGTGCGTGTGGGTTAGTTGACAAAGAATGGAGGGGGGCTAATGTAGAACCCAAAACCCCATTTCTATTAAGTTTGATATATGTTGTCAAAGAAATTGGAAAGCCTTTCGACTCTTCGCATCCAGTTGTACTTAGCAGGGATCGCACACGTGATATGGTGCTGGCCCTTTCATTGATGAGATATGCTTTAAAGTTAATGACTATCTTAGTCTTCCCGCGCGAAACCTGGCACCATTTCCGACCAAATCCTCTGCGAAATATCGACCATATTGTAACGAATGTTAGCAGCACTGAGCGAGGCTATCGTCTCTAAGCCGATGCTAAGCAGTGACGTGAATGCACATCAATAATTCAATCATTATATATTTACAAACGAAACAATAACTGCGTCTACATATATGTACCATGTACGTATACGAGCAGCGGAGAGTCAATGCACTAACACATGCATATATCTGAGAAGTTTGAGAGCTACTGGACTAGTACATTCTGGAAGCGCCTAAAAGGTGTATAAAATTGTGCAATTTTAGTTATAGCTGAGAAGTTTGAGAGCTCATGGACAATGCTATTAGATTCTAGAAAAATGCGAACGAGGAAACCAAAGAGTATAAAAGGCGACAGATGTAGAGGCGCTGTAATTCAGTTTGAGTTGAGCTATTAATCAGTTTGCTTAAGCACGCGATCTGGCGGCCAATAGTAGAGTTTCATTTGAGTTATCAATCTGTTTGGTTATTAAGCCAGCGAGTAGCAAAGTATAAGTGTTATTGTGAAGTACTTTAATAAAGGCCATTTTTCCATCATTCAATATTGGAGTTATTTATTTAACAGTTTAGTGATTCTAACTTAGCAGAGGATTGCAAATAAGAGGAATTGCAGAAAATTCGTTACAATATTATATATCCACGTCGATGACGTTACGCCATCGACAGTCCTGCATCCAAAAAATAAGGTATGCTGTTCGATCAGGACCTATATTTTGTCAATCATGCTGACGCGATTATACTCAAATTCCAGAGTTGTCGCAAAATTCCCAAATTTATTGACGGCAACACAGGTTACATGGGAAAATATATGCTTATAACCACTTGTAAAGCAACTGGCCAGCCGCTTGCATGCTACTCGTTCCTTTTATGATTGCCGAAACATACAGGCGGAAACTGTAGGCCTGTCAAACCACCACGCTCAGAAGTGTCACGGGATGTCTTCAGATCATTATCTATACACTGGGGCAAGAATACCCTCCATAACGGAGAGAAATAATGAACGAACAGGCTATATTGAATACAAAGAAACCTGTGCATCCCAACAGACATCAAATTGAATAAGGCCGCTTTACAGGAGCTTAAGAAGTCATCTCCGTAAGAAAGTTGAAGAAATTCGAAAGAATTCAGCCGTTTGAAGAAAAGGAGCAAAACATGCTGAAATAATGAACAAACAGTCTATGCTAAATACACATAAGCCTGCGTATTCCAAAAGACATCTAATTGCAGAAGCCCTCGTTCAAGGATCTTAAGAAGTCACATCCGTAAGAACGTTGAAGAAATTCGAAAGAATTCAGCCGTTTGAAGAAAAGGAGCAAAAAAGCCCTCAGAAATATCCACAAAAGACCAACGGATTATTATACCAATAGTTTCCAGATCAACCCCGTTCTCAAAAACAAATACCCCGAACTCGCAGTAGAGGAAAGCTACTTTCACAAGGATATGTGCGCCACTTTAGCCCAACTTTGATCAGGATACTGTAATAGCTTAAACTGTAACCTATCCAGAATCAACCCCCATATACCAAATGTGTGTCCCGCTTTTAAAGTGTCTCCATATAACACAATTGCAATGTGGAACATACGCCTCCAACGTGCTTATCTCTCTGGTCCAACCCTGTTGAAACTGCAAGTTTCCACAGACTCCCGCTGGAGGACATTGATAACATTTAATGCATGTTCGCACCTTTTGGATGGAGCAAAGCACTGCCACAATAACATCGAAAACAACGCCACGATATACTGTAAGGACGGTACGACGACTCACGTCCCAGTCATTCCTAGCGACGCGAGGTAGCTGAGCAGAAATTTTCAACATATTCTCTCTTACATACGCAATGTTGGGATGAAATTCAGCCTTTCTCCCATAGTCACTTCCAGATACCTAACCTTAGGTCAATAAATTATCCCGAGCAATTTCTGTGTTCGTGACATTATTTTTAAATCTCGAAACAGCAATTGAGGTTTGTCCTAGAAAAAATGTCAAAGTTGCACGTATCGACCAAGCAGGGTAGGAGTGAAAGGAGCGCGGGCTTGCACGGATATCATGTGCATGTTTTACAACTTTAGACTAACAAAGTTAGGCCGTTAAAAAGAGATGGCTGTAGGCTTATTATGGGTGTTCTGAATAGGCAATAACTTCTAATGTCACATGCCTTAAATAAAGATTTTTTGTGATAACAAAATTCGAAAAAAACTATCTGGTAAATTTTTTTCTCGGGCGCTGCTAAGACTAAGACTCCAGCCATAAGAAGTGGCACAGCTATAAGATCAGGAAACAAAAATTGTAGCAGCTACTAGTACATCTAGTATCTGTTAGGAGGGCAGAGTTCGTTTATAACATAGGCTCCGGTTCCTGAAAGAGTTTTTCAGTATGGTCATTGAGCAAACTTCTGGTAAAACTCAGGATTCAATTAGTCTATATGAAGTCATTACGTAGGGCGGAACTATTTTGTAATTCAAGTCTTGGTGCCGTATTTGGTTTTTTGTTTGGTCGTCTGGTACTATTATACCTAAGCTGCTGTGGTGTGGTAGTAGCGTGCTCCGCCTACCACACGGAGCTTCCTGGGTTTAACTTCCGGCAAAGTAACATTAAAAATTTACAAAAAAGTTTTCGATATTAGAGAAAAACAAGTAAAGGTGTCTAAGTTCGGGTGTAACCGAACATTATATACTCAGCGTGAGCTTCAATTGTACATTTCATTTCAGATAAATTTCTTTTCTACATAACACGTGGAACCGCCCGTTTAAAAAAAATTTCTCGCCATTTCCTCTTACAATAAAACTTGATAAGTGAAATATCGTTGATTCAAAACTATTTTTTGCTATGTAATAGCTTATTATTCTACGACCCTTTTAAACTTGTTTTATATCTAAGTTGCCGTGGTCTTTAACCGATCCCGTCCATTTTTACTAGAAATATTTTCTGCTATAAGGAAAATATGTGTACACAATTTCATTACGATATGTTAATTTTTCTTCGAGTTATGGCTCCCGAAACAAAGAAAATTGCTTATTCATAAAAGGGGCGGTGCCACACCCATTTTCAAAAATTTTAGTGTTTTCCAATTTGATGTTACAATTCAATTTAGAAAGCAAATTTCTATTCGCTAAGATATAGCTTATTATTTTCGTCTACGACCCTTTTAAACATTGTTTTTATATAAAAGTGGGCGGGGTCTTTATCCGATTTCGTTATTTTTTCTTCAACGCATTTGTTGCGATAGGTTTAACGATTTTTGATTTATGATTAATAATATTTGTAAAATAGATTTTATCAAAAGTGGGTGGTGCCACGCCCATTTTATAATTTTTCCTAAATTTTTACCAAGCGTCCCAATATCAGTCCACGTGTAAAATTTCAACATTCAAGGTGTATTATTTACTAAATAATCAGTTTTTTTGTGTTTTCCCAAATGTTATATATATAAAAAGTGGGCGTAGTTATCATCCGATTTCACTCATTTTCAACACCAATCTATGCTGGGTCCAGATAAGCTCAAGTCAAATTTGGTGAAGATATCTTAATATTTACCCAAGTTATCGTGTTAACGGACGGACGGACGGACGGAAGGACATGGTTCAATCTAATATTTTTCGATGCTGATGATTTGGATATATAGAAGCCTATATCTCTCTCGATTCCTTTATACCTGTTCAACCAACCGTTATCCAATCAAAGTAAATATTCTCTGTGCACAAAGCACGCTGGGTATAATTACAAAGTTTACGGTTAGTAGGACATGTTTCTGAACTTCACTTCTTCATCAGCTAGCTTCTCGAGAGCTGAGTATTGCACTCGAAATATCTAACATACATACTTTATACTAGTGTAAAGGCAGATGCATTTATCCACTCAGACATATGAATGCCCGCTGCTCTCTTTGCAATTAGTCCCAAAGTGTTGCATTTTTGTTGCTATTCCTTCATTCACCATTTAGGTACATACTTATTTTATATGCTTTTTATTCCCTATTGTGTGGAATAATTATAGGCGCGCTCCAAGAGCTAAGTAATATTGGGCTTATAGCATTGCAGTACTTCTGCTGTTTACTATTATATCAATTTAATAATCTGTAATTAATTAGCGTGAAACTTTGTAATTTTTCTCTAATATCAATAACAAAAACAATTTTGTAAAACAATATGCGCATATCTCGCTAATTAAATACAGATAAAAAATTTTTCTCAGTTAGAAACAAACACATTTTTTCTAATCGGGGTCGCCCCTCGGCAGAGATTTTACAAGCACTCCTAGTGTATTTTAGCAATGAATGCCGTTCGGAGTCGGCATAAAACTTGTAGGTCCCGTCCATCCAATTAGTAGGAAAAAATAAAAAAGGAGCACGACGCAAATTGGAAGAAAAGCTGTGCTGAAATTTCATCGGGAGTAAATCGAGCCAATTATTTATTTAATTTTTTTTTTCTTATGACGACGTTCATTATTATTTTTAAACGGTTTTATTTAGCTGGACTCTGTGTAGTGACCGGCCGTTGTTAAGAATTTTTTAATTAAAATTTAAGTAACTTCCCGTTAAGCTACAACCTTGTTCCACTAAGCATACGTGCGCCGAGTCGAAAAATTCTTTTTTAGTATTACGTATTGAGGACTTAGATTGTAACAAATTGTCAGTTAAGAGTCCTTGCAATAATGAGTTACTAAATGAACTAAATGGGATGAGAAATAATTGGCAATTAAATTATTTGGCGAGTGAAATTTCTAAAAATGTGAGGCGTAGCATAACCTGATTAAAGTTCAGTTGGTCTTACGTATGACTATCAATAGAAATTTGACGCGTCCAACGCTTTTATTTAATTGTCTGATTAACGCCCTAGATTGATGAGGAATATGATGACTAGTGGCGGCCACCTTGGTGTGATGGTAGCGTGCTCCGCCTACCACACCGTATGCCCTGGGTTTACACCCAGCGGGGTCGCCCCTCGGCAGTGTTTGGCAAGCGCTCCGGGTGTATTTTTGCTATGAAAGGTTCTCTGTGAAAACTCATCTGCCTTGTAGGTGCCGTGCGGCCAATTTAAGGGAAAATCAAGAGGAGCACGACGCAAATTGGAAGAGAAGCTCGGCCTTAGATCTCTTCGGAGGTTATCGCGCCTTACAATTAAGTATTGTTGTTTTTGTTTTTATCGGCCTATTGATAAATGATTCAGGGTTCGATTCGAGCTCAATTATTGTTCTGGCCTTGAGCTCGAATCGAACCATGAATCGTTAAGTATTGTTTTCAATAAAACCGTTTAACTTAAATTTTATTATGACCCTTGAATTTAACCTAACCCATAATCCTGAGCTCACCAAATCACTAAAGAACTTCTTTCGATACCCGCCATAGATATCTTAAATCTCTGAATGGAGTGTGGCAAGTCAAACTTCAACGATACACTTTAAAGGTTATGCTATACTTATGAGATCGCAGGAAAAGAAAGACGGACCACAACTGAGTTTTCCCTAACGGGAAGAGCTTAACATGATATATCATTGACTTTTGTAATTCCCGTTGGAGTAAGTTATCGCCGCACTCTTCTACCTATCCACTAAAATTACGAAAAGAGTCAAGCGCTAATTACTAAAAACAATTAGCTCTGCTTCGCCTTACTTAAATCAAAGCTTGACTACGCCCCTGACGTGCGTCAAATCTGTTTTACTGTGGCTTTGTTGTATTTAAATTTATGTATATATTTTTGTTGTATCTATGCATGTACAGTAGGCTGGGTCGATTCACTAACGTACATCGCGTCATCGATTTTTCGATAGGTTTAGGGCTCACGAAAAAAAGTTTCACTAAGCATACCCAAAAAAATAATTTTCGAGCCTGCAAAATTTGATTTTTTTTACTTATTTTTTCTTTGATTTTTAAGGTTTTTTCATGAGCTACTTAAACAATTTTTATTTGATTTTAAAACTTGCAGGTATACCCTGTCCGACTTAAAATTATTCGCTAAAAACTTTGGCGATAACAGTTTTTTGAAAAAAAAAAAAAAAAAAAAAAAAATATTTTTTGGGTTTTGAGGAGTGCTTTGGTGAAAAAATTAATTTTTCGCCATTTTTTTTTCAGGGTTTCTTCAGAAACGTGCAAAAGTGTTGAAGATGAAAACGAATTTGTCTCATAGTTCCTATCCCATTTAAAATTATGCGCGAAAAACGTTGGCATTAACAGTTTTTAAAAAAAAAATTTTTTTGGGTTTTTGGGACTTGTTTTAGTCAAAACCGATTTTTTTCATTTTCAAGGCTCCAAATCATTTTTTATGTATATGTTTCCGTTAGACCCACCAATAAGTATACCAAAATGATCAGGGGATGAGCTGAGTTGATTTAGCCTTGTTCGTCTGTCCGTTTGTTTGAACGCAAACTAGTCCCTAAATTTTTGAGTTATCTTGATGAAATTTGGCATTTGTCGGAATCGACCGGATCGAACAACTATAGTATATACCTCCCATACAACCGATTGTTCAGTAAGAGGGTTTTCGCCATTTCTGCCCCATTTCTGCCTCATTTTAACAGCTAGCAATATCAAATTTTACGCCAAGCTTACGCATTGGGCAGAGATGGTTGTCTGAACAAATCGTCTAAATGGGACTATAAATCGATTTCCAAAAAAATTATGAAAATCCTCTTACCTGAACAGTCGGTTGTATGGGATATATTATAAATATGTCCGATCTTGACGATTTCCGAAATCGAGTTCGACCAAAACAAGTCCCAAAAACAAAAAAAAAAATTTTTTTAAACTGTTATTGCTAATGTCTTTATCGCATAATTCTAAGTGGGATAGGAACTATGAGACAAATTCGTTTTCATCGGCAACACTTTTGCACGTTTCTGAAGAAACCCTTAAAAAAAATGGCGAAAAATTAATTTTTTCACCAAAACACTCCTCAAAACCCAAAAAATAAATTTTTTTTTTTTTTTTCAAAAAACTGTTATCGCCAAAGCTTTTACGCGGACAATTTTGAGTCGGACAGGGTATACATGATAATTTTAAAATCAAATGAAAATTTTCTAAGTAGGTCATGAGCCCAAATCCAATCGAAAAATCGATGGCGCGATATCGGTTAACTTTCGTCCATACAAATCGACCCAGGTTAATGTACATACCTACATCGTATAAATATCTCAAACTTTACCTAGCTAACGCTTTACACAATGACAGATATTTTGCTCAATTTGTTTGTCATTTGTGCCTTTTGCTCCTTTGATTTTGTTTCTTTTTTGACTTTTGCTCTTTATTTACTACATTATCTGTGTATGTATGTATGTGTGCATGTGTAGAGTTATTTGCTTGCCTCAAATTGTTTCGGACAAGGAATTGAATCGTTCCAATTCTGTCATTATGCGGCACAAGTAACAACCAGTAGGTAGTGGTCGGTTGATAAATGAACGAAGTAAAGGCTTAGAAATAATTTAACTCAATGCTTAAGGCTATCAATTCAAATTGAGTGAATGGGTTTTCAAAGGATTCAAGCGTAATAAAATAAAGGAATTTATAAGTAGCTTTGTTGGTATATTTGTATATATGTACATTAGAGTGGTTTTATCTCATAGGGTAAAAAACAAATTGAAGCTTGTTTAGATTCCTCATTTAAGTTTTATTTTTTGGTTTAGGGTCCATGTTGCCAATTTTTCTTAATAGACATTTAAGGAATAAAACTGATAATTTTTTATCTTTAAGATATACACATTAGGGTGGTTTTATCTCATAGGGTAAAAAAAAATTTCAGAATTTTTTGGGGGCACCCCCCTAAAATGTTTCATTTTGTTAGATTTTAAGATTTCCAAGGTTTGAGCACAATTGGAAGATGTTAACCCGTGCCACTGGGGCCTAAAAGTTTTGAAAATCTCGATTTTTCGGCAGTTTGGCGACCAACCAAGACCTATACCTCATTAAAAATCTATTGAAATACGAACGCATTGACAAAAAAATATCAGAAAAAGGAATTAACAAAATGATAAATCACCTGTGGTACCTTAATCCTGAACTTACTGCCCTGGCATTGTTTGACTGGACAGTACAAAACACCGTAAACATTTGCTTCAATATCTCGAATTCAGTACTACTTACGTATTTTTTTATTACACGTAAAATAATGTCTACAGTATAGCCTTTTATTTGGTATATAACACGGGCAAATAGCTTTCGCCGTTCCAGAGATATGGGTCGCCGAAATCGCCAAACTGCAAACAAAACGAGATTTCCAAAACATTTAGGCCCCAGTGACACCGGTTAACAAAAAAATCGACATCGATTTTTTAAAACCTAATTTACATATATGTATGTCGTATGAGGGCATAAATATTTACGTACATATATTTACTTGTCTCGGCTAGCTACCAAAGAAAGGTAAATTAAACTCTTGAACAACTGAGATATGCATAAATATGTGTAAGTTTATGTGAGAGTGCTGCGATTGGTTTCTTTGCCTTATCCTTAATGGAACTGAGATATTTAAAAATATCTACACGGGGCCATCATAGTGCTCTAACTGCTAACGTGGCTGGATATGCCGATGCTAGGTTAAACAAGTAAGGAAGGTTAAGTTCGGGTGTAACCGAACATTACATACTCAGTTGAGAGCTATGGTGACAACATAAGGGAAAATAACCATGTAGGAAAATGAACCGAGGGAAACCCTGGAATGTGTATCAAATGAAAGGCATTAAAGAGTATTTTATGAGGGAGTGGGCCATAGTTCTATAGGTGGACGCCATTTAGGTATATATCCATAAAGATGGATCAGGCTTGACTCTAGAATGCGTTTGTACGATATGGGTATCAAACGAAAGGTGTTAATGATTATTTTAAAAGGGAGTAATCCTTAGTTCCATAGGTGGACGCCGTTTCGAGATATCGCCATAATGGTGGACCAGGGGTGACCATAGAATTTGTTTGTACAATATGGGTATCAAAAGAAAGGTGTTAATAAGTATTTTAAAAGGGAGTAATCCTTAGTTACATAGGTGGACGCCGTTTCGAGATATCGCCATAAAGGTGGACAAGGAGTGACCCTAGAATTTGTTTGTACAATATGGGCATCAAACGAAAGGTGTTAATGAGTATTTTAAAAGGGAGTGGACCTTAGTTGTATAGGTGGACGCCATTTCGAAATATCGCCATAAAGGTGGACCAGGGGTGACTCTAGAATGTGTTTGAACGATATGGGTATCAAATTAAAGGTATTAATGATGGTTTTAAAAAGGAGTGGTGGTCGCATTTTCGAGATATCGCCATAACGGTGGACCAGGGGTGACCCTAGAATTTGTTTGTACAATATGGGTATCAAAAGAAAGGTGTTAATGATTATTTTAAAAGGGAGTAATCCTTAGTTCCATAGGTGGACGCCGTTTCGAGATATCGCCATAAAGGTGGAGCAGGGGTGACCCTAGAATTTGTTTCTACAATATGGGTATCAAAAGAAAGGTGTTAATGATTATTTTAAAAGGGAGTAATCCTTAGTTCCATAGGTGGACGCTGTTTCGAGATATCGCCATAAAGGTGGACCAGGAGTGACCCTAGAATTTGTTTGTACAATATGGGCATCAAACGAAAGGTGTTAATGAGTATTTTAAAAGGGAGTGGGCCTTAGTTCTATAGGTGGACGCCATTTCGAAATATCGCCATAAAGGTGGACCAGGGGTGACTCTAGAATGTGTTTGAACGATATGGGTATCAAATTAAAGGTATTAATGAGGGTTTTAAAAAGGAGTGGTGGTCGCATTTTCGAGATATCGCCATAACGGTGGACCAGGGGTGACTCTAGACTTTCTTTGTACGATATGGGTATCAAATGAAAGGTGTTAATGAGTATTTTTAAAAGGGAGTGGGCCTTCGTTCTATAGGTGTTCGCCTTTTCGAGATATCGCCATAAAGGTGGACCAGGGGTGACTTTAGAATATGTTTGTACGATATGGGTATTAAATGAAAGGTGTTAATGAGTATTTTAAAAGGGCGTTGAGGCTTAGTTCTATAGGTGGACGCCTTTTCGAGATATCGCCATAAAGGTGGACCAGGGGTGACTCTAGAATGAGTTTGTACGAAATGGGTATCAAATTAAAGGCATTAATGAGAGTTTTAAAAGGGAGTGGTGTGAAGGCGTTTTCCTGATATCGACCAAAATGTGGACCAGGGTGACCCAGAACATCATCTGTTGGATACCGCTAATTTATTTATATATGTAATACCTGCCAAGATTTTAAGGGTTTTTTATTTCGCCCTGCAGAACTTTTTCATTTTCTTTTACTTAATATGAGAGGTGTCACAACCATTATATAAAGTTTTTTTCTAAATTTATATTTCGCGTCAATAAAACAATCCAATTACCTTACCATGTTTCATCCCTTTTTTCGTATTTGGTATAGAATTATGGAATTTTTTCATTTTTCGCAATTTTCGATATCGAAAAAGTGGGCGTGGTCATAGTCGGATTTCGTTCATTTTTCATACCAAGATAAAGTGAGTTCAAGTAAGCACGTGAACTAAGTTCATTAAAGATATGTCGATTTTTGCTCAAGTTATCGTGTTAACGGCCATGCGGAAGGACAGACGGACGACTGTGTATAAAAACTGGGCGCGGCATCAACCGATTTCGCCCATTTTCACATAAACCAGTTAACGTCATAAAATCTATGCCCCTACCAAATTTCAAAAGGATTGGTTAATTTTTGTTCGACTTATGGCGTTAAAAGTATCCTAGACAAATTAAATGAAAAAGGGCGGAGCCACGCCCATTTTGAAATTTTCTTTTATTTTTGTATTTTGTTGCACCATATCATTACTGGAGTTCAATGTTGACATAATTTACTTATATACTGTAAAGATATTAAATTTTTTGTTAAAATTTTACTTTAAAAAAATTTTTTTTTTTAAAGTGGGCGTGGTCCTTCTCCGATTTTGCTAATTTTTATGAAGCATACATATAGTAATAGGAGTAACGTTCCTACCAAATTTCATCATGATATTTTCAACGACTGCCAAATTACAGCTTTCAAAACTTTTAAATTACCTTCTTTTAAAAGTGGGCGGTGCCACGCCCGTTGTCCAAAATTTTACTAATTTTCTATTCTGCGTCATAAGTTCAACTCATCTACCAAGTTTCGTCGCTTTAGCTGTCTCTTGTAATGAATTATCGCACTTTTTCGGTTTTTCGAAATTTTCGATATCGCAAAAGTGGGCGTGGTTATAGTCCGATATCGTTCATTTTAAATAGCGATCTGAGATGAGTGCTCAGGAACTTACATACCAAATTTCATCAAGATACCTCAAAATTTACTCAAGTTATCGTGTTAACGGGCGGACGGACGGACGGACGGACGGACGGAAGGACGGACGGACGGACATGGCTCAATCAAATTTTTTTTCGATCCTGTTTATTTTGATATATGGAAGTCTATATCTATCTCGATTCCTTTATATATGTACAACCAACCGTTATCCAATCAAACTTAATATACTCTGTGAGCTCTGCTCAACTGAGTATAAAAATTATGCCTAAATCTAAAACTTTTTTATGTATAAACATCTTTGCTCACAGTATGAGGGAATTCAGAATGTAAGCGTAAGCGGTATGTGATATGGGTGAATACAAAATGTAAGCGTAGTGTGTAGTGTAGTCAAAGTAAGTGGTTGTTGTTGTTGTTGTATCAGTGCTTCGCCCCATCCAATAGGATCGACCACTCGACCACTTCTTACGAGGATGACTTCCCAAGTTCCCGAGAGGCGGGTCCTCTTCAGTCAGATGTCTTTTGGGATGACCATGTTTTTGTGTGTTTCAGCAGAAATTGTACAGCATTATCTCTCATTTATGGGGAGTGTTCTTACCTTACTGTGTAGGTCATGTTTTGGGGACTCAAGATGACATCGGATGATATCCTGTGTCAGTTGTGAGTGCAGTGTTTTGACATGTCTACAGTTTCCTCCAGTTGGTTTCTTTTAGGTTCGCGAACATATCGGCGACGAGTAGCATACAAGCTACCGGCCAATAGCTTTATAGGTAGCTATGAGCTTTACTTTAACTTTGCCCCAAGTGCTGCCAGCAAGAAACTTGGGGATTTTGTTGCGGCTTTGGACTTAAAGGAGAATTGTGGCTGCATGTCCGTCAAAATTTAGATCCTAATCGAACGTCACAACCAGCAAATTTTGATGTAAGACCATCGGTAGCGTAATGCCACGGACGTGGATGTCCGACATCGTTGACATTTTCTTTGTGTATATTGTAAGTAAGTTTACCAGGATTTGGACGGTAACAATGTAAGATTTCGCATGGTTAAACAACTGGAAAGGTGAGGGAGACAGTCATGGATTTTAAAGCGTAGCTCATCGGCGTAGGACACAATGGTAGCTCATTCTGATGAGAAAGGGAGCCTTGATATATTAAAGTTTAATAAAAGTGGTATTCCTATTTAATTATCCTGGGTTTAGATGTGACGCTAGATTTTAGGTGAGTTTCGTTGAAGGCTGGGGTAGCACTCAGTCAATCTAGCGTCGGTAAGACAACTACAAGTTACTTTATTGAAGATATTCGGTTCAGACATACACACACATGTACCGAATCGGAAAGTTTTAGCTTCTTGTAATATGGGAAGAAACTTTAACCAGCCGCTGATTAATAGAAAGGGCAAAAGGTGTAGAACCGATGGGCAGAGTGCATCTTGCCAGTGAAATCGGTGGACAGGCGGCGAAGCGGGTGAACGGTGTACCGGTTGATGGGAACCTTATGGTTGTTGGTGTATCCCGTGGACGGTGATCGGACTTCGGTGTTTTGGATGATGGCTTACCTTATGGTGTTTACGTTGAACGCTGATCAGGTGTGTGGATCATTTCTCAAACAACCGGTAGTTTGTTGAATCAATATCCAAAGATTCGTAGAAGGCGAATTCGGAAATTGGTTGCTACGATGAGTAGAATTGGTACAACGGCAATGACGCAGCAGTTGATCGATGCCTAAGCGACCGCTGGTTGATGAAATCGATACCCGGTGAATTGCAGGTGTCGGGTCAGTGGATTGAATTAGTGAACTGGCGATGCGCAGCTGACGAATCTATTGATCGATATCCAAGCAATCGGTGGTTGGTGGAATTGATGTTCAGTGAGTCGCAGCTGTGCAGCTGGTTTGATCGGTGGATGTTGGTGGATAACATTAGTGAATCAGAGGTCATGCATGGATGGCGAATCAATTGATAAAATTTTCAATCAAGGAAAAATGATGTTCGGCGAGTCGCAGCTGACGAATCGGTATATGTTACTAATATGGTTGTCAGGCTCCGTAGACACAAGGGGTGCACATAGCTTTGTCTGGAAGAGGGAGGGAGTAGGAACAAGGTACCTTCACGCCCGCTCTTCGGACGTACTAAAAGTGCGGCCAACCGTGGTCTCTTACTGATTAAAAGTAGCGCACCTTAAGAATTCCATCTGCCTACACAAACTCATGTTTGTGAATACTCTTCATGCTATTGTAAGTGGCATTACAATGTTTATATATAAAGCTTCACGAATACTTGGTAATCACGCCCTTTTTTGTAACATAGCTCCTGATTTTTAAACATTCTTTATTGTATGGTCGTTGAACAAACTTTCGCTGGTGCTATGAAGACACTCAGTCTATGTGATATCTGTACAGATATGCCAGTTCAACTTCACCCAAGGGCCTAGCTAAGGAATTTTCTTAACAAGCCGTAAACATATGCAGTTGGCATTAAATTTTCCAACTCAAATATCTCCAAAACGCCCAATGCTCTCATCTGTTGGTACGTAAAAGCAAATTATAATTTTTTATCACTGTGGCTTACTTGTCATACGGATTCATATATGCCGGCGGATTTACAACATTTACTGCAACAATAAAAAAATACAAAAGCCCTAGCACATTGCATTTATTACTATTTTCCGTTTGCACATAAAAGTGCAAAAGAGCATAAAAAGTATTTCATAAAATGATTTATCAGATCTTTATACATTTTAACTTAAATTTAATAATAAAGAAGACTGACGTCGCTAACAAAATGTGTGATATGCGCTGTTGGCTCTGCAAGGACATAATCGTTTATAGCATACAAATATGAGTGTATGGGTGTAGACTTTCAGGTCATGCTTTATTTTGTACAATGTACGTGACCAACGGCAAATGAATAATAGGAACCTACTACAAAGCAAGCCAGGATTAGTGAGGCAAGACTACAGAAAAAAACATACAACAACAAAATTAAACATTGCAAGCAATCCTATGTATATCCTGAGCTTCTGAGCTTAACAAATCCTTAAAAAAATGAATAAATGTAAGGCGCGATAACCTCCGAAAAGATTTTAGGCCGAGCTTCTCTTCCAATTTGGGTAGTTCCCCTTTTTTTTTTATTTTTCCTGCAAATTGGCGGAATGGGACCTACTTGTTTTATGCCGACTCCGAACGGCATCTGCGAGGCAGATGAGTTTTCACTGAGAGCTTTTCATGGCAGAAATACACTCGGAGTGCTTTCAAAACACTGCCGAGGGGCGACCCCGCTTAGAAAAATTTTCTTCTAATTGAAAAACCTTATTTCCAAAATTTTGATGTTGCTTTTCCCGGGGTGTGAAACCAGGGCATTCGGTGTGGTAGGCGGAGCACGCTACCATCACACCATGGTGGCCGCCACACAAATCCTTAGCTCATGCAATACTTAGATTGTAGTTAAAGCTGAGACCAGCAGGCGCAAACATACATATTAACACATTTATTCATAAATTAGATATTTATACAAAGATAAGCCCAACTTTTTTTTCTGATTCCTCAAAAAGGCTCCCAGGATGAACAGAATTAACAGGCCTACATACAAATATAACTGTGAGCCGATAGAAAAAAAATTCAGTGAATGAATGAATGAATCTAGTCAAAATGGGGCCGGACTTTTACCAACTAATAATCATAACAATTTGGCGCTATATGCATTCATAGAGATTAATGCGGATCTTCTAATAAATTTTGTTGTTTAGTCTTTTTTTTATATTTCTAGAATAAAGCCGATCCACGTTTTCAAACCTCTTCTCTGAGCGAAATCGGAAATGCTTTGTGTCACCAACTATACCCCCCCCAAACCCCCCACCCACCATCCTTTGAGTGTTTATTATTGATTCAACAAAGGTGGACAGGTGTTAAGCTAGTATTCATACAAAAGCTACAGAAACCCGAGCAATTGCCTCATCGTATCGATCAACTAGCCTCAATTCATTTTTCTTAAGGGGTTTGGAGAAAACATTAGGGAGGTCAACCCTAACAAACTCACGCTGTATAGTAATAAATTTGCCTTTCCAAAAGACCGGCTTCACGGAAATTCAAAATTCGTTTGAGTCTTCAAATATAGTTCTCTGATAATTGATACCACATGGTTTCCAAAACCGACAAATCAAGTTATCGAACAAACTATGATTGGCAAGTATAAGAGCCCAATAATCATTCGATGGGTTTTATTCATGCTAAAGAGAAGAAAAGTCAATATTGAGCAGGGAGTGATAACTGAGTCAATTGTGAATAATAAGGTATGCCCTCATAAGAGAGTACTCTCATTTCTCTTGTTGACGCGTGTCATAAATGGCCTCCTTCATTTATTGAAATCCAATAGATTTTACATACAGGGGTAATCAGATGTCTTAGTAATATGCATCATAGCGTTTCTTGAGGAAGCAAATTTCAATCGCTAGCAACAAGCGCTTCACATCAGGAAGCGACACCAGAAAGTCCTCTATGAATCCTTACATAACTGGCCTAGCGCCTTTTTCCTGGAGAAAAACCTATCTATGTCAGAACCGTTCCTGGTTGGCACCAAAATCTAGATGCTACCTTAACCGTGCTGTGCATAGATGGGTACCCGGGTACCTTTTGCACATTCAAAAGCCATTATTAAATAACCTACAAATAGAAATATGTTAAAATTTTGTGGCATTTTATGGGAATAAGTTTTCTACAAAAAGGAGAGAAATTTTTTCAAATATACATTCATAAAGATGGTTTTTTAATAAATTAGTTTTTTATTACTAAAATTAGATTTTTATTACTAGTTCTCATGGTTGGGATACCCAGGTACCACTGGTAGTTCTCACGTATGAACTGCCTTGTGGTACCCGTGTACCCAGCCATGCGAACTAAGAAGAAAAATTATTCATGAATAGGACGGTTAAACAAAGCAACGAAGACTTTCTTCGCCTACACTGGAAAATTCAAAACAGGGGAAAAACCACCCAAAATGATATACTAGACATTTAACACTGTTTTGAAGCCTATATTGGCCTATGTTGTATTTAGTGCGATGGCCAAAGACCATGCAAAAACAATAATAACAAAATTTAGCAAACTACATTGACTAGTTTGTGCTGAAATTACGGGTGCAATGAGAACGTCCACTGCTAATGCATTTAGTTTTTTTCTGAAAATATATTACGTCCCTATTCTAATAGAGTTAGGGGCAGCATCTGCTTCAAAATATTTCTGAGCTTAAAATGCAAGTTATATATAACACAACGAGTAATTTTTTCATGTGTGAACCAAAACTTCTATCATATAAGAGCATTGCTGTTGTTGTAGTTGTAGCGATAAGGACATTCCCCACAGACCTTAGGATGTTTTATCGATGTTGATTGTCCTTTTCCGGATGCATATCCGGTACGTTCCGGTAACAAGCACCATTAACGTACTAGCCCGACCATCTCGGGAACGATTTGGTATGACCACAAGAAACTTTCTAGGCCATACCGCCCTCCCACCCCTAGATACATAAGGAACTTGGGGTCGCCAGAGCCACGGCTGTCAAAGGAACAGGATTCTCCAGGGGTAGGTGAAGTTGACAATTGGGTTGGAGAAGCTATATATTACGCTGGCAACCCCTTAAAAGGGTTGCGCTACACAACCCCTTAAATTAATTTGGTATTTTATTCACCTCTTACGACAGGCATACCTGCCGCGGGTATATTCTAAGCACCCTAATCTGTTGGGGTTATATAAGAGCATTCGTTGCCTTTAGTGAGTAACGGTAAACCCGAACGCCCCAATGAAAATTGTGGTATTATATAGAGGTCGCTGTGAATGTAAGTGACTGCGTTGTAAAGTGTCACGGCGTCAAACATAATCTGATCCCAAGATTGGAAATATGACATGGCATATGAAAGTAATAAAAAAATTCATAGGGAATCCTACATTGCAACTACGTGATGAAATGTTCTCTAAGCTAGAATTTTTAGGTGTCTATTATTAACAGAACACTTTGGGCACAGTTAATAGTTGACATTAACTCAGAGGTTTGGTTCATGAGTGGACCAAAATTTGTTGACGCAAAAACGGCAGCTATGGTCTATGGGCAGAACTTTCAAAAATCGATACCCGAGATATATTTTGCCACTTCTTTTCATGTAGAAATCTTTACAGTAAAAGTTTTCGTAGAGAGTAGTTACAAAGGGGTTTATACTCGAAGAGTCTCCTCACTATGCCAGATAGCCAGGCGACCTTCAGTCTTATACAATTACTTCTTAGCTATTGGATGAATACATTGGAGTCCTAAATGAACTGGAAGCCAGAAAAAGTTTTTTTAGAATGAGTTTCTGGGCAACAAGTACATAAATAAAATGAACAGGCAGACTGACTGGCCAAGAAGAGTGCTAGAGCTCCATTTTAAGATCCAGAACCCTTCTGTGGGCTCTCAGGGCAGACAATATGGAATTATTAAGTAACTGGAAAACAAAGCAGTTGACAATTCTGTACTGAGTGGCCAATGCAAAGACAGGACAAATTTTTTATACTATCAGCAACAAGAGTATCAGCCAAACTCATTAATCAAAACAAAGAGCACCTACGAACTCTTACTGGGTACTATATGGTATACTGGAGTCTACGTTATGACCTAATTAAGTTAAATCTATCCAATATGCTACGTTTTAACTTTTACTCAAGTTATCGTGCTAATAAACTGACTGACGTACATAGCCCGATCAAAGTCTTTACGATGCTGGTAGTTTGGTATAAGGAATAACTGGCCTAGTGTCTATATCTATCTCGATATATATATCTCTCTCGATTCCTTTATGCCATTACAAACAAGCATTATTCCCTCAAAGCTATAATACCCTTGCGTACACTATGGGTATAAAAACAAATCGATTACTTTTAGACTATCAATCAAAAAGATTCGAAAATAAATCAATGATTTTTCGACAGCACAATTTGATCGATAACTTTTAGATAACAGATCAATATTTTCCTGATGGCATATCGAAATGTTTGCGATAAATTGTCGATTACTTTTCGATAAATACTAAATATTTTTTTAATATTAAAGCAATAAATATTCGATAACCAGTCGATAGTTTTTCATAAAAATTCGATAATTTTTAAAAATAAATCGATAAATGTGCGATAACTTATTTATAAACTTTCAATAAATTTCAAATCTATAATACGTCGATATCAAATTGATAACGTTTATATGACATATCGATAAGTTTTAGATAGTCAACCGATAACGCTTTGACAGAATATCGCTGACAGAATATCGATAAAAAACCGGTAACTCATCTAAGCTTTGTATTGATACCAGAATTGATTGGATATTTTATGTGGTATATGCAGCGGCTGGAAATGCTATGCTGTTCTAGATTTTTGCTTTTGCTATTGCTCCCGCTCTGAACATAAACTAGAGCATAGAACAGAGCCATAGCATAAAAAGTTGCCTGCATTTCCTAGGTTACGATCGAAATGCTGATTGCAGTGGAGCGATATCAAAAAAATTTATTTATTACCTTTTGCTCCGTTAGGTATTGTATGTTCTGGTTCCTATTGACGATGCAATAACATGACAGTATAAACAAGAAGAAACAACAACTTTTGGACCGAAAATTAAAACCAAAGTTCGAAAAAGAACATCACATTGCTAGTTCAGCTCCAGCAAGAGAAAGAAGAGACAAAGTTGTGCATTTTAGTGCCTGAAAGAGGAAATAAGAATAAATATTATCGCTCCACTAAAAATAGCATTTCGTTTGTAGCCCAGAGCGGAGCCTAGGAAATGCGGACACCCATTCATATTATGGCTCTGCTCTTTTCTCTGTTCATTTCAGAGCCGGAACTATAGCAGAGCATAGTTTTCGTTGCTATTGTTAATCTGTAGTAGCAAACGCAGACCTGGCTTAAAAAGGATAATGTTGAAAAAGATAGCACTTTTCAAGTTTACTTGTACTACATACATAGATACAGCTTTACTCATGCACACTTATTGCCTCGTAGTCGGTGCTGGATTTAGCAAATAGACTTGAGGGAAGAAAACTTCCAAATTGGCTGTAGAAATATTTAGGCATCAACATAGCACCTACAATCGGAGAAAAGTTTTACAAAAAATAGAAGCTGATGCAGCAAAGTGAAACGAACAAAGTAAAAAAAAGAAAAGTCCTAGAACTTATTGAAAAATAAAAAATAAATCGTATTTGATTTCAATGTGCGCTAGATTACTGAGTTATTGGGTTTACACAATCTGTTAAAAAAAATATTTATTTCTTACTCGATGATGCGCCTTTAACTTTCGTTTAAGTTTTCTAAAACTTTTGCTAACGCATCAATTTTATTTTACGTTCTACTTTTTCAGCGAATATTCTTTTCTCGACTTAAACTCTGAGCTTTTTTTTTTGTTTTTTTGATGGTAGCTGTTGGAGCTGACGAAGATATTTGTTAAAAATATTAACGCTGAAAATTGTATGCTTTTCAAACAGAAATGAAACTTCGTATTTCAGACTGTGTAATGTAGAAACAACAAAAACAAAAAGTAGAGACTATTTTCTGCTTACTTTTTTTAAGGTTTTGACTACTTTGGGAGAAATTTAAAGGCTACATAAGAGTGAAAGAAAAAAGGGTGGGGTCTATGCTCCAGCTGTTTGGTATATACCATTTAGCTCTCTTCAAAGCCTCATGTGCTAGTAATAGGATTCCAATCGATGCGTTGATATACAGATAAATTTAACCGGTTTTTCCCAAAACTTTTTCAGTCTTGTATTTAGTTTAAAATACGCTTATATATTGATGTATATTGGAACGATTTTCCATCATCCCTGTCAAATTTGGTTTTGAGACAAACTGGTTTCGGCGTTGTGTCATCATCAGTGTCGATTTTAGTTCTGATCTGTTCTTGTCGTTTGTCCTGTATATATAGTTCGTAGGTACATGGGCAGGTATTGTCATAATTGATGCTTGTGTGTATTTTGTTATATGTATGTGCTGTGTGTTCATTCTGAAATGAGAGTGGTTTCTACTGATCATTTGTGTGGCTGACTGTGGTAGGTAAAAATCCGTAATTTGAGTCGTTTGACCTTCTTTGTAAGTTTGTTGTTTTGGTGCGTTAATTGTTTTGATTTCGACCGCCTGACCATAAAATCAGGTCAGGTTTTAAATTTCTTTTAACACTTCTTCAGAAAATCCAGAAATTAAACATTATCATATTGTAACGTTTTAAAAATTGTTGAAATAAAATCAAATTTTGCAGCGGCCACTTTTTATGCTCAGTAAGCCTACCGTAAATAGAGTTTTCGTTTTACAAGCCTACCAAATACTCATCCGCAACTTCATGATATTGTACCAGATAGTCAACAATCTCACTAAAATCAGCAGTATATTTTCATAGTTGTGCCTAATGTGATACTCTGAACATCCAGCTATTCAAATCCGTTGACTAAAGCTTTTCCATTTCCTCTCAGGAAAAGAAAATAAACCCTCTTTCAAAAGGTAATACAGACCGCAGGCATTACTTTCCTGCACGTTATTTCATATTTCAGATGAGCATTAAAATAGTAGTTTTTTATAATACTAAAAAATCAACGCTGCTGTTAAGTCAAGAAGCAACACTTAAATTGCGACTCCTTTTTGTAATACTGACTTCACCTGTCTGATTTATTGCATCATGGGTTGTCAAAAGAAATCGCTCAGCTTTGTCAGATTTTTCCTAATTTTTAGCAGTTCTGAGGGAAAATTCGCATTTTATGAAGTGATAAAAAGGAAAAAAAAAAATCAAAAAAAAATTTGTTCAAGTGTATAAAAACTCATTTTGATTTTATTACTTCACAGAACACAAATTGCCCATAGAAAATTCGAGTGAAATATTAGTTTAGGTAGGTGAAATGGCTGCGATCCTGGTCGCCTAAGTAGCTATTTAAAGCCGCT
The DNA here is from genome assembly GCF_040869045.1 of Eurosta solidaginis. Taxonomy (NCBI): domain Eukaryota; kingdom Metazoa; phylum Arthropoda; class Insecta; order Diptera; family Tephritidae; genus Eurosta; species Eurosta solidaginis. Next base: position 47,605,310 of record NC_090319.1, read on the forward strand.
TTGATGACATGTAACTGGTCTAAAAACCTACGGAATTTTACGGTCAATGTATTACAACCAGCCAGAGTTGTTGATAAAATTAAGATCATTCGGGATTGCTATCACAGATAACCCTCTGAGGTCTTTTAGAAACAGGGTTCCAAGGAAACTTAGCCGGGCTCTAGCTAGAGCCGGGCATTTACACATAAAGTGTTCTACTGTCTCCCTGGCATTGGATCTTGCAGCTTCTGCAGTATTCGTTAAACTGAATGCCCATATTTTCCGCATGCGTACCTACTGCCCAATGACCGGTGTAGGCTGCTATCAGTTTGCGTGTATTAACCCTGGATTTGTTCTCGTCCCCTTTCCATCATAGTTTGGACAAATGAATTTTGATGTTGCACAGGTGGTGATGTTATTCCAATTTGTGCTTTCTTCAAGTAGAAGCTTTAGATATTCCCTTTGGCTACTGCTAAGAGTATGCCTACTTCGACACTGGTTATTTACTCGTTCATATCCGATGAGCCCCTGCGTGGTAGCTCGTCTGCCTTCTCGTTACCCTCTATCCCCCTAAGACCCGGGACCCAGATAGCGCGTAGTTCTAGATAGGTGGATAAACTGGGATATGAGTCGCTTATAAGCCCACACTAATTTTGAGATAATGTGTGGCGAGGAAAGCGCTTTTATCGCTGCTTGGCTATCCGACAGGTTGCAAACTTTACCAGCTACATTCAAGCCTTCCAGTGATTTGCAGACTTGCCTAATCGCGAGGATTTCTGATTGAAACCTACCTACCATTATAATTCAGGCAAACTCGCACCCTGAATAAATGTGACTTTGGAACTAACTGTACGTGTTTACGCTATCACCGTTATTGCTGCTATCGTAATTTATTTATTTTCCTCACTTGCAAATTAAAATGATTGATATTCATTGTAGCTGCAATTGTTGAATTTGTCGTGATTTTCTTCATGCAAACACAAATATGCATACATACATATCATATGTATCATTTCGCTTTGTTAATGCTTCAATCGCATTTAGCCAATACATCATATGATATATTATTAAGGTGTAATTTACACTGCAAATAAACTGCATACATGTATATGCATGTATATACAAATAATATCAGCTGTAGGCTATAACGCAAATAGTGTTGATGTGAGTAATGTATTTAGGCAAATAAATATGTATGTGCACAGAAAAATATTATACACTTATATACTGCTTATTTCATTTCAAAGGCTGCACAAGGCTTTAAATTTGAAAGCAGTGCAATATTTATTGATAATTATTATTTTTCTAAACTTATATATTTTAATATTGTGGCGAATGTTAGCATTTATAACATTACTATGCCGTCAGTAAATAAATACAACGACATTAAGCTATTTACACCCATACATAGAAGACAACGAAGAATATACCACACACATAACCAGGAGCTTGAAGCGGACAGATTATTTCACATACACATATGTAGCCAGCAGATAGAGCGAACATGAAAGAGAAACAATCGCACATGACGTTATCATCAGCTAAAAGCAGAAGCTTTACACATACACCCGCATATATGTAGCTAGAAGAAAAACATAAAATAAAGTTATTCATATATATAGCTAAATAACCAATTATGATATTCAACTGTTCGAGAAGGCATGTTCGTGAAAAGTCTAGGCCTTCGGAGAAATAGGTGAACGAAGCTAACCCAGAGAATAAAAGCAGCGCCGTGCAAGCGATAATCGATCAGTTTTGATTTTAAAACGCTACAGTGAAGTACGCGATAATTGTAATTATGAAGTACTACACCCAAAATAGTCTAAATAAAAAACGTTTTGTTATACTGAATATTTGAGTTATTTATTCGACAGTTAAGAGATTCCAAAATTAAGAGAAGCTGCAAAACAATCAAGAATTTGCCAAAATTCGTTGCAATATATATATATATATCTTATGTACGTATGTTTGTAACTGAACTCTTTCCAAACAACTTGTCCAATTTCAATGAAATTTTGTGTGTGCTTCAAAGAGATTTCATGATGCTTAACATTCAAAATTTGGTCTGGAAAGATGATCAGCCACTGACCTATTCCAGAAATAGAATTCCAGGAGTACTTGCTTGAAAATCTTATTATTTGAAAACGTGTTGTGTCGCATTCAAAAGAAAAAGAAGGAGAAAAGGAACATAGGTACAGAAAGGTTGAGGGAGATGAGACCCACTTTTAAATGTAGGCAAACCAATTTTCGGGTAGAACAAATCTACAGGGTACTCTAGTATATATACCGTCGATGTCTTTGCAATACCATCTATCGACCAACTGCAAAACCGGCTATCTAACGGCATTTGATTTTACAGTAGAGCAGAGAAACTAATTTTACACAGGTTTTTCTTTAAGATTTCCATGATGAATTAAAGTAAATTTTTTTCTAAATATGTTAGAACATTAGTATGTATATATTTTCTAAGCTCTCGGCTAAGTGCAGCGTCCAGTTACTATTTAAAGCATCTCTGTCATTCATAAAAACTTCTGGCTATCCTTGATCACCTTCACGGTAGCTGATAAAATTTTATAAAAAAAAAAATTATTAACTAAAAAACATTAAATTAGATTAAGCAAAATAAAATATATAAATGCATAGCTTTTCTTAGATTTATATAAAAATATATAAAATACAAAAAAAATTTTATTAAATTGAATGCAATAAAGGCAAATAAAATTAAATATAATAAAAAAAATTAAAGTAAATAAAATAAAAAAAAGTCGATTAAACAAAATAAAATAAATTAAAATAAAATAATACAAAAAAATAAAATCAAACGAAATGAAACTAAATATAATAAAATAAAATAAAATAAAATAATAAAATAAAATAAAGTAAAAACCAAAATTAAATTAAATTAAATAAGTAAAATAGAATAAATAAAGTAACATGAAATAAAATAAATTAAAATAAAATAAAATAAAATAAACTAAAAAACAAGTAAAGGTGTCTAAGTTCGGATGTAACCGAATATTATATACTCAGCGTGAGCTTCAATTGTACACTTCATTTCAGATAAATTACTTTTCTACATAACACGTGGCACCACCCCTTTCAAAAAAGATATCTCACCAATTCCTCTTACAATAAAACTTGATAAGTGAAATATCACTGATTCAAAACTATTCTTTGCTAAGTTATAGCTTATTATTCTAGTCTACGACCCTTTTTAATTTGTTTTATTTCAAATTGCCATGGTCCTTAACCGATCACGTCCATTTTTACTAGAAATATTTTCTGCTATAAGGAAAATATGTGTACACAATTTCATTACGATATGTTAATTTTTCTTACTGCTCCCGAAATATAGAAAATTGCTTAGTCATAAAAGGGGCGGTGCCACACCAATTTTCAAAAATTTTAATGTTTTTAAATTTAATGTTGTAATTCAATTTAGAAAGTAAAATTCTATTGACACAAAGCTTTTTTGGCTAAGATATAGCTTATTTAATTCGTCCACGTCCCGTTTTAAAATCTTTTATATAAAACTGGACGTGGTCCTTAACCGATTTCGTTAATTTTTCTTCAAATCATTCCTTATAGTAAAGGCAACCTCTCTGCCGAATTTGGTTACGATAGGCTTAACGATTTTGGATTTATGATTAATAATATTTGTAAAATTGATTTTATCATAAGTGGGCGGTGCCACGCCCGTTTTTAAAAAAATTTCCAAATTTTTATCAAGAGTCTCAATATCAGTCCACATGTCAAATTTCAACATTCTAGGTGTATTATTTACTAATAATCAGGTTTCTTGTGTTTTCCAAAATTTTATATATATAAAAAGTGGGCGTGGTTATCTTCCGATTTCGCTCATTTTCAATACCAATCTATTCTGGGTACAGATAAGATAGTGTACCAAATTTTGTGAAGATACCTAAATATTTACTCAAGTTATCGTGCTAACGGGCGGACATGGCTCAATCAAATTTTTTTTGATACTGATGATTTTGAATATATGGAAGTCTATATCTATCTCGATTCCTTTATACCTATACAACCAAATGCCATCCAATCAAAGTTAATATACTCTGTGTGCAAAGAACGCTGGGTATAATAAATAAAATAAAATGATATACGAAAAAATGAAATAAAATTAAATTAAATTAAAAAATAAAATAAAATAAAATAAAGTTATATAAAATAAATTAATTGTATTTTGTTTTTGGAATAGTAAGTAGAAAACTTTTCAGACAACCTATCCATAGCTGCGCAGATAGATCCATTTCGAAGGGTGCTAAGCCTTCATCATCAGTACGCTTTAGGCATGCTACGCTAACCATTTAGCTATACAGCGGTGGTATGTTTGACTGGCAAATTTGCTTAGCACCCTCTACTTACTATTCCAAAAACAAAATACAATTTTTCAAATTTAGAAAAATTAAAAAATAGCAATAATTATCATTAGAATAAAATAAATTAATTTAAAATAAAACAAGAAAAAAAATAAAAAAAAAAATAAAAAAAATAATTAAACAAAATAGAATAAAATAAAATTAAAAGAAATATATATATAAAATAAAATAAAAAACAAAATATCACAAAATAAAATTAAACAAGAAAAAAAATAAAAAATAAAAATAAAATGAAATAGAATAAAATAAAACCTAGTCAAATTAAATTAAGTAAAAAGTAAATTAAAATAAAATCGAATAGAACAAAATAATATAAAAAAGGAAAGGAAAGAAAAGGTCAGGTAAGGAAAGAAAATAAAAAGAATTTAAAGGAAAGAAAGGAAAAGTAAGAAAAGGAAATTAATTGAAAGGAAGGGAAAGGAAAGGTAAGGAAATTAAAGGAAAGGCAAAGAAAGGAAAGGAAAGGAATGGAAATGAAAAAAAGACAAGGAAAGGAAAGCAAATGAAAGGAAATGAAAGGAACGGAAAGGAAAGGAAAGGAAAGGAAAGGAAAGGAAAGGAAAGGAAAAGAAAGGAAAGGAAAAATAAGAGGTGAATGGAAAGAAAATAAAAGAAACAATGGGCTATACAGTGACTTCTGAAGTGGTTGATTTTCAATCATTTCGCGCACTCTTATTTTAATGAAAGACATGTACATTTTTTGCATATATGTATAATTTGTTTAAAAATATTTATTATTTTTCATTTTTTTTTTCTTTTGGACCTTTAGTTTTATACGACACTGTTTCTAAAAACTTTCATGCTGTTACAAGCAACCATTGAGCGTAAAAAGTTACAATAATTTGTGTGCTTAACAAAACTACTAGTAAATACATAATCCTCATTACCAAGTTTCTTCATCCAATATTTCTAATCACGTTTGTGCCTATTAAAGTAAATAGGAAATTATTTCAAAACTTTTTGAGTAAACATGTATAATAACGAAGCTAATACTTAAGTAAGTTTTCGCATATATGACAAATAAATTCATAAACATACATATATTAAATAAGTATACACTTTAAAGGCTTACTAATTCACTGTAACCAGTTAACATACTTATTGAAAGTGTATATTCAGGAGGTACATTCTCATATGGCAAAGTGAATGGTTTTGCCTCTTGGCCGCTATAACTATTTGAAGTATGTAACGCGACGAAGGACAAGTTAAAGGCCAAAAGAAGAAAATTTAGCTTTGAAGTGCTGAGAAAAATAAAAATAATCTACTCTAATCTTTAGAAAACCCATATTCATATTTGTAGAAACTTATATGGGAGCGAATACGCGTACATACACAAATGCGCTTTAGTTAATTTAATAACTTTTGAAATAAATTTTATTTGATGTTTCTTCCCAATACTGTTTTTTCTTTTAACTTTTATAAGCATGTAATAACTATTTTTTTTTTTGCTGTCGGATCTGTGAATATTTAAGAAAATAATACAAGATAGATGTATAAATCAGCATTTAACTGGAATAATGGTGGTGACAAATTCAAAATACCGGCCGGACCCGTACGCATCTTGCGCAACAAATATAAAAGTCTCTAATCAAATATAAATAAAAATCAGCTGTTTTATCAATCAAAAAAATATATAAACTTACATTCGCTTACGCTGCCATCTGGCGAATGTTAGCAACCAGAGAACTGCAAAAATTACAATTTTATTGATTTAATCAAACACTAAAACTTGCGTTCACATTCAATCATGCGAATAAACTCATATTGAATAAACTCATAATTGAATAAAATCGTAATTCAATAAACTCAGCATCTGTCTTTACAAGACTCTGTTAGCATGATTGCGATCGAATGACCGAACAGGTTTTGCGTACGATTGTATTGATCAAACGAAGGCAAATTGAGAATAAAATCAAAGCACGAGAATTAGTATCGTTTAGTTCGGAAAACAAACAGAACCATAAGCAATGTTTATACAGAAACGATATAATATAGAGACATTGCAGGGACGAAAAATCGTGTGAGGCAAGCTTCACAAAATTCTAGTAGGTCACTTTCACAACTTACCACAGCAGAATTTGTTAACTACCACGGTCTGTATTTTTTATTTAATAATTATTTTTACACTTTTTATTCAGCTAATGTGTTCAGAATTTTATCTTTAACTCTCTAAAACTCAAATCAGTGTATTGCTGTGCTTAAATTATGTTAAAAATTGTGTTAAAGTTTTTGCTGTGGTGGAAGTGACCTACTAGAATTTTGTTACGCTCCGCTGCTTTCCACCGAAGTTCGCGCATGCAACATCTTTATCTTTAAAAAGTTTTGGTTTATATGTATTTTTATACTCAGTTGAGCAGAGCTCACAGAGTATATTAAGTTTGATTGGATAACGGTTGGTTGTACATATATAAAGGAATCGAGATAGATATAGACTTCCATATATCAAAATAATCAGGATCGAAAAAAAATTTGATTGAGCCATGTCCGTCCGTCCGTCCGTCCGTCCGTTAACACGATAACTTGAGTAAATTTTGAGGTAACTTGATGAAATTTGGTACGTAGGTTCCTGAGCACTCATCTCAGATCGCTATTTAAAATGAACGATATCTGACTATAACCACGCCCACTTTTTCGATATCGAAAATTTCGTAAAACCGAAAAAGTGCGATAATTCATTACCAAAGACAGATAAAGCGATGAAACTTGGTAGATGCGTTGAATTTATGACGCAGAATAGAAAATTAGTAAAATTTTGGACAATGGGCGTGGCACCGCCCACTTTTAAAAGAAGGTAATTTAAAACTTTTGCAAGCTGTAATTTGTCAGTCGTTGAAGATATCATGATGAAATTTGGCAGGGACGTTACTCCTATTACTATATGTATGCCTAATAAAAATTAGCAAAATCGGAGAAGGACCACGCCCACTTTAAAAAAAAAATTTTTTTAAAGTAAAATTTTAACAAAAAATTTAATATCTTTACAGTATATAAGTAAATTATGTCAACATTCAACTCCAGTAATGACATGGTGCAACAAAATACAAAAATAAAATAAAATTTCAAAATGGGCGTGGCTCCGCCCTTTTTCATTTAATTTGTCTAGGATACTTTTAACGTCATAAGTCGAACAAAAATTAACCAATCCTTTTGAAATTTGTCAGGGGCATAGATTTTATGATGTTAACTGTTTTCTGTGAAAACGGGCGAAATCGGTTTATGCCACGCCCAGTTTTTATACACAGTCGTTCGTCTGTCCTTCCGCATGGCCGTTAACACGATAACTTGAGCAAAAATCGACATATCTTTAATGAACTTAGTTCACGTACATACTTGAACTCACTTTATTTTGGTATGAAAAATGAACGAAATCCGACAATGACCACGCCCACTTTTTCGATATCGAAAATTACGAAAAATGAAAAAAATGCCATAATTCTATACCAAATACGAAAAAAGAGATGAAACATGGTGAGGTAATTGGATTGGTTTATTGACACGAAATATAACTTTAGAAAAAACTTTATAAAATGGTTGTGACACCTACCATATTAAGTAGAAGAAAATGAAAAAGTTCCGCAGGGCGAAATAAAAAACCCTTAAAATCTTATATAAATAAATTAGCGGTATCCAACAGATGATGTTCTGTGTCACCCTGGTCCACATTTTGGTCGCGATCTGGAAAACGCCTTCACATATACAACTACCACCACTCCCTTTTAAAACTCTCATTAATACCTTTAATTTGATACCCATATCGTACAAACACATTCTAGAGTAACCCTGGTCCACCTTTATGGCGATATTTCGAAACGGCGTCCACCTATAGAACTAAGGCACACTCCCTTTTAAAATACTCATTAACACCATTCGTTTGATGCCCATATTGTACAAACAAATTCTAGGGTCACCCCTGGTCCATCTTTGTGGCGATATCTCGAAACCGCGTCCACCTATGGAACTAAGGGTTACTCCCTTTTAAAATACTCATTAACACCTTTCATTTGATACCCATATCGTACAAACGCATTCTAGAGTCAACCCTGATCCACCTTTATGGCTATATCTCTAAATGGCGTCCACCTATAGAACTATGGCCCACTCCCTCATAAAATACTCTTTAACACCTTTCATTTGATACCCATATCGTACAAACGCATTCTAGAGTCACCCCTGGTCCACCTTTATGGCGATATCTCGAAAAGGCGACCACCTATACAACTACCACCTCTCCCTTTTAAAACCCTCATTAATACCTTTAATTTGATACCCATATCGTACAAACAAATTCTAGGGTCATACCTGGTCAACCTTTATGGCGATATCTCGAAACGGTGTCCACCTCTGGAGCTAAGGATTACTCCCTTTTAAAATACTCATTAAAACCTTTCGTTTGATACCCATATCGTACAAACGCATTCTAGAGTCAACCCTGGTCCACCTTTATGGCGATATCTCGAAAAGGCGACCACCTATACAACTACCACCTCTCCCTTTTAAAACCCTCATTAATACCTTTAATTTGATACCCATATTGTACAAACAAATTCTAGGGTCACCCCTGGTCCACCTTTGTGGCGATATCTCGAAACGGTGTCCACCTCTGGAACTAAGGATTACTCCCTTTTAAAATACTCATTAAAATCTTTCGTTTGATACCCATATCGTACAAACTCATTCTAGAGTCAACCCTGGTCCACCTTTATGGCGATATCTCGAAAAGGCGACCACCTATACAACTACCACCACTCCCTTTTAAAACCCTCCTTAATACCTTTAATTTTATACCCATATCGTACAAACAAATTCTGGGGTCACACCTGGTCCACCTTTATGGCGATATCTCGAAACGGCGTCCACCTGTGGAACTAAGCATCACTCCATTTTAAAATACTCATTAACACCTTTCTTTTGATACCCATATTGTACAAACAAATTCTAGGGTCACCCCTGGTCCACCTTTATGGCGATATCTCGATACGGCGTCCACCTATGGAACTAAGGGTTACTCCCTTTTAAAATACTCATTAACACCTTTCATTTGATACACATATCGTACAAACGCATTCTAGAGTCAACCTGATCCACCTTTATGCCTATATCCCTAAATGGCGTCCAACTATAGAACTATGGCCCACTCCCTCATAAAATACCCTTTAATGCCTTTCATTTGATACACATGTCATACAAACACATTCCAGGGTTTCCCTCGGTTCATTTTCCTACATGGTTATTTTCCCTTATGTTGTCACCATAGCTCTCAACTGAGTATGTAATGTTCGGTTACACCCGAACTTAACCTTCCTTACTTGTTATATGTAGCTTTTCGTTGTGACGTAAGGGCAGAAGAATCATGCAAATATTCAGATGCATGCAGTTCTCATATTTGCCTTTTCATTCCGATGAATGTAATCGCCGTTGAGGCAAAAGAACAAACGCCTGAATGTCGGCTATGTTCGTTTAAGCAAGTTGGATCATTGAAAACGATCATGCTGCCGAATGTAGTCGAACGTTGTTGTGTTCGATTTTTGCAGTTCATTGTTAGTAACTGCCGATAATGCAATGTTAGTTGTAATCAAATATTCTTAATAGAGGCATAGTACAAATAGATTTCTTTTTGTACTCAAAATCGTTTGTTTTTAACAAATTATTTTAATAAAATATAGCCAAACAAAAGCACCACGACTAATAATGCTCAGACCTCGCTAATAGCATGGATCCCCATTTTTACAACCAAAATTTTATTTATAGATAAGAGCGAAAAAGGAACCTGCACATAAAAACAGTAATTAGAAATAATATATAAGACGCAGAAATGATAAAAGCTAAAGCTATATAACAAAATAAAACGTTAAACCCAAATAATCAGGGCGTAATAATTCGCAAAACAAATGAAAATAAACGAAGTAATTTTCAAGAAAAAAAAACACAAAATAAGGGCTTTTGTACACGCGTGAGAACTTACAATTCTTTGCAGAACAATTGTATCCCATGATTGGTTACCAGCTATATATATGTATATTTGTAGTTTATGCTTTTCTACTAGCCATATGCATGTGTATGTGTGAGTAACTACTTCTTCCCTTAGCTGATGACTACATATGTGTATGTGAGATATCTCTTCATTTCGAGCTACTGGTTATGTATGTGGAATGCCTTGTACATAAGTGTCGCTTCTTGCTGTTTTTATACTCAGTTGAGCAGAACTCACAGAGTATATTAACTTTGATTGGATAACGATTGGTTGTACAGGTATAAAGGAATCGAGATAGATATAGAGTTCCATATATCAAAATCATCAGGATCGAAAAACAATTTTATTGAGCAATGTCCGTCCGTCCGTCCGCCCGTTAACACAATAACTTGAGTAAGTTTTGAGATATCTTGATGAAATTTGGTATGTAGGTTTCAGAGGACTCATCCCAGATCGCTATTAAAATGAAAGATATCGGATTATAACCACGCCTCCTTTTTGATATCGAATATTCCGAAAAAACGAAAAAGTGCGATAATTCATTACCAAAGACGGATAAAGCGATGAAAATTGGTAGGTGAGTTGAACTTATGACGCAGATTAGAAAATTAGTAAAATTTTGGACAGTCGGCGTGGCACCGCCCACTTTTAAAAGAAGGTAATTTAAAAGTTTTGCAAGCTGTAATGTGGCAGTCGTTGAAGATATCATGATGAAATTTGGCAGAAACATTACTTCTATTACTATATATATGACTAATAAAAATTAGAAAAATCGGAGAACGACCACGCCCACTTTAAAAAAAAATTTTTAGAGTAAAATTTTAACAAAAAATTTAATATCTTTACAGTATATAAGTAAACTATGTCAACATTCAACTCCAGTAATGATATGGTGCAACAAAATACAAAAATAAAAGAAAGTTTCAAAATGGGCGTGGCTCCGCCCTTTTTCATTTAAATTGTCTAGGATACCTTTAATGCCATAAGTCGAACAAAAATTTACCAATCCTTGTGAAATTTGGTAGGGGCTTAGTTTCTAGAACGATAACTTATTTCTGGCGAATTCGGTTGAAGCCACGCCCAGTTTTTATACACAGCCGACCGTCTGTCCTTCCGCTCGGCCGTTAACACAATAACTTGAGCAAAAATCGATATATCTTTACTAAACTCAGTTCACGTACTTATCTAAGCTCACTTTGTATTGGTATAAAAAATAGCCGAAATCCGACTATGACCACGCCCACTTCTTCGATATCGAAAATTTCGAAAAATGAAAAAAATGCCATAATTATATACAAAATACGAAAAAAGGGATGAAGCATGGTAATTGGATTGGTTTATTGACGCAAAATATAACTTTAGAAAAAAAATTTGTAAAATGGGTGTGACACTACCATATTAAGTAGAATAAAATGAAAAAGTTCTGCAGGGCGAAATAAAAAACCCCTGCAATCTTGGAAGGAATACTGTTCGTGGTATTACATATATAAATAAATTAGCAGTATCCAACAGATGATATTCTGGGTCACCCTGGTCCACCTTTTGTTCGATATGTGGAAAACGCCTTCACCTATACAACTACCACCACCTCCTTTTAAAACCCTCATTAATACCTTTAATTTGATACCCATATCGTACAAATACATTCTAGAGTCAACCCTGATCCACCTTTATGGCGATATCCCTAAATGGCTTCCACATATAGAACTATGGCCCACTCCCTCATAAAATACTCTTTAATGCCTTTTATTTGATACACATGTCATACAAACACATTCCAGGGTTACCCTCGGTTCATTTTCTTACATGGTTATTTTCCCTTTTGTTGTCACCATAGCTTTCAACTGAGTAGGTAATGTTCGGTTACACCCGAACTTCACCTTCCTTACTTGTTTTGTTATTGTGATTATTCACTAACAGCATAGTGATGTCGATATTCGCTCAAGTATGTTAAGCGGATATGAAATGAAAACACGTACATGCATCCTACCTCCAACCCTCTGCTCAATTGTGACCGCAGTATATCTTTCGAAGCTCAGGCAAGTGATCACATGTTCCACATGCCCGATATTAGAAGCCGCTATACTGCTTTGGCCATACGGCCTACACTGAAGCTGCATCGAGACCTTTAGCCTTGTTGTATTTGCTAACGCGATATTTTTGACCTTTAGGTTCGCAAGCGGGATGTGAAGAACGACATGCAATGCTGCTGGCAGTGTAGTTTTTGGGGCTCTCGTTTTTCCACTAATTGATACCCTGCATACCCCTTCAAGTTTTTTGGTACACTTACTTTTTTGTGTGGCTATCTGCCGAGCGCGATGACGCGAAAAGGCGAGACGCTTACGTGAAGCAGGTAATTCTACTAAAAAATTCGGCGGATGACGAAAGTTTTTCAGATCGGGGCAGATTACTTTAGAAACGGAAATTCTGATCTGATAACTGAAATACAGAGTGTGCTTAAGTTGTGGAGGGAAGTTTTCTGCTCATTACTACCAATCAAAGGAGAAGATGGCCCCGATACCTCAATTCAATTATGACGAAGTAAGAATGGCAATATCCCAGCTAAAAACATTACAATGTGCCAGAAAATGTGGGAATAACCGTCCGGCTGTTTAAACACGGAGGCGAAGAGTTGCGAAATTTGGTCAGATAAGAGCATGCCTCCGGATCAGAACTTACATGTTCTCTGTCCAGTCTATAAGAAAGGCGCCAGTAATAGCGGAATCTGCCTACTTCATATCGTGTTTATTTTTCTATATAGGGTATTGTGGGAAAAACTGAAATCCATACTCAACAAACTGATTGGACCTTACCAGCGCGACTTTACCCCTGGTTAATCTATCATCGTGCAGATTTTCACGATGTGTTAGATCCTGCAGAAGACACTTAATTAGAGAATCGGCACTAAATATATTTTCGCAAACTACAACCAGAATTTGACAGGACGAAAAAAATTTCCATTTTATACTGCTATATCTGAATGTAAGTTCCATGCAAAATCAAAACGACTATGCCAAATCACGTTGAGAAACACCACCAGCTCCGCAAGGATTGAGAGGGACCTTTCGCAATATTTAAAACCAAACAAGGACCCTGAAAAGGTGACTGGCATATGCTGATGATATTGACATTATTGGCCTGAACAAATGCATTGTGAGTTTTGCTTTCTGGGGATTTGATAAAGAGCAAAAAAAGTTCATCTTTCAGTAAGTGAAGACAGGACGAATTACTTGTTTTCATACAAGAGAGAATCGGCGCATTCGCGTCTAGGCAGCCACGTTACTATTAATGGATTTAAATTGGAGACTGTTAAGGATTTCGCCTATGTGGAAACCAGCATTAACAGCAAAAAAACAATGCCAGCTTAGGAAGCAAACAGAATATAACTCTAGCGAACGAGTGCTACTGTGTAGGCAATTGAAAAGTAAATTCTTCTCTCGATGAACAAAAATCACACTCAACAAGTCCCTCATCATACCTGTGCTGATGTATGGCTCGGAGTCATGGACGGTGTCGCGAGAAGGAGTATTCGAAAGCTCTTCGGAAGATTTATGATGTAGTCCTTGATGGCGGCGACGAGTATCGAAAGAGGTATTGTGATGAGCTGTATGGCCTTTAGGTAGGGAGCCCAAATGGGCTCTTTAAGTGAAATCGCCGCATTGAATTTCAATGATTTTATTACTCAATATGAAATATATTTTACAAATGGAAATTAATAATCAAAAATATGCGAACATTCATACATATGCTGTATGTAACGTACTTAAATGCATATTACTGTAAATAGACTTCGCTGAATTCGATTGAGGATTTGATGCTGCAAATAACAGAATTTCAATAATTATTATGACATACTCCAAAGTTTCTATTTGCAAACAGAATTAATTTTCGTATATTTATATGTATGTAAGAATATGTATGTAATGAGAGTGGTCAGTATAAATATTTATATAAATATATATAGATAAATTGGAGGATGTAAATGAGACGCATGTTTACTCAGACTTACGTATATATTACAAGCACATACAACATGAGTTGTCAGCTTTGACCCTTCAGCTGTTTATAATAACGCGAATAATTTATATGACATCAACAACAAATACTTATTACAACAACAACAACACCATAAATGATAATAACAAAAGCATTGTCAGAAATACGAATATGAAATAACAACTGCACAGGAACAAAGTACTGTGTGTAAATAAATAACAGTCAAATAATGGACGACGAACAACCAAGTGCTTACGCATACACACATGCATATGTATGTATAAGCCATTGCCCGCATATAAACTTCAATGTTTGTAACGGCGCAAACAACCTGTCATATAAATTGTGTTGTTCATAAAGCGCGAGCAGAGTACCATGAGCCAGAAAACCTATATTTGTATTAAAAAATGTATTAAAAGCAGAAATCGTAAATAAGAGTTCATAAAACAGATATTTTCAACTGAGACAGTTATTAAATGAACACTTTTCAAATAACTGTTAAATGCCGATGCTATTGATTTTGGTTTCTCACAAAGAACGGCCATATTGTAGGCGAAATAAAAAGAATAGTCTGGGAATGAGGAAAACCATTTACTGAAAAATGGACGGAAGGACTAGAGAAAGATTAGCGAAATAAGACAAAGCAAATTCACAAATTTTCCAATGTAGTCCCCTCAGGGCAGAGCCGTGTGTAGAAATCCACGAAAGTGGGGTAAGCCTCTGACCGCCATTCACCTGGGAATGGACAGAGCGATTCTTTGCATGCGGTTCAAGCAGCCCGCTACTTTCGGTCGCTTGCGGACAAGTATCCTCTGGGTAGCCATCTAACATCCGCGTTTAGTGGTGAGCTGATGTGAGAAGGCGACAACCTGGCTAGGCCACTCTGACATAATCGGTTTAAGGGCTAGCTGGGAGATCTTTCATCAGCCGCATCTGTCCACCAAGAGGTGCGGCTGCAAGCAGGCATCTGTCTTGTATCAATTGGCGCGCTATATAAACGTTAGGGCGGGTCGTTTTAAAAATCGCTCATTGCTCTGTGAAAATCGTATCCTAGGGATCAAAATAAGAAACTTTGCCGAAGGAACCATACCTCTAAAACGAATTCTAATGTCCCCCCCCCCCCCAATTTGGGTCAAACTTTTGGGTAAGGGCAAATTTTTAAAAATCCCACTTTGACCTATTTAGAGTGCTCCAATCGAGTCCAAATGTATGACCGACCCCCACTAGCTTTGGAGGCCCGACCAACCGATGCCAGTGGCACACCCCCTGGAACCCATACAAACATTTATGGTGAACCCCCAGGGGGTATGCCACTGGCATCTGTGGGTCGGGCCTCCAAAATTAGTGGTGGTCGGTCATACATTTGGACTCGATTGGAGCACTCTAAATGGGTCAAAAGTTCGACCCAAATTGGGGGGGATATCAGAATTCGTTTTAGAGGTATGGTTCCTTCGGCAAAGTTTCTTATTTTGATCCTTAGAATATGATTTTCACAGAGCAATGGGCGATTTTTTTGCCTCCTCACAAATCGACCCGCCCTAATAAACGTGCAAATAATATTTTCATCCCCGCTGAGCGAGTTGTGCGCTGGGCTTGAGATCCGCCACGTCAAACCACACTCCAATGAAAAACTCAACAAAGCCCTGTACAAAAACAACCCTTTACTGATGACGAACATGGAAAACTTTTGAAGGACAATGATTGGCCATAACCGTTTAAACGGTTAAGCGCCAATTAAGTCAGTTAAGTCCTTTCATAACTGATCTATAAGCCACTCAAAGTAGCTGGTGTATTACAAAGTTCAAGGGGCATCATTGTAAATAGCCAAAGACCATCTCCAGAGTGAAGGCTGTTTGAACGAGTCCTGATTGAAGAGAGTCAACAAATACCAACAAATGCGGTGGCAGTAATATGAGCGGAGGTTTATGGAGATAATGGGGGAAACCAGTTGTGAGTTGTCGAGGCGGCAAACAAAATCAACACCAAATATGCTTGTAGAAAAAACGTTGGCTATAACCAAACCAAAAGTGTTAAGGAAGCTATTAACTGAGAGCAACTCCAAGGAAATGTCTCCAATAGCATCTTGATCTTTCTTAGATTCGAACGATTGCAGATGGTATAGTATTATCTAGAGTTTATTAAAGTTTGTAGCAATTGGTCTCTACAATACGGAATCCATTTTTTAACCTCTTGGTAAAAACGTCGATTTTTTTTTTGATAAAAATTAACAACAGATCGATTTTTTATTGATAACAAATCAATATTTTGTTCGTTTGTACCTAAATCATTATCACTTGATAACAAATTGATATCTTTCTGATAACAAATCGATAACAGTTCGATAGTTTTGAGGTAACAAGTCGATATTTTTTGATAATGAATCGTAATATTTTCCATATATATTTACAACGTTTTGTTATGAGAAAAGATAACTTCTCGATTATGAGCCGATAACACGTCGATTATTCACCCATAATATACGGAGAACTTTTCTAGAACCGTTGGTATTGTTATAAAGCTGATAACGCATCGATAACGAAGCAACACTATACCGATAACAATTCGTTAATAATAATAAAAGTCGAAAAATTTTTTGTTTCTATAAATAAATTTTTCCCAACCTGCTTAATTACTATGAAAATGTATCAAAATTATCACGAGGGGTCGGGGTTGATTCTGTGTAAATAAGAGTATAATTAATTATAGTATCCAGATCGACGTTGAACTATACTGACGCATGTTTCCCTTGGGAGGTTGCTTTTCTCAAATGCAAGTTCGGGGTATTTGTTTTAAAAAACGGGGTTTATGGACAAATGTTACCTTTCCTAGTTCCTGTGAGGCGAGATCTCTTCAATCAGATGTCTCTTGGGTTCCTGGTGGCTATGATCGTTTCTTTGTTTGCCCATTGATGATGTTCGAGAGACATAGGAAGACATCCCGTGGCAGATTTGAGAACTGTTGTTTGGTATTTACAACGTTTTGTTATGAGAAAAGATAACTTCTCGATTATGAGCCGATAACACGTCGATTATTCACCCATAATATACGGAGAACTTTTCTAGAACCGTTGGTATTGTTATAAAGCTGATAACGCATCGATAACAAAGCAACACTATACCGATAACAATTCGTTATTAATAATAAAAGTCGAAAAATTTTTTGTTTCTATAAATAAATTTTTCCCAACCTGCTTAATTACTATGAAAATGTATCAAAATTATCACGAGGGGTCGGGGTTGATTCTGTGTAAATAAGAGTATAATTAATTATAGTATCCAGATCGACGTTGAACTATACTGACGCATGTTTCCCTTGGGAGGTTGCTTTTCTCAAATGCAAGTTCGGGGTATTTGTTTTAAAAAACGGGGTTAGTGGACAAATGTTACCTTTCCTAGTTCCTGTGAGGCGAGATCTCTTCAATCAGATGTCTCTTGGGTTCCTGGTGGCTATGATCGTTTCTTTGTTTGCCCATTGATGATGTTCGAGAGACATAGGAAGACATCCCGTGGCAGATTTGAGAACTGTTGTTTGGCAAGCCTGCAGTTTCTCCATTGTGTTTCTTTTAGGCATACAAGCGGTTAGCCAATTGCTTTTTAAGTGAAAGCGTTAATTTGCCCAAGTCTAGCTGGTAGCAGACCTTAAATATTTCAGGTACAATAGCGGTTGCATGTACGCAAAAATCTAAGATCCTTAGATATAGAACGTCACGCCAAGGATTTTTGAGTATAGGTCTTCGACCTAATATGGTCGACATTTGCTTTACGTACGTTTAAAATTAAGTTCGCATAGGGTTTGGTCGGTGACATAGGCAGATTTTTCGATGTGATAGTCGCAAATTTCATAGCATAGCTCATCAATGGTATGTACAGGACTTGTTGCCATTATCCTACAGTCATCGGTGTTAGTAATAATGTTATCTCTTTCTGTTGAGGTAGGGAGCTTAGATATGCAAAGTTTAACCAAGTTGTTCATTTCTTCTGGATTTTCAAGAAACTTTCCTGAAGTGCAGCACATTCTGCCGACCGCACAGAAACTTTGCATGCCACCTTTATGCAACCTTGCAGTAATGTGCTGTGATTGATTTTTCAAAAGCTTTTGATAAGTTTAGTGCTACAAAAGTTCTCTAAGATGAGTTAGGTTAAGTTGTACTGGCCGTTCAATAAAGACCTCTCATTGATTGAATGTGTTCATAGTGTTACCAGAATTTGTTTGAAGACAAAATGTAAAAACCACAATCAGGTGCCAGTACTCATGTTATAGAATAACTGCGCCCTTTTGGCAAATGCCAGAAGTTTTGAAGGATCTAGCAATAGCTGCCTCGAGACCTGGCAACTCTGCCGCCCCTAATACTTGAAGCCTTAACCTAGCGAGCGCAGGACGCGTTCACAGAATCATTTATTCCTGCAACTCGCACTTCCTATATCTGTTGTTACTGACGAGGCCTATCTCATAAGCATGTTACAGCAGAAGGCAGTGGCCAGTTGGTATGACCATAGTGAGCCTTAAGTATCTTCTCTCTTCAGAGATATGAGCCACGTTGTGAGTCTAATATTGTAGTATTTGTACATGATCCGCGAAACTTTGCAGCCCCGCTCATCTGTCCACGCCTTGCCTGCTTGATGGACCATATGGAATTGCTGTCTTTTTTTACGGTCGCTTTATGGTGGGGTTCTTGTTTCAATTATTTGTAGTTTGAGAGCGTTTAGCGAGGAATAAGAAGCAAATTTTCATATTAAAAAAAAAATTGCAAATATTCATATGTATTAATGTGTATTTCAAAAGGGAGTGGGTCTCAGTTCTATAGGTTAACGCCTTTTCGAGATACCGCCATAAAGGTGGTGACTCTATAATGTGTTTGTACAATATGGGCACCAAAAAAAAGGTGTTACTGAGTATTTTAAAAGGGGGTGACTCTTAGTTGTATATGTGAAGGCGTTTTCGAGATATCGACCAAAATGTGGACCAGGGTGACCCAGCATATCATCTGTCGGGTACCGCTGATTTATTTATATATGTAATACGAAAAAAAGTATTCCTGCCCTGCAGAACCTTTTCTCCTACTTAATATGGTAGGTGTCACACCCATTTTACAAAATTTTTTTTATAGTTATATTTTGCGTCAAAAAACCAATCCAATCACCATGTTTCATCCCTTTTTTCACATTTGGTATAGAATTATCGAATTTTTTTCATTTTTCGAAATATTTGATATCGAAAAAGTGGGCGCGGTCATAGCCGGATGTCGCCCATTTTTAATACCAAAATAAAGTTAGTTCAGATAAGTAAGTGAACTAAGTTTAGTAAAGATATATACATTTTTGCTCAAGTTATCCTGCTAACGGCCGAGCGGAAGGACAGACGGTCGACTGTGTATAAAAACTGGGCGTGGCTTCAACCCATTTCGCCCATTTTTACAGAAAAAAGTTATCGTCATAGAGCTATGCCCTTACCAAATTTTACAATATAAATTTTTGTTCGACTTATGGCATTAAAAGTATTCTAGACAAATTAAATGAAAAGGGGCAGAGCCACGCCCATTTTGAATTTTTCTTTTAGTTTTGTATTTTGTTGCACCGCATCATTACTCGAGTTGAATGTTGACATAATTTACTTATAAGTATACTGTAAATATTAAATTTTTTGTTACAATTTGATTTTAAGATTTTTTTTTTTAAAGTGGGCGCGTTCGTCATCCCATTTTCCTAATTATACTCAACGTGTTTTGCACACAGAGTATATTAACTTTGATCGGATAACGGGGTGGTTGTACAGGTATAAAGAACTCGTGATAAATATAGACTTCCATATATCAAAATCATCAGTATCGAAAAAAAATTTGATAGAGCTATGTCCGTCCGTCCGTCCGTCCGTCTGTTCGTCTGTCCGTTAACACGATAAGTTGAGTAAATATTGAGATATCTTCACCAAATTTGGTACACGAGCTTATCTGGGCCCAGAATAGATTGTTATTGAAAATAAGCGAAAGCGGATGATAACCACGCCCACTTTATATATATATAACATTTTGGAAAATACAAAAACTTTTTTATTTAGGAAATAATACACCTAGAATGTTGAAATTTGATGCGTGGACTGATATTGACACTTTTGATATAAATTTCAAAAAGCTTTTCAAAATGGGCGTGGCACCGCCCACTTGTGATAAAATCAATTTTACAAATATTGTTAATCGTAAATCAAAAACCGTTAAACCTATCGCTACAAAATTCCCCAGAGAGGTTGCCTTTCCTATAAGGAATGCTTTGAAGAAAAATTAACGAATTCGGTTAAGGACCACGCCCACTTTTATATAAAAGATTTCTAAAAGGGTCGTGAACAAAAAAATAAGATATATCTTTGCAAAAAAGAGCTTTATATCAATCGTATTTCATTTCCCAAGTGGATTTATAACAATAAATAGGAAAAACTTCAAATTTTTAAAAATGGGCGTGGCACCGCCCCTTTTAGGACTAAGCAATTTTCTATGTTTCGGGACCCATAACTCGTTGAAAAATTAACGGATCGTAATAAAATTGGATACAAAAAAAATCCTATAGTAGAGAATATTTCTAGTAAAAATGGACGGGGTCGGTTAAAGACCACGGCAATTTAGATATAAAACAATTTTAAAGGTTCGCAGACTAGAATAATAAGCTATAACTTACCAAAAAATAATTTTGAATCAATGATATTTCACTTATCAAGTTTTACTGTAAGAGGAAATGTGGAGTTATTTTTCTTTTAAACGGGCGGTGCCACGTGTTATGTAGAAAAGTAATTTATCTCAAATGAAATACACAATTGAAGCTCACGCTTAGTATATTGTAACGATTTTAGTGCAACTCCGCTTATTTGCAACTTTCTGCTAACGTTCGAATTACTAAACTGTTGAATAAATAACTCCAATATTCGATAATGCAAAATGGTCTTTATTAGACTACTTTCAAAACAACACTTATATTGCTCGGCAGATAGCGTGCTTAATCAAAACGGATTGTCGTGCCTCTAATGTTGCTGCCTTTTATACTGTCTGGTTTCCTCGTTGCATATATCTAGGCTTCTCTATTCTAGAAATTACTAGTTAGTTATCCGCAATAAAATTACCAGCTATAACTACGTTTATAGATTCTCATATGCGCGTGTATATGTGAGTGATACTTGCACAAATTATTGCCTTCTTTTGTGATCATCTCAGATAAGATATATGCATGTGTTTGTGCGTCTCTTCTCCGCTGCTCGTATGGATATATGGGTAGACATAATGATTGATTTGTTGATGTGCATACCAGTAACTGCTTAGTATAGGCTTAGAGATGATAGTACCCCTTAGTGTTGCTGGTATTCATCACAATATAATGCTCGGTTACACCCGAATTTAGACAACTTTACTTGCTTTTATTTAGAACCAATATAGAAGAAGGAGTAACGTTCCTGCCAAATCTCATCGCGATATCTTCATCGACTGCCGTGTTACAGCTTGCAAAACTTTTAAATTACCTTCTTTTAAAAGTGGGCGGTACCTCGCCCATTTTCCAAAATTTTTTTAGTTTTATATTCTACGTCATAAGGCCAGCCCACCTTCCAAGTTTTATCGCTTTATCCTTCATTGGTAATGCATTATCGCAATTTTCGATATCGAAAAATTGCGCGTGATTATAGTCCGATTTCGTTTATTTCTTTCTAAACAGCGATCTGAGATGAGTGCCCAGGAACTTACGTACCAAATTTCATTAAGTTACTCAAAATTTTCTCAACTTATCGTGTTCACGGATAGACGGACGGTCATAGCTAAATTAATTTCGTTTTTCGCCCACATCATTTTGATATAAAGAAGTCTATATCTATTTAGATTAGTTTATATCGTATCGGGGTACCGTTAAGCGAACAAAATCAATATACACTGTGAGCTCTGCTCAGCTGAGTATAATGACTGACTAAATTTATATATGTAGCATCTAAAACTCAAATACCATACCTTGACATCCTTGACTAAGTTGTTAGAATAAACTTCTTTATTCATTTTCGCCGATTTATTTCTACTAACTTTTGGCCATTAAACTGACTAACTTGCCCATAGTGCAGCGCTGCGGGCAAATGTCTGCTGTTGGTTATCATGTAATTGCAGAAAAATGTGCAGCTAAACGCTTGGAAAATTGTTGCTGGTTTTGTAAAATATGTATGTAAGTGATTACTGGAGTGTTGTAGCATGACATGGAGTAGAAATCTTGGCTCTGTATGAAAACAATAACTTTCATAGCTGCTACATGCCAAATGCCAATTAAATGTCAAATTATGACATAATATAGGGTTACTATATAAATTTTTTATTTTTATTTTTTGAAAGTTTAACACTTACACCAACTCACACACCAACGCAGTAATACTTCGTGATTTAAAAAGCGTGCAGAATATAATTTAAAAAGTTTTAGTGAAGTGTCAACATTTATATACCAAAACATTCGCATTCGACTTGGCGCCACCAAGTTCCACACATCAATCAAAATTGGGCACTTTTTTGCAACCATATAATTTTTTTGAGCCGGGTACTTTCTCACAACCCTGTACCTATTGAAAACCTCAGGACTGAGTAATTTTTTAAAAAGAGGTACTTTTAAAAACCTGGTAATTTTTTGAATTGGGTAGTTCTTAAAACCGTGTATTTCTTTAAAACGAGTGCTTTTTCAAAACAGAGTTCTTATTTGAATCCGGTATATCCTTAAAACTGGGTAATGTTTTGAATAGGAAACTTCTTAAGACTATCTGGAAATATCTATATATTACCTAGGCCATAGCTAGACATTCCTTGTCATAGCAACCTCTGTTTAGATGGATGTATGGGTTGGGGTATGATACATTTGAAATGAACCGAGTGTTTTTTTAAAATGTTAAAATTTCTTTAGAACCGGATATCTTTTCAGTACTGTGTACTTGCTTACTACGGGAAAATTTTAAGAATCAGATACTTTCTCAGAACTGAAAATATTTTTTGAAACGTGTTTTTGTTCAACTAGGTACTTTTATGAACAAAGTATATTTCGTTTTCAAAAATAGTTATTTTTTCTGATCCGGGTTTTGTTTCAAAATTGGGCACTTTTTTATAACAAGATAATTTTTTTTTAAACGGGTACTTTACAGAACCGTTTTACTTTTGAAAACGGTTACCTTCTCAGGGCTGAGTAAGAGGTACTTTTAAAAGCCTGGTAGTTGTTTGAACCGGGTAGTTACTAAAACAGGTTATTTCTTTAAAACGGCTGCTTTTTCAAAACAAAGTTCTAATTTGAATACGGTATATCCTTAAAAGTGGTAACGTTTTGAATTGGATACGTCTTAAGAGCATCCGGAAAAATTTATATATGACATAGGTCATGGGTAGATGTTCCATATCATAGCAAACTTTGTAGAGATAGACGTGCGGGTTTGGGTTTGAGTTTTTTTAAGCTTATTACTTCCTTAGAACCGGGTTTAAATGCCCTGTATTTTTTTAAAGCTGTGTACTTTTGTATATACTGATATATCTTAGAACCGGGGACTTTCTCAGAAACAGATATATTTTGGGAGATGGTTACTTTTTAAACCGGGTCCTTTTTTGAACAGGGTATTTTTTTGAGCCGGGTACTTTTTCAGAACTGGATATCTTTTTAGAACTTGTTAAATATAACGATACTTTTTAAGAACCCAGCACTTTTTCAGAACCGGGTACTTTTTTAGAAGCGGATACTTTTTCAGAAGCTGGTTAATTTTCCGAATCTTGTATAGAACCGTGTACTTATTCAAGGCGAATAATTTTGGAAACGCATACTGTCTTAAACCGAGAAGTTTGTTAGAACCTGGTACTATTTTAAAGCTAGGTGTGCTAATGGTCCAAAGAACGCACTTAAAGTGGTGGGAAAAGCATACAGTAATACGTCATCAGAGAGATACTGCTACGAATCGCAATAGTTCCAAACTGGAGCAGAACTATCTTATAAGGCGATGAAACTAGTTTTGATATAGTTCCTCGCAGAACTTTCAACTGACATTATCTAATTTTTTGATGTCCTATATTATTCAAAATTATTGCAATGGTCTCACTGGAGTCCTTTTAAGTTTTGCTTATCGAAGAGGATTTAAGACATATATTTACGACCCAAATGTGCGGTTAGCGGCATAATGTAAAGAGATTGAGTTACTGTCATGTTCGAATTCCCATTTTTCATGGTGCTTATCAGATCCCTTTATTTCTCTGGTATAGAACATATGTATAAACATGATGTGATGTACTGCCTAACTATAGAGAGTATTTTGCTGCCCGACCATGCCACCGAGTCGTAAGTTTTAGTAGCATTTATTAAAATAGAACTCTTGTATGGATTTAGTGACCCCAGATGACATATCATCTTGCTGCTTCCCGAAGAGATTAAATTCAAAAGATCCCACCATGGAATTTATTCCAATATCAACCTTTGTACCATCTAGAATTGTTGTTCTTAGTCCCAGTATGGTATTTTTCTGGTAAAGAGAATGACTGCTGACTTTGAAGGGTTTACTATGAGCCTCACATAGGTGCATTATCTCTTTGCTAGCTTCAATTATCTTTGCACAATGTCACAAATGATGTTTTACAGTTTTCCCTATGCTTCTATGACAATATAATCTGCAAAGACGTGGCGTCGAACCCCATTTTAAGATATACATTTCAAGCATTAATATACAACAAGACTTCACAGAGGAGGTGTGGGCACCACCGACTCTGCATTGGGGGATCACTCCATTATTTTGGCCTCTATTACGCTGCTCTCTATACAGGTTACAGTGGTTCCCGAACTGAGTAGTAAAGTGTTCTGCATAGGCCTATAGAGGCGTTCATTTCTCTATTACAGAACAATTTGATGTTGAGAAAGGCCTAGTTGATACTTAGAAAGGCACACATGACTCAGTTTACAGCAGGTATAGCCCTGTATTCGAAGAAGACATAAAGAAAATTAGACTAATTGGCTTTAAGCATTTTGTGTATAAATAATAGGAAGAGTTGGGGAAAATTGTTCTGAAGGAGTTGTCTTTTTGTAGGGGGCTAGAAGTTTTTTTCTTATTTTGGGTATTAATGTCCTCCTCTAATGGCAGCAATGAGGGCCAGTGTCAGGCTTTGACTCATAATCTTAGAAAGATGTGGGATAAGTCAACTCTTTTGTGAAAATAGCGCTTCGTAGGTATAATTGTCCCACGGAGACCAAACCAACATAGCATAACAAGACCACATATTTCGACACATGCAAAGATAACAAGCATGCTGTTGTAATAAAAAACCAACGCCACGGCCGCCGTGATGTGATCGTAGCGTGCTTCGCCTACCACACCGAAGATCCTGGATTCATGCGTTTCGCAAAGCAAAATCAATATTTTAGATACAAGTTTTTTTCAATTAGAAGAACATTTTTCTAAGCAAGGTCGCCTCTCGGTAGTTTTCGGCAAGCAATCCGAGTGTATTTCTGCCATAAAAGCTTGTCAGTAAAAACTCATCTGCTTTGCAGATGCCGTTCGGAGTCAGCATAAAACAAGTAGGTCCCGTCCCGCCAATGTTGTTGGAAAAATTAAAAGGAGAACGACGCAAATTGGAAGAGAAGCCCGGGCTCAAATCTCTTCGGAAGCTATCGCACCTTATATTTTTTTTTAACCAATTACAACCAAACATATCCTTACCACCTCAAAAAACTGGTACCAATGCGTATGGGTAACATTTTTGTTTTATGGTATGAGTTGCATACATACAAACATATAAGTAAAGTTGATATAAGCGCGTTTACAGCCGCAGTCGCCGTGGTGTGTGTGCTGATGGCGCGCTTACCCTTCACCCCGAACATCCTTGCTCTCGGTCTGGGAAACATACAATCTTTATACATACATTTTTTTCATTTAAAAAAATATTATCTAAGCGGGTAAGCCATTCATCTGTGATGTGGCAAACATTCTGAGGGTTTTTCTTTCATTCTTCTTGCCGTAGTCTTCTAGTGTAGAGCTCAAGTTGTGAGCCTTTGGCTAAACTTTCAATATCTTAAAACCGACCGAAGAAGAAAAAAAAATATCAAGAACTCGACTAGATCTCTGATCATGTTTCATCTTAGTTTTAGAGATCTCAAACACAAGTATCTACACATTTAAATATACTTAACCACTACTTTTTATATTAAACTTCTCTCAATTACCACACTCAACCTATGAATGCAAGTACAATCCAATTAAAGAGCAATCCAATTTCATTTGAGAGCACAAACATACATAGCTAACGGAACACATAAAGTATGCATGAAAACACCAACAATGTTCTGTCAGCAGAATGACATAACAGCCAAAGAGAGACATTGGAATTGTCAAAATACGAGTAGCAATCAGCAATGGCAATGGACAGGCGGCGCCAACAATTCGCCAAGCCATTTCTTTGATGCGGAATACTAAATCACCAACAGCAAAAGAAGAAACAGAAATTTAGCATACCAGCGGCAGTGACAATTCGAAAAGCTTCAGCTACAACTGTCCAACCAGCAACTGCAATGCACGCAGACGCCCATCAGAAAAAAGGGGTCAAAACGTTATGGGCGACTGGGTTGGCTTGTTGGCTGGAACGTCATCATCACTAAATCGACAATCGTACAAGAATTTTAACACGCACTTCCTTTGCAGTTGCCATCGAAACATTTAGTGAAGAGCACAAGCGTTGCACAAGAACGCAAAACCAGTAAGCTGTCTGGTTAACAAAACCAAACAAACGTCATTTCACATAAGCAGCTAAAGGCAGCAAGAAATGGGCCAAATGAGATTGGCAGGCAAATTGATGGACAGTTGCACGTGCGCCAGTGGCGTCCTAATGTTATCAGGTGGTTAGGTTAGGTTAGGTGGAACTGGCCGGTCAATAAAGACTTCACATAGACTGACTATGTCCATTGTGTTACCAGAATTTGTTGATGACCAAACGGAAGAACCCCAATCAGGTGCCAGGACATATGTTATGGAATAACTCCGTTCTCTTGGCAAATACTAGAAGTTTTCTAGGACCCAGCTTAATTGCTGGCTCAATATCTGGCAACCCTACCGCCCCTAATAGCTGAAGCCTTGATCTGGCGAGCGCAGGAACTGAAAACTGAATGTGCTCAACTGTTTCTTCCTGCAGCTCACACTTCGTAAACTTGATGTTACTGACGAAGCCTAACCTATAAGCATGTGACGCCAATAGGCAGTGTCCAATCAGTATGCTCGCTTTTCGGCCTATGCCTTAGATAAAAAGTGTGGTGTTATCAGGTGGACTAAGTCAAATATTTTTACTGTGTAGACATCTTGGATCACAGTATGGCGAACTACAGAACCCATCGAAGAGTTATCGATATTCTGTGGAAAAGTTATCGATTTTTTTATTAAAAACTTATCGAAAAGTTATAGATTTAGTATTGGAAATGTATCGTTTACAATTATATATTATATCGAAATTATGGATTATTGTCGAAGTTATCGATTTAAAATTCCAAAGTTATCGATTTTTTGTATCGAAGTTTTGCAAATTTGCTATCGAAATCCTATAGACTCAATACCTAATATGTATTGATTTGTTATGTTAAAGCAATCGAAAAGTTATCGTTCAGCTATGGTAATATTTCTGATCGGAATGTTGTTGTGGACGACATATTGATTTGTTATGAACCAGTTACCGATATATTTTCCACCTAAAATCAATGGATCATCTCTAATCCGTCGATTACAAGCCAATATTAAATCCATAACATAACAATAACTGGACGATAATTACTTGCTGTCGATAGTTAGCCGATACTAAAATAATAACTTTTTAGTAACGACTGTTACCTATAAGAAGCTGGAGCTCTTGAAGATCCCAAAGTATTATGTTTTTGGTAAAGTTAGTTTTAACTTCAACCATTATGCAAGCTTCCAAGTAGTTAGATAGTAGTAGCAGCATGTAGGTTGAGAGTGCGTGTTTGGAAGACTCCTACGGCTGCAATCAAAGTCATTTATTACTACTATGAAGGCCCAATCACGGCGACCCAGTTCTCAGTATCCAGTATCCAGAGCTTTGTAGGGGGACACGCGTCACTTCGGCATAACTTCGATCTTAATAATGCAATGTATCTACACTTATCCAGAATCTACCATAACACACGCATTATACATTCTGTATGTAATGTTTCCTCCAATTATAACAGCCATCTTTTCAATGGAAACGTGGAACCAATGCCACTAAAACGCAGGTCTCTATGGTTCAACCCTTCGGAACTTCCTAGGACTTCCGTCAGAGCTTATAGACGCCAATTTTTGATTGATTGCACCTATTGGATGGAGCGAAGCACTGCTACAAGTAGAAGAAAAATAGGACTCCGGGAAGTACTTTCATTGCAGTATTGTCTAGCTTAAGCGGAAGCTCATCTCCCATCTCATCAAAAAATTAAGTCCATTCAATACTGTAATTATTTATGTTCCGCACAAAAAAGTCAATAATATTAATAACATATCCGACATAAGACGCTAGGCCAATTCGCCACCATTTAACCGATAATTTCTATGTCACCTTTATAAAGGCACGACTCTGGGATCAGCTTTTTGAAGAATACCCACGTCTATATGCATTCACAACGCGTAAAATAACTTTTAACCACTCTTGAGGTGCCTTAAACCTTCACCGATTTTAAGTTCACTGTGCTTCCGTTAAATCTGAGCTCCAAATGGATCAGCTCAGCGAAGCCATACGCCAACCCGTTGAATCCAGAATCCTTCATCCTAATATAGAAATAAGAAGACTGGTAGAATACAAGGTTATGAATTGAATTCAAAATTCTAAAACCTAGTTACTTTTACAGGCAAGTTGTAATCAGCGCTGAACTGAAATGTGGGGGCTGAGCCCCATGTATAACCAGGGTTTAAAGACTTAAGCATAAAAATGAACGTCTTGTCTTTTGTAATCAAAGACGTTCACCCTGTTAAAAGAAAGTGGTGTGAAGATAACGTGCTCTCCAACCTGGGTTGGATTTAAATCGCGGAGAAAGCTTCATAAAATTTCGCTAAAAGGAGAATTTGTAAGCGGGGTCGCCTTTGGGCATTGATTTGAAAAACATTCGGACGCGACCTAAATGTTTTTGGAGGTATTTTGGCCCATGTTATTAATACTTAATATACGTATGTATATACCTACACCAGCTAACTTTTGGAATAAGTATTATATCTCCCCCTTACCCTTTCCCTTTCCCTCTCCCCCCCATGCCTCTCCCTGTGCCTCTGCTCTCCTCTTCCTTTACAACCTATGCTCCCTCTTTTTTAATTAGTCTCACAATTCCACTCTCCCCTCTCTCCTTCTCTGCTCTGCCTCTCCCTCCTTCCCTATCTGCTCTGCCCTTCCCCTCCCTCTCCCCTTCCCTCAGCCTCTTCCTCTACCTGCCACTCTTCCTCTTTCTCCCATCCTTCCTTTCCCCTTCCCTCTCTCTTTCATCTCCCTCTTTTTTCTTCTCTCTTTCCTTTTCATTTCCGATTTCTTTCTTTCCTCACCCTCTTCTTCTACCTCTCAGAATCTTCATATCTCTCAAGCGCTTCCCCCCTCTACCGTCCCAGTGAAATCCCTAGGCCCGAAATACTTAATTCTATATTTTCTCAATAGTGATGTGGTATTACATACAACCGTATCAACATTTCAATCGAGTTCGCACAAGCTTAATAAAACTAAAACGCCACTGTCATATCTATTAACACAACACTGCACAGTGGTCGGTCTTATATAGTGTTAGTGGCCAAAAATACTTCCAGTAGAGATATGAACGTGAAACTTTGGCCACGGCTTTACAAATATGTCAGAATTATTTTTCAATAAAACTGGTGAGGGTGGTACCTTCATACCTACCAATTTCACCGCATGCGTAAAGAAGTAAGTCGATGTGGGGGGAATTGGTAAGATGTGCCTATCGAAAATACAATGTTAAATAAGATTAAATAAATAAATTATAATTATAAAAAGATCTTGCATATTTAACAGTAACAAAACAACAAACACACGCAAAAGTTTACATTTGCATATCGTCGACTGCATAAAATAATATCGTATGTTACATGTGAGCACATATAACTTAAGACAATAGTTTACAGGAAAACGCCATCAGAAAACTGTCGAAAAACATAGTTAGTGGCAGACAGTGGCAGCTGATATTAACACTTAAGAGTCTTAAAACTTTGAAACTTTGAGTAATAATAAGATATAAGTTCCAACATGAAGATCGGTGAGGAACCCAACTAAAACTTTAGCTGAAATGGAAATATTTGTGCAAATAAACACTAATAAAGGCACTGGTGAAATTTTAAATAACAATAAAAAAAAAGCACAACAAGCTAAAGACACTAAAATTATTTCAGAATGAAGTATATACCCTTGACTTCAATACTCATTTTCATTTATTTCGATACAATGATATCTTATGTATTTTTAAATAGTTTAAATTTGTACTTTATTTTTTACTTGCTCACCTCACTTTTGAAGCTATTCTCAAAGAGTACAGTTCGAATACAACAAAAACAAATATACCTTTTAAAAGGCCGTTATAATAAGAGATACTAATGATACATTTGGTGACAAACTTTTCACTTTATTTATTTTTGGCCTATGGAACCGCCCACTGTGCACTGGCCACACTCAGTTCCGAATGGTATAGACAGAACTATTTACTACCAATCGTTGAATCGTATGATCGTTTAAGCAAAGAAATATGTGGTTGTAACGGTTAGGAGGTTGTTGGCTACAGATCAGGAAACTATACAATAAAAATTGAAACCCCATGAAATTACCACAAGTACATACATACATATGCCACAAGTGATTTGCAGCTGTCATTCTCACTCTCAATGGACTTGAACTGAACAAACTGCTCAAAGTGATTAAATGCTATCGTATAGTAACTACATTCCATACATACATATTTACTTACATACAATTACATAGATAGAGCAATCGACAAGCAATGAAAGAGTCAATGACAATTTTCGGTATTCATAAGATATACAAATTTTAAGCAGCTAGCTAGTAGATAGTATGTTAAAGCATGCACTTACATGTGGTTGTGCGTATATATATTTATACAAACATACATACTTGGTATGTGCGCTCTTTCAGTTTACAGCCAATGAAGATGTCACTGTTAAAGGAACGTCCGTCCGGCATACGACTACGCAATTATAGCGACTGAAATAGTATGAAAATTGCCAAAAGCATAGCCGCACATGTGTATGTGTGTGCATGTATGAGCTATGCGTATGTGACAGTTTGCCCATGTAAAGTGTTAAAAGCCAATGCTGCTGACCAGCCGTCGGCGGATGTAAGGATGACAGCAATTGGTGGCAATGACAACGTTTGGTCACTGAATATTGCACAAATGGATATTACAAAAATGCTTACGAATCTATGTATGTATGCACTTACGCAAATCTACAATTACAGGGTGCAATAAAACGAGTTCGAAAAAATACTGGGGTACATAAGATCTTACCGACAGAGATGAAACTTGTTTTTGGACGAGTAGTTTTATTGCATACGGTATCGACGCTCGAAGTGAGCAGAAATTAATAGAGATTGGATACATCGCGTGGAGCCTTTAATTTGATTTAAGTCTTGTTGACTTTTAACCTTGAGAACCAATGTGAAAAGACCTGATTGATGTCGTAAGCTTTTGAAAGATATGGTGCCACGTAGGCCGCCTTGTGGTTATGGGCCTAAGGCAAAAGTTTATGGCCTTAAACGCGATTTTGGTGCTATGAAGTATACAGAAGCCATGTTAATGATTGCCTACACCCTAATGCGGGGCAAGATAAGAGAGAAGAGACATGAAGAGGTTTTATAAGACGAGATATAATTGCTGACTTGGTACACCTAGGTAGACCAATTTGCAGGGAGTAAAATGGCAGCATCACCTGGCTTCAATGAAATACCACCATCACATGCTTTTATATTTCGATATTGAAAAAGGGGAACAAAGACAGGTTGAGCATTTACTTGAGCTGCACAGCTCGTGAAACGGACGAATTTGGAGTCTTTGGAGAGTTTTTTTTGGCTTTGTTGTTGCTATTGTTCTTGAAACAGGGCTTCATTGCGTTCATGGCGCAATAAAACCACACAATGAGATCAATATTACAAAATGAAATCGCATTTGACAAATTCGCCTCGTTTTATTTACTTTTCAAACCTCCTTCGAACTTTCCCTACCTTTTCTTAACTTTTTCCCTCTTTTCTCTTCGTTTATCTTTCCTTTTCCCATTTTCATTGTGGAGATGCATCGAGTTTGGCTTTTTTCTGCACATTACATTACTAAAAGTGTAGGTCGCTACCGAACAATGGGTCCAATATTTTTGGGTATTTCACTGTTGGTAGTATAAAGCTAACGGCGTGGATGTCCAAACTGCTGTTACTTGCTTTGTACACGT
Organism: Eurosta solidaginis; assembly: GCF_040869045.1. Lineage (NCBI taxonomy): Eukaryota > Metazoa > Arthropoda > Insecta > Diptera > Tephritidae > Eurosta > Eurosta solidaginis. Next base: position 47,638,085 of record NC_090319.1, read on the forward strand.
TGGAAATGTCTAGTTAAGCAAGGTGACAAAGACACGAAAAAGTAAGGCTAGGGAAATATTTGCTGATTTTAAACATACTAGCTTAAATATGGAAGCACCAGGACCCGTGCAGTCAACACAGGAAATCGCGGTAACTCCTTCTGGTAGGGAAGGGAGCATGAGGGTGTCGAAATTGGACAAAAGAAAGGGGAAGTACCTTGAAATATCCCGCATTTAACACTTCTTTGTTTCTATGATTTACTCCCAAATTGCATAGATGCTTGTGACCACTCAAAATCTGACAGTACATCCTTTAAGGCTGGATGAAAGGGTCTTTCAGCAACGTTCCGTAATTGCATTTATTGCGACGATGAATCTATGTCATAATCGAAAGTGTTGTGGTGGCTGGAAAGCCTTCGATTTGCGGTAAACTAAAGAAGCAGAACAGAAAGGTGTCTAAGCATATGTGGACAGGCAAGATATGGGACGTATATACTCACTTGTTGAAATGACGCTTAACCTTTGTTAGCTCCTTTGAAGGTGCTGTATCATCAATATTGTGATACAAAACATCATATATAATAAAAATCATCAAATACCTGTCATTTTGTTCTGTTTGTTAGCCTAACGATTATTTAACTGTAACAAATTTTAAGAATTCTTAATAAAACGGTTCCTTCTGTTATAGTTCGAATCGCTGTAGTGTTGAATAAATAACTCAAATATTGAATACAGCTACATGTTTTTAATTTACAACTCTACTGTGGTTGTAGTTCCTCACAATAAAAATACTCGCGTACTTCACTTAAACAGTGTTAAAAAAAACTGAAGCATTATTCTTCAGCTCGTGCTGCTGGTATACTCTCAGTTGCCTCGTTTTCCTATTTCTACTAGGGTCTAAACTTTTCGCGAACAGCCTTCTCGAATAGCTGCTGATTTATTACTACTTTATGTATCTGACATTCTTGTTTGCCTTCTAGTTATATACGTGTGTTTATGTGAGTAATATCTTCTGCTCTTAGGTGATGACTTCATGATGTGGGACTGCTTCTATTTCCTTTTCGCTCTTAGCTGCTGACCACATATATGAAAGTGAAATATACTCTCAGTTCTTGGCTTCATTGCTTGCATGGCTGTGTCGCTGCTTCCTCTAATGTTTACATGTATGTGTGGCTCGTTGCTTTGCTGTTTTCATGTAAATGTGTGTGATTAAAGCAGAAATAGTGAAATAAAGCAAGCTGCTACACTTGTATGTACGTAAACAAATTAATCATTATGTCTGCACACATTTGTGCGGGACAAGACAGAGAGACATACTCACAAGCTCATGTCATCATCAGCTGCTCACATACATACACGCATATGGATACAAATTTCAAATATGCGTATATATAGCGGGTAAAGAAGCATCAGGTTCACGAAATTACTAGACCTTAGGAGAAATGGGTGTACCAGGAAACCGGAGAGTATAAAAGCGGCACAGACTGAGGCACAATCAATCAGTTTCATTTAAGCAAGCTATTGGTTGTGAAGTATCAGTGTTATTGTGAAGTACTTTAATAAAGGCCATTTTGCATTATTAAATATTGGAGTTATTTATTCAACAGTTTAGTGATTCGAACATAGCAGAAGGTTGCATATAAGAGGAGTTGCACTAAATTCGTTAAAATATTATACGGATTTCGATCACAGGTAGTTTTACACGATACGGATTCAGAAGAAAATCTACTGATAAAATCTAAAATTTTTTCTTCATTGTCTTTGGCTATAATACATTTAATATCATCAACCTATCGGGCATGGATGTATACCCCTTATTATGCTGTAAGATAGTTTATACAATGTTCTTCTAAGTTTTGCATTAAAACCTCCATAAGTATAGCTGATGTTGCCTTGCGTATTCCATATTCGGTTAATGGGTCCTTAATCGTTATGGTTAAACTTGATCTGTAAAGTGTCTACACTATGCTCTTCTTTGGCCAACATGATAAGCTCAAATCTATTCCGAAAAACTGTATCAGCTTATTTTTTTTCTTCTTTTTTTTCATAAATTCAACGACTTTTGGATCACCCTCCTATCAAATTGTCCTATTGAACCGTTTGTTCGTTTTACTATAGGTTAAATTTTGCACTATTGCTTTCCGCCACATGCATTCATTCACATTATGCAAATTCAATTTAGTGTGCGCACAAATTTCATTTTATTCTTAATTTCTTTGTACGTTCATCCTATCAAAAACAGATACACCGACAGCGCTAAAGGAAGTAGGAGAAAACATTGACAGCTCAAGTAAAAAAGTGAAAATTACATTGAATGCTATTACGTTATGTATAAGAATGCAAGTGAAAGTTGAATTGATTTTGGAGAAAATCTTTATTTATTTGAATTGTGTATGAGTCCAAAGTCAATATGAATTTATTTCTTCCCTCATGTGTATGTGAATATGTTAACAAATGCATGCATAAAATATAGGATTGCATATGTAAGCGAACTTTTCATGCCACACAGAAACACAAGTGGACGGTACTGGTCACATTAAGTAGCAGAATTGGGATGTTGTGAAGAGTTGTTTTTGCAACTGGTTACTAAGTAAGATACACAGCTTGAAAATGTTATGACTTAAAGAAGAAAAGATAAACCCGAATTCATAAAAATCGCTTGTATAAATGATAAACTAGCATGTCAGCCCCAGGAGTTGCCCCGCTTGAGCTTTAATTCGTAAAGAGTACCAAAACAGAAAAACACTCGAGTTCTCGTGATTGATTTAGATTCTGTTTGTTTTATCGGTATATCTTTCATAGCAAATGGACATATCAATGCTAGCAAATTAATGATGACAAATTGGTAGCACGAAGAATTCGATAAGTTTTCGATAAACAATTCGTAAACTTTTATAAAAAAACGGTTATTTTGAGGTAACTGATCGATAACTGTTTTGTAGTACAACTTTTCATTAACAAATCCATAAGTTTTTAATGCTCCGAAAACGAGTCGGTAATTTTTCGATAAAATATCGACAACTTTCTGATAACATATCGATAAAATTTCGATAAAAAATGGAAAACTTTTCGAAAGTTAATCGATAACTTTGTCATAACAAATGTATGAATGTTGAATAGTAAATTTGTTACTTTTCGATAAAAAAATCGATAGCTTTTTTATAAAAAGTCTATAATTTTTTGAGAAGAACTACCTTTTTGTTAAAAATCGATCATTTTTCGGTAAAAATCATAAATTTTTCGAAAAAAAAGATATCGGTACCCATCTAAAAAAAAAAATTTTTGATAACTTTTCGCTAAGTAAGATATCGATAGCAAATCGATATATTTTTTTAAATTTATCGTAGACATTTTGATAAGAAATCAACACCTTTCCTGTAAAAAATCAAATACACACCAATTGCTATTGGAAATATTCCATTTTGAAAATCAAATGGATATTTTTTGATAAAATACCGATATCGCTCTAACAAATGCTCGGTAATTTTTAATTATTAATAATACAATATAAATCTATAACTGTTTTATAACAAATAGATAACATTTTGATAAAAAAGCGACAAATTAACAAATTGTTCACACTCCGGAAAAAAAATCTATAACTTTGCGATGAAAAACCTTTTTGATAACACATCGATACATTTTTGATTTAAATTAAAAATTTTCGATAGTAAATAAATAACTTTTGCATAAAAAGTTCATACATTTCGAATAGTAAATCACTTACTTTTCGATAAAAAATTAATAGCTTTTTGATAACAAATCGATGACTTATTAATAGGAAATCGATTTTTCGATAACAAAACAATAACTTAGCGAAAACAAACAGATATTCTTTTGATAACAAAGTACTGATAAAAAAAAAATAAGTACTTGGCGCAATTTACCTCCAAAGAGATTTTGGCCGAGCTGCTCTTTGTATTTGCGTCGTGCCCCTTTTTAGTTTTTCCTACAAATTGGTAGGATCGGAGCTATATATTTTATGCCGACACCGAACGGCAGCTGCAAGTCAGATTAATTTTCACTTAAATGCTTTTCATGGCAGAAATACGCTCGGAAGGGGGACCTCGCTTTGGAAATTGAAAAAAAATTCTTCCCCTTATTTTTCTGATGTTGCTTTGTCCGGATCTTGAAGCCAGCATCTTTGTTGCGTCAGGCGAAACATGCAACCACCAGACTACAACGTCCGCCATACCACATCGATAGCTTTGCGATAGATATTCGGCAACATTTCGATATATAATCGATAATTGTGCGATAGTAAAGGGATAACTTTTGGACCCGGCCCATGAAAAGGTGGCTTATGCCTCAAAAAAGAAATTTTGGGAAACAGCTGTTAAAGATAAACAATGCATTTCTTCAGTTTCTTGGTATTTTTCTTTTTTTTATTCAAAAGCCACCTTTTCATAGGCCGGGTGACATATATATTTTTTTGGCTGAACAATGATAACTTTTCAAAAATGTTCGATAACTTTTCGATAAATAAATCGAAATTTTTTCCATAAAAACCGATAACTGGTCGTCAGCAATAGGATAAAACGCCTATTGCCGCTCGATAACAAACTTATAATTAATCTATAACAAACATATAATACTTCGGTGAAAAATTGATAACATGCCGTCGGGCTTCGTTTCTGGCTTAGGATTCCGCTCGGATTTCATACCTTATCTTTTCTTACCTTACCCTTTTTTCTTTCTTGGTAATTTCTCTTCCTTTACTTAGCTTACCTTACTTACCTGGCCTTGATTTACTTTCTTATCTGTTTCACATCAGCTCTACTGCGTACATTGTTCAAACATTACGCTACAGTGTTGTGACTACGTATACGTTTACATTTAACTAGCGTTAACTTTATCTTAAAATTACTGATTGGACTCCCTCCAAACATGAGCATCACATCAAAAAAAGAAATTACAGAATTTTAAAATTGTATTAATCCAGAAGTAAGTATGAAGGAATATCCCCGCCTACCACACCGAATATCCTGGATTCAAGCCCCGGACAAGAATATCGAAAATTTCCAAAAAAAAAATTGCAATTAGAAAAAAGTTTTCGAAGTGGGATCGCCCATCGGCAGTATTTTGGCAAACATTCTGGGTGTATTTGTTCCATGAAAAGCTTTTTAACGAAACTTAATCTGCCTTGCAGATGCTATCGGAGCCGGCATAAAGCAAGTAGGTCCCGTTCCGCCAATTTGTAGGAAAAATTAAAAGGGGCACGACGCCGATTTAAGGCGATGTTAAAATCTTCTCGGAGGTTATCGCGCTTTACATTTATTTAATTTTTCTTATTTATTTATATTTATTCTAAGTAAAAATAGAATGCAGACGCGCTGTCGTGTAACAAAATCACGCCAAAAAATTCAGTCTGAAGTACCCGTTGAAATATATACCGCAGGTACTTTGCTGAAAAAACGTTCTAAATTTGTTCCTTGTTATAAATAAAATTTTCTGCAGTTTTTTATGCTCGCCCAGAAGTAAACTAACTTGGTACGTTACATGACACCGAGTAATATCTTCAATTATTTTCGTGTAAATAATTCTTCTTTTTTTTTGCATAAAACTACATATTTGCAAACACACACAAGTATAGGTGAAAACCAGATGCAAAAAAAAAAAAATAAATAACATGAAAATATTTGAATAAAATGCAAACCATTATATAACAAATACATATATAAATATGAAAAATGTGAAAACTTCCAGGAAGATAAATAAGATAATAAAAAGAAAAATCGAAAATAAATATTACCTCTGAAAAATTCAGCGAACAACCACAAATATCCTGCAACACTGCAGTAAAATAGCATACCATCATTGAAGCAAAACAACCGATAAAACGGAACAATGTGAAAAGAAGTCGAAAAAAAATTGCCATAAAAAAATTATGAAGAAAAAAATTGTTTAAAGGCACACAAGCTCTGCACTCATGTAAAGGCAACCGGTAAACGGACACGACGAAGGCAACAGCAGGTCAATAAACACCTTGGCCAGGGCTTGCAACTGGGAGTTTGGCCAACCGACTTTAGTAGTTTTACGACATCTATTTACATACATACATAAATACTATACATGAAGCATAAGAGCGCGTAAAAGCAGGAACATGGATTTTGACCAGAATAAAGCTTTGTATATTAGACTGCCTTTTTTTTTTTTTGTTAATTTGGTATATGAATAAAAGTTGTATACCTTGGCTATTAACCCGGAGAAATTAACGGAGTGGAGGCCGCCCTCTTCGTCCACAGGCGGGTTTGGCCTGCATAAAGCTCGTACAGCTTACAATTAAATCTTCTTCTGTACTCACCGACGCCTAGAGGCCCATGAATATATTGAAGAAATTTTCTCTCGAACAGTCCCAGAGCCCTCTCAGCTAATGTTTTCATGGTTCATGCTTCTCAGTCATATAGCAGTAGGTACAAGTAAGATACGCGACTTTTAGAGCATGATTTTCGTTGTCGAGAGAAAACTTTATTTTTAAACGGTTTTATTTAGGTTGACTTGACAGGCTGCACTTCTGCACGGCCAGCCATTGTGAACGAATTTTGTAATTAAAATTTAAGTAACTTCCCGATAAGTTACAATCTTGAAACTTGGAATATAGTTCAAAACCCGATGACAATGCAATAATACGAAAAAAAATCGTCGCTGGGTGGCGCAAGGATCGAGATATTCACAAAAATAATATTTGTGGTCCGATTTGGCTCATATTTGGAACACATAATACATACAAGGACAGAAAGCGACCTATGAAAAAAATCGTCGCTAGGTGGCGCATGGATCGATATATTAACAAAAATCGTATTTGTGGTCCGATTTGGCTCATATTTGGAACACATAAGACATATAAGAATAGAAGGCGACCTATGAAAAAAATCGCCGCTAGGTCGCGCAAATATCGAGATATTCAAAAAAATCGTATTTGTGGTCCAATTTGGTCCATATTTGGAACAAATATTACATACAATCCCGTAGAAACGACATCAAAATATTTTGGAGTTGGAGGAGGGACAAGCATACGTGGCGCAGAGTCGAGTAAAGTCTTTGGAAGGATTATTTATTGAGGACATAGATTGTAAAAAATTTTCAGGTTAGAGTCCTTGTAATAATGAGTCACTAAATGAACTAAATAGAATGAGAAATAACAGGCAATTAAGTAAAGACTAAAAACTTGAAAATAAAATAATAAAAAAAAATTTGTTAAGTTAAACGGTTTTATTGAAAACAATACTTACATGAAATAAGAGTAATACTAAAAGCTAGAAAATAATTAGGTAGGTACTAGTAATCACACTCCTCATCAATCTAGGGCGTTGATCAGACAATTAAATAAAAGCGTTGGACGCGTCAAATTTCTATTGATAGTCATATATAAGACCAACTGAAGCTTAATAAGGTTATGCTACGCCCCACATTTTTAAAAATTTCACGCGCCCAACACTTTTATTTAATTGTCTGATCAACGCTCTAGATTGATGAGGAGTGTTATTACTAGTACCTAGGACCTACCTAGTTATTTTCTAGCTTTTATTATTATTATTATTTCATGTAAGTATTGTTTTCAATAAAACCGTTTAATGTTTTCTTGTTGGGCCAAATATATTCGTTATGCTTGCATTTATGGGGCTTTACGGCAGAGAAATTAGAAGGAAAACATTAAATTTTCCTTTTCCCTTCTACGCGTTTCGACACTCTCACGTCTTCCTCCGGGAGTTTTTTAAGTAGTTTATTTAATATCTTACTCAATTCAAAGAAGCATTTTTGGCAAGAGTGATTATCTACTGGATTCTGGACTGCGGTTTTTGTTTGTTTTAATACTGGTTCTCAAATCAATGGGGTCTGTTACTATATCGAAAAAATTGCTTCCGACAGTGGCGTAGCTAACAGCGCTCAAATGCACTGACTTTTAGCATCATGAAAGCGGGTACTTCGATTTGTCCTCACTTGAACCGGCCTTTCATTATACAGCTCAGAAAAGCGCATGTGTGTTGTATGTTGGTGTAATGGCTTGACTTAACCTACAAAGGTGATATCGTAGACCTCGCTATTCCATATAGTAACCAGTGAGAGTTCAGAACCTCTGCTTAGAATATAAGTTTGTCTAATACCCTCGTTGCTAGAAGTATAAAAAAGTCTGCCTTTATTTACCCTGGACATTGAATCTGAACTGATTTGTTGTTACTTATGGCGTCTTTTTGTTGGGTTCACACATTTTTGAATCACCAGAAGGGCAATGGATCACAGAATTCAACTTAAGCACACTGCTTGGCTAGGAAATCTGATTGTTCATTTTCTTTAAGGCACTGATGTTCGGCAACTCATTTTAACAAAACTTTGTTTTTGGCTCCCAGGTCATCTGGAACTCTAATGACATAATAAGGATAATCCACGAGGATAGGCCCCTCCGCAGATATTTCCTTCCATAAACTTCTATTGTTTGAATTTCTTCCTAAAAAATAGCGGGGAAGCATCCCATTGGTGTCGATTTCATGATGTTCGGCCCATTGATGCCAGCTCCAGTTTTCCCCTCATCAAATTTTGTCCTTATCCTTGAAACAGATCTCTTAGCCAGGTTCCATATATGTTTTCGCTATTTCCCAAAGAGTTCTGTGGATTTTGAGCGTAGAGATTATTGCACCACGTAGTTGCAACATGGGATTTTCTATGAGTTTTCTTAAGCTCATAATTATTTTGAAGTCTTAGTGCAATAAGTCTCATTGTTCATTACCTTCGTATCCCTTATGTCCGGGAATCCCATCTTAACAAAACTTTGTTTTTGGCTTTCAAATCATTTTGAAACCCAATGGCATAATAAATATACTCCTCAAGCATAGGCCTCTTTGCAGACATTGCCTTCCGTAAACTTCTGTTGCTTGAACTTCGTCCTGAAAAATAGTCGGGCAGCATCCCGTTGGTATCGATTTTTTGAAGTCCAGCTCATTGATGCCAACTCCCGGTTATTCGTTATAAAATTTCAATCCTTCCTTGCACCAGATCTCTTAGTCAGCGTCCCCTCTTTCTTAAAGAGCTCTGTCGGTTCTGAGCGTAGGGGCCATGGCATCGCATAACTGCAAAACGGAATTTTCTACGAATATTTTCATTATTTTCATGTGCCCTGTAATGTGTTCGATTTTTAGCTCAGAGTTCTTTTGAAGGTTTAGTGCAACAAGTGTTGCCTCTCTATCCATTATAAAAGGGAAGAAATGTCAATCCATTAAGGCACTCAATACATCAGCAAGAGACTTTTTTTATGTTCTTTGCGTGGTCTTCGGCCACCATACTAAGGAAGAATAGGTGACTATTAGCAGCACAGCAGTATTAAATACCGTTGTTTTGTCGGGCGAATATCCGCTTCCTTATTTAAAATTAAATTTGGTGTTGGTAGTATAAGCACAGATAGCCACGCGCTTAAAGTAAAAATCAGTGCAAACTTGCCACAACCATAACAATTGGGCGTAAGATCTCCTCCAGTCAATCTTTTCCAACGCTTTCGTGAAATATAATCAAGTCAGCGCAGCGTCGCAATTTTATTTTTTCCACCATGCTTCCAAGTAACTATCATACAGCTCATATCTAAATATTCTCACATATTCGCAGATCTTCCACCTTAGGTGTAGAAGGGGTCCTTGCCACCAACGAAAACAATACCAACCTCACTTGTTCGCACATCATATTTGAGACAAAGTTTGATCAAATACCGGACCGTCTAATATGTTAATGTTTATAGTTAGTCAAGCGAATCAACGAGAACCAAGCATACTCTGAAGGTAGCGGCTCCAACTATTTACGAGCAACAAAAAAGTTGTATATAAACATGTGTGTGTTTCTGTGTCCATGCGGCAGGAGTTTTGTTGTTATGTTTGCGCATGTTGCAGCACGAGATAACACTGAATTGCTGTAAGTAATAAATTCTTGAAATATGTACATATATATGAATGTGTGAGCAATTTAAAGGTGCATTTACTTGTAAGGTTGAACGAATATATGTATGTATTTATATTTATTTTTATGCAATTTGCCGTGTAATTCTTTCATATTTGCTGCTGGTCGTTTTCACTTCCCCTTATGCAAATCGGATTTCGGTGATAGAGAAAGCTGTACATATAACCTTGTCGTCAAATATTTGATGCAAATAAGTTAGTAGCAGGCACTTAAAGGTTAAGGGAACTAAATGAATAAACCTAGTATGGCATGCCTCTACTGAGAGGAGAGTAAGGCCATCGTCAAAGAATTTTTCGGAAATCGATCTAGTATAAGTGGTTCATAATTTTGATCTTAGTTTGAACACAAACTCGTTCCCCAATCTGTATTGTAAATACTGAACAATAAAAAATTTTGTTTTCCTCGTTGGAGATATTGATGAAAGTGTTTAGTATTCAAATATAAAATATAAAAATATATTAAAATAAAATAAAATAAAATTAAAAAAAATAATAAAATAAAATAAAAAAATAAAGTTAAATAAAATAAAAAAAAAAAAATAAAATAAAATAATAAAATGAAATAAAATAAAACAAAATAAAATAAAATAAAATAAAAATAAATGAAATAAAAAGCTAAAGTAAAATAAAAAAAATAAAAGAAAATAAAATAACTTGAAATAAAATAAAATAAAATAAAATAATATAAAATAATTAAATGAAATGAAATAAAAAAAAATAAAGTAAAATAAAATAAAATCAAATAAAATAAAATAATGAAATGAAATAAAATAAAATAAAATAAAATAAAACAATAAAATGAAATGAAATAAAATAAAACAAAATAAAATAAAATAAAATAAAATAAAATAAAATAAAATAAATGAAATAAAAAAAAACAAAAAAAATTAAATTAAATTAAATTAACTAAAATAAAAAAATATATTCAAATAAAATAAATAAAATTAAAAAAAAAACTTAATAAAATAAAATAAAATAATAAAATGAAATAAAATAAAATAAAATAAAATAAAACAAAATAAAATAAAATAAAGTAAAATAAAATAAAATTAAATAAGACAAAATAAAATAAAATGAAATGAAACAAACTTAAATAAAAAACATATTTAAATAAAATAAATAAAATTAAAAAAAAATTTATAAAATAAAATTAAATAAAATAAAATGAAAAAATATATTTAAATATAATAAATAAAATAAAATAAAAAATAATAAAACAAAGTAAGATAAAAAAATATATCTAAATAAAATAAATAAATTAATCGGGGATTGCCCGTATTGCTTTAAATGTATTTAAATTTATTTCAAGCAAATTTTAATTTTATAATTTACTCCAGGGAGAAATAATAAAACAAAATAAACTAAAACAAAATAAAATAAAATAAAATAAAATAAAATAAAATAAAGTAAAACAAAATAAAGTAAAATAAAATAAAGTAAAATAAAATAAAATAAAATTAAATTAAATAAAATAAAGTAAAATAAAATAAAATAAATAAAATAAAATAAAATAAAATTAAATTAAATAAAATAAAATATAAAATAAAATAAAATAAAATAAAATAATGAAAATGAAATAGAATAAGAAGTGATAGTTGTCTAAATTTTTTTATTTCTTCTATTATAATTAAAAAATTTGTTCATTTAAGAAAAAATTTAGCATAACAAGAATACTGATAAAATAATTATTGTTAGGCCTTGACCTCAGTTCGAACCCACGATCTTACAAATCAGTAGGCCCATATAACAACGAAAAAATTGTTAATATATCCCAGAGCACGCGGAAAAAGTGTCAATAAAATATGACACTATTGAGCCATTGCAATGAAACAAGTCCAATTTTAACATCGTTTCTGCAACAGATTTCTCAGCGCTGTGAAATCAATTGGCAAGAAACAGGATAGCAGTACAAATAAAGAAGACAAACAAACAATTGCTGTGATAGCGGAATGCTTATAGCAGCGGTACTTAAACGTTGCCAATGAAGGCATTTAGCAGTTCCGGAAATGGATCTATACAACGAGCTTTAGCAGTTGTCTAAAAGTTTTTCTTTCTTCTATTCTATTTTAAACTGTTTTTCATATAAGAAAGAATTTATCATAAGAATTATAATGATAAAATTATTATTGTTAGGCTTTGAGCTCGATTCGAACCCGCGATCTTAAAATAAAATAAAATGATATAAAATAAAATAAATCATTATAAAATAAAATAAAGTATGTGATTATGTGTAACACCAAGCCGAGTTTATATTTCTCATGTTTCTCATTACTTTTTAACTTCACTAGCTTCAACTGATAAACACAAATTTGTAGAGCTGTTTAAATCTTAGAAAAAATCAAGTCCATGAGAACCATTTGAAAAAATGGCCTTTGCTCTTGTTTAAAACCTGCTGTTTCTCTTTATTTTTAACCCCATCTCCTTTTCACCTTATATATTTCCTCTGCTAGTCCTTTTCTCTCTTCTTGATCTCTTTGCCCACCCCACTTTTCTCGATGATCTCTCCATTACCTTCTACACCTTCTCAGTCTTCCCAACCTCTCTCTTCCACTCTTTACACTAATTTTCCCACCGTCCCCCTCTTTTTCTTTCGTTCCCCTTCTCTAAAGAAAAATTCGTGAAAATATATTTCATGACCTACTTTCCTGCACACACACTGTGCACACGGACACACGCATACACACAAATATATGTAAGAATAACTTTCTAGCGTGCTGCTAAGAAAATCACTTTCAAAGAAAGGCTATAAAAAAACTATAAAAACTGGAAATCAGATATAAGTATAAAGCAAATATCAGAATGAAATGGAAAATCATAAATTGTATTATTACAATAACGGAGTGTCAAATGTCAGGCGTGCGGGCAAATCCAGCACCAGCATAAAAATCGATAGCAATAAAATACACATAAATAGCCTTTGAACATGGTAGATTGTGACGGTGAGAATATATTTAATGAAATGTATATAAAAGATTTATGTTGTGCAGTCATGACAAAGAGTAAGAAAGCCGCAATAAAGAGGTTTGCAACCACACAACGAAGTGTCAATGAACTAAACTTTGAAATTATGCAATAAAAATGGAAAAATGTTATGAACGAGAAAAACTTTGCTAACAAAAATTTTCAATGAAATTGAAAACGAGCTATATATACTCAAATTAAGAATTAAAGTTTCTTAATTTTAAGTTTTTTGTGTAACAATGAAATGCTGAAATATCGATGAATTTCATAAATTAGGTTTACCGTGCTTAGTTGACCTTCACACACTTATAAATAAATTGGCTATCGCTAACTAAGTGCACCAATGAAGTATTAATTTTTGTCGACAATTTATGGAAAAGTTATAAATTTGTATGGAAAATCTATCGATTTTTATCGATATTTTATCGAAAAGTTATCGATTTTCTACCAAAAACTATTGATATGTTAGTTTATTATCTAAAAGTTATAGATTTTTTATCGTTGTGTTACAAATTTGTGAAGTGTTATCGGTTTATTTTTGAAAAATTATCGATTTTTTTTGGAAAATTTTCGATTAGTTATCAAATAGTTGTTGGTTCGATATCGGAAATCTGTCCATTTCATATCGTCGCCCGCTAGCCAGAAGCATCAGTGAGCAATTTTTCCGATTTTGTATTAGAGGCCTCTTTGGATTACCCTTTAGATTCTATAGGTTCTACTCAAATCTAGAGTTTCCTACGTACATGGAAACCCCAATAATTTGCAATGCCATTTTCACGAATATATAATTCAATCACACAAAGTTGAATCAGAAAAATGAATGTGGCACATTGTGTGACACATTCGTTCATATGGCTAAACAATTTTTGAAAAAAATAAGAACAGCACATATTCGTATGTTCGAATGTTCAGGTGTACGTGCCTGATATTCTTCAAAAAAAAATTATACGGATGAAGAATTTTTAATAGCTTAATATCCGAAAAAAAAAAATGGTTGTTTAATTGAAGGTCAACCGGTTTATTCGAAACCGTTGCCTCTTCCCGAATCAAAACTAAAATACTTGGAAAAATTGTGTGAAAAACTGGTTATACCAAAAGAATATCAATATTTTTATAAAAATCTTGAGGGCAACGCTTTTCCCGAACCCAACATTTCAGAAGATTCTGATTCTGATGAGAATAAGAACAAGTACTATATTTGCAATAATATCTTAAATAAAAACACATTAGTATATATGAAATTGAATTCAGTGTGTAACTTTTTTTTATTTACATACATACTTTCGATAAGTCAAAGCCACGTATGTTTTCCCAAGTACTGTGATGCTCCGAATCCAAATCCTGCAACGGAATTGGCCTAGCAGGTCTTGGCTTGACCCTAACGTTATTTAAAAATCAATCTTTTACGTATTTTGAGGTTGAGGCCATATCATGACCAGTTGGACCAATTCTTATAGCTTATTCGGATTCAGCGCATCAAAATGCATAGAAATCATGAGCAGATTAACCTGATCCGACTACTTTTAATTTTTTTTGTATAGATGTGTTAACAAAAAATATATCAACTTTTAAAAGTTTTGTTGTGCCAGAAAAATTAAAATGCTAAATCTCCGAGAATAGAAGGGATGCGAGCAGAGCGATTATCTCAGTTAAAAGAGCATAGTGTGACTATAATATATAAAAACATTTTTACACTAGAAACTAATTCTTCTAATCTTGAAAGAGCAATAATCTTTGAAACTCGATTTCCCAACATTTTCATTTTAGCACATTCATGCTTCTGGCAAGCGGGCGACGATATCGGAGATTTATCAATTTGATATTTACGTTTAATCGATTTGTTTTCGAATACTTATCTCTTTTTCGAAAAGTTGTCAATATTATCTATATGTTATCGGTTTTTTATCGTGGTGTTACCAATTTGTTGGTCGAGTGTTATCAATTTCTTGTCGAAAAATTTTCGACTAGTTATCCAATAGTTCCCTCACTAGGGTAGGCACCTTGTCGTTGGTGTGAGGGCTTAGCCGAACTCCATAGCGCCCGACTATGAGGCGGAGCTGTTTAGGACTGACATCTACGCCGTTTCGCCTCATAGGAGGGCGGCGGGATGTCGGTGACCAAGAACTGCCAACCCCCTAATCCAGGGTGTTATGCGGACCGTGCCTATTGGACGATTTGCAGCCAGGGGATAAATTCGGCTGTATTCGAACGGAGCCTTCCCGATACCGGGCCATCTCGGGAAGTATTTATGGCCCTACCGCAGTAAGGGGCGCTGCTGTGGCGGACGGTTCTTTCCCCGTATATAATACTGGACCGCTGAGCCCGCCTTGTCGGGCAGGTGGTCGTACGACCAAGATGAACAACTCATTACCTGAATGTAATAAGGAGGATGTAAAGAGGAGGACTGAGTCGCAATCCAAGGACGACAAATACGAATTAAGCGATGCGTCGGACTCGGGGAGCGAGAGTAGTGCTGATTCAATGAACTCCGTGTTGGAGAAGCACACAAATGAAAACGGAGTAGAAGAGTGGAGAAGGGTACGGAGCAGAGGAAGTAAAAGAGCTCTCTCGCAGTACCGTGCAGCACTAAGAATTGTACAATGCTTGGGAGCAGTGGTCGACCCAACAGAAGTGGAGATCGAGCGCTTGGAATGGGCCCATGAAGCGGTAGAAGTAGGTCGAAGGCAGTTCAAAAGGTTTGCTGCGAGAAACCCTCGGTTCTGCAACCGGTACGAGGAGGAAGAAGCGTCGAATGGCAGAATGAAGAGGCAACGTTCGGCAGAAGGCGACAAGCCTGCTTTCAAGAGGCAGAAAGGACCCAGTCCTAGAGCCGCGAGGCAGGGCAGTCGCATAGACAAGACAAGTAGGCCCAAAGCTGTAAGACAGATGGGTTCCAATAGCGAGGTAGCAACTACCTCGAAAGCTGCCAGTCAGAGGGAAGTTCCAACTACGGAGGTAGGAGATAAGCTAAAGGGAGATAACGCTAAGACTCCGGCTTTCTCGGAGGCGCTAAAGGGAGTTAGCGCGAAGACTCCGGTATTCTCGGAGGTTCGAAAGGGAGATAACACTAAGACTCCTGCTTTTCCCGAGAAGATGAGTGATGTGGCAAAGCAGTCACTGACTGTGGCGCTGGTTGATCGTAGCAGTCCGTTCGGACAAATGACTACTGAAAGGTGGAGATCTGTGGAAAGGGAGCTTATTAGCTTAATGCTTAAGATGATGCGGGAACAACCAAGTAAGCCCCTTCCAACCTTTGATTCGGGGGGATGGTATAATGGTGTGAAGATGATAGCGTGCGACAACATCGCGAGCTTGCCGTGGCTGGAGGAAGTCGTTCCAAACCTCCAAAGGCAAGGCACGAACGCGCGGTTTGAGGTGGTGGATAAAGCGCAAATCCCCACGGTACCAAAAGTTAAGGTATGGATACCATGCGTGATGAAGTCGGAGGATACACTGCGACTTCTGCAGAATCAGAATCCGAACATACCAACACAGGATTGGAAGGTACTTACTGTATCTCGGCCTACCGAGGATGGTCAGTTCTACATCTTCCAACTAAACAAGCAGGCGGAGGATATTTTGTACACGCTGCTTGGTAAAATTTCCTTTGGCACTGGCAAAATTTACATGCGACTCAGGAAAAGAAGTCCCGAGGATAAAAATCCTAACACGCTGGAAGTGGGCGAAGTCGAAAAGGACCTCAGAAGCCTAAGGGAAAAAAGACAGGTGGAGGTCCCCGACGTCACCACGAACGTGCTAGAAGAGGACCAACCGCTAAATGGTGGTGTGACTCGCACAGAGGAACACACGGCACAACATTCACGAGGGGCTGAAGGGGGCCTCGAATACTCTAAACCAAAAGGGCAAGAGGAGAACGACGACGTCAAGACGAAGGTGCTGGAGGGGGACAAACAGCCCAATGGTGCTGCGAGTCCTACAGATAAACCTCCAACACAGTAAAGTGGCGTCGAGCGAACTCCTCCTAACCCTTGAGGAGGGTTCGTTTGACGTGGCGCTGATACAGGAGCCGTGGCTCTCATCGGGAGGAAAGGTTTCTGGACTTAGCTCACGCGGGTTTGGCGTTTACTACGCACAAACGGAAGGACGGGTGCGAGCTGTAGTAATGGTAAGGAAACAGCTGCATTCATATATGCTGCCTAATTACACCACCGAGGATCTCGTAGCGGTGGCCGTTGAACAAAAGAATAAGCAGGCATTTATCCTGGCGTCCTGCTACATGGCCCATGCTGCGGAGGTTCCACCGATGGAGTGCAAAAGGCTAGTACAGGAGGAAGGGCGCAAAGGGCAGATGCAAATGCGCACCACAATGCGTGGGGAGGAGCAGATACGAACGAGAGAGGCGAATCTCTATTTTGTTACATCCTGCAAACCAATTTGCAGATAGCCAACAGGGGAAATGTTCCTACATACATTGGTCCAACATCCAGCAATGTTCTGGATATTACATTGAGCTCCGAGCGTGATATATCAAGGTATGATTGGATGGTTCTCGATAGACCATCCTTCTCCGACCATGCGTATATAAGCTTCCGTCGAATGAATTCCTAACAAGGACGCTTATGACTACTTATAACAAAGCTTGCCCTCTAAGAAGATTCAGAGGAAAAGCAAAGCCGCCATGGTGGAGCAATGAGCTGAGTCTTCTAAGAAGACAGGTAAAATAAATGTTTATACTCGCAAAGACCGCGGAAAGCGAAGCGTGTCGGGACGAGTACAGAGCTCTACTGAGGATCTACAAGCGTGAAATTACCAGGGCGAAGAGAAACTCATGGAAAAGTTTCTGTACGGACATAGAGTGCTCCAGTGAAACAGCACGGTTGACAAAAGTCCTAGCAAAGGAAACCATAGTCCAGGGACTAATAAAGAAAGAGAACGGGGAATGGTCACGTGATAGTGAGGAATCCCATGAGGTGCTTCTCGATACACATTTCCCATCAGGAGACGTTTTAGAAGAACCAGCAGACATCACTCACACTTCGATCACGGAGCTAGTGGTGCCGGGCTTGGTGACCGATACCAAGATCGAGTGGGCAGTGAAGACGTTTTCTAAGTTTAAATCGCCGGGCCCAGATGGTATATTCCCGGCCATGCTACAAGTCTCAAGTAGGGCGGTCGTGGAATGGCTTAAAATAATATTCGATGGGTGCATAAGACTGAATCATGTGCCGCACTCTTGGAGAACTGCTCGTGTAGCTTTTCTACCAAAGGCGGGGAAGACCTGTCATATGTGTCCCAAAGACTATAGACCCATTAGCTTAACATCATTTCTGCTCAAAACCTTTGAGAGGCTGATAGATGTGTACATAAAGTCCAACGTGGATGAAAAGCTGCTCTCCACAACACAGCATGCGTACACCAAAGGCAAGTCGGTAGACACCGCATTGCATAGGGTGGTAATAAGCATAGAGAAATCCCTGGAATATAAGGAGTATGCTCTAGGAGTCTTCTTGGACATTGCCGGGGCTTTCAATAATGTTGCAAAATGGGCGATTATGGATGAACTTAATTACATTAAAGTACATTCTGCCTTAATCAGATGGATCGGCTGCATGTTAAATTGAAGAAAGATTACATCACAATGGGGATTGTACGAGGCCACGAAATCAGTGGACAGGGGCACGCCGCAGGGAGGGGTGCTATCACCTCTGCTGTGGACACTGGTCATCAACCAACTGCTCAGGCAATTCGATGAGGGACCCGTAAAACTTACGGCTTACGCAGATGACGTTGCAATTTTCACAAGTGGAAAATGCCTTCCAACGATTAGTTCTTTGATGGATCGGGCGCTTCGGGATATTCATACCTGGGCATCTAATGTCGGGCTGAAAGTCAATGCGGAGAAGACGGATATGGTCTTGTTTACAAAGAGGTACAAGGTCCCAAATTGGACCAGGCCTAAGTTAGGAGCGGTGACCTTACAGGAGAAACCTTGCACAAAATATCTAGGAATCATCCTAGACAGTAAGCTGTCATGGAAGCTCAACGTGGAGGAGAGGGTCAAGAAGGCCTCAACGGCACTCTATGTATGTAAAAGAGTGCTGGGGTGTACGTGGGGCCTATCGTCCTCTCTTTCTCATTGGGTTTTTACAGCGATTGTAAGCCCTATTCTATACTATGGAGTTCTTGTTTGGTGGAAAACCACACAAAAAACAACATACCTCAAAAAATTAGAGGGGGTATGCTGACTATCGATGCTTTGCATTACGGGAGCCCTGAAAACAACCCCGACGGCTGCACTGTATGCCATTCTGCACATTCCACCTGTAGACCTGGTAGCAAAGAACAAAGCGTTAACGACCGCAACCAGGCTCGATGCTTCGGGGCAGCTTGAGCGACGACCATATGGCCATAGTAGTATAGCGTCCTCAGTCACAAGACGAACAGACTACATGATTCCCTACCTGCACTTTGAGGGAGATCTTAAGGCCACAATAGAGGTGGACGGTTGGCGCGAGGGTGCGCAAATGGCGGACGAGGCGATACATGTGTACACCGATGGTTCCAAAATAGTGGAAGGAGTAGGGTCTGCGGTATACTGCGCTGATCCGGAATTAAGCAGATCCTACAGACTGCCGGATTACTGTAGCGTTTTCCAAGCGGAAATATTAGCCGTAACCAAAGCAGTAGAAACCCTGGAAGAGAATAGCTTAAGCTGCAACCGTGTTAACTTTTATATTGACAGTCAAGCCGCAATTAAGGTAATAATCTCGCATAGCACAGCCTCTAAATGCGTGTTAGAGTGCAAGCAGTCTCTGGAGAGAATCGGGACAGGGAGAAGCATACATCTGTATTGGGTCCCAGGGCATATGGGAATAGATGGGAATGAAAAAGCGGACGAATTAGCTAAAAAGGGCGCATCCCTTGAAGCTTGCTCCGTAGACGTCCCAATTAGATTGGGCGAGATTAAGCGAAGGCGAGAGGTGCACATGATCGACCAAGCAGAAAAGGCGTGGGTTCAAGCGCGGGGCTGTAAAGTGTCGAAGATTATGTGTAGGTCTTACAACCTTAGACTAACACAGTTGCTTCTATCATTAAAAAGAGAGGACTGTAGACTCATGACGGGTATTCTGACTGGACACTGCCTTCTGGCGTCACATGCCTTTAAATTAGGCTTGGTCAGTGATAGCAGGTGTAGGAAGTGCGGGTTGGAGGAGGAAACGATCGAGCATGTTCTGTGCTCGTGCCCTGCACTTGCCAGGCTAAGACTCCAGCTATTAGGAGTGATACAGCTGTCAGATTTAGAAGCAGCAAGTGGCTTAAGTCCTAGGAAGCTTCTAGTATTTGCCAAGAGGACGGAGTTATTTTATAACATAGGTCCTGGTTTTTGATAGGGTTTTTCAGTTTGGTCGTTAAAACAAACTTCTGGTAACACTACGGACTCAATCAGTCTATGTGAGGTCCTCATGGACCGGCCAGTTCAACCTACCTACCTATCAAATAGTTATTGATCCGATATCGGAAATATATCGATTTCATGTCGGATATTTATCAATTTGGTATCGACATTTTATCGATTTGTTATGGAATACTTATCTATTTTCGAAGAGTTATCAATATTATCAATATGGTATCGATTTTTTGTTCGTAGTGTTACCAATTTGGTGGTAGAGTGTTATCGGTTTATTTTCGAAAAGTTATCGATTTTTTGCCGAAAAATTTTCGATTAGTTATCAAATAGTTATTGGTTCGATATCGGAAATCTGTCGATATCGGAGATTTATTAATTTGATATCGGCATTTTATCGATTTGTTATCGAATACTTATCTCTTTTTATGAACTAGATAATGATAAAACTTCAATATAAAAGTTTATGGCACTTCTATAACACGTCGATAACAAGCAGTAAAGAAAGAAATAAGAAGGCGATTACAAGCCGATAATTATTCGATCGTTAATATCGATATTAAGCCGACAGTAAAACATTAACTTACCTGCAGGCAGGGGGTTTGGAATATGCTCGTGGTAGGTTATATCAGTCGAAAAAGGGACTGTAGCATCCATGAGTGGTGTATTACGTGAAAGGAACAAATGGGGACGCAGTGTGTCATTTAAGCAAACCTATGATGGTCGTTATAAAATTCTGTATCCACGGGAAGTGAGAAGACAGTATTATATGATACTTGTATGCAGGTCTCAGCTCTTGGCCTTGGGTTTGGCACCACGGAGTCGAATCGCGAGGACTGTGGTTTTATTTTGCATGCAAAATTTTGGGAAAGTTGAAAATAAAGCAAACTCTATAGAGCTATGCACTCTCTTATCGACTGTAGTTGAAAATAAAGTATTCCCTCCGAAGCAGCGCAGCCTCTTCGTTAGAAAGCAGGTAATAAAGTTCGTTCTTGGAGGCTCTGTCAACAAGTAATGAGCAGCCTCTGTACCTTTTTTTAAGATAAGCATAAATTTAACAATTGATGCTTCTGCGGAAGGTCAAAGCTATGGTTCATCATAGGTAAGGCCTTGTGATTTTACACTATAGCTTATTTGATATCAACATCCTTGCACTGAAGTGGCGTTATCGCGCTGCTGTCTTCGGCTATTTCGAAGGTCTTATTAAGGTTGTGGTAAGATCTCCTGGCTTGGGTTGATCCTGTAGAAAAGTGGATGCTCTATTAAGATAGGCTAGCTACAAACAAATAAAAATCAGCCCCCGACCATAAGCGGCAGTGAAGGAGTGCTTGGTTTAAAAGTGCTCATGTGGCCCAAGAACCTCCGGTAAGCATAAAAAGTATACTGCAAGGTAATGGTGAATACAAGCGAGTTTTCTTCTTTGGGAACTAAAACGCAAAAAACGTTTTTCACAGCGCGAAATGGGCAGACATGCTGGCCGCCTTAGAGCACTTCATTCAAATACCATTTTACTGGACCGTGTCATGCGAAGCTACATAAGTGATAGCGCCCTTATATATCATACCTCAGAGGGTGCGCGTATCATGGAAGTCATATGCGGAGTAGCACGGGGATCAATTCGTGATCCGTACATGTGGAATGCCAGTTACGATGAAGCTTTCAAGCTCGAAATGTCTGATGATTTATTCTTAGTTGGATACTCAGTTGATATTTCTTCAGCTTTTGCAGACGGAAATACAGAAAAAGCACACGCAAAGAGTAATCTAGTCATGATACGCACAAAGGACTGGCTGGACTAGTATGGACTCCAGTTGGTAGCAGAATAAACTGAGATGATACTCCGAACAAAAAAGCATATACCGCTGGAGCTAACTTTAAAACATTCTCCGGAAATATAATATCAAGGAAGGTTGTCAACTATTTAGGAGTAAGGTTCGGGTCAGGAACAACGGAGGACCTGGTGGATGTCACCCTATCCACGTTTCTGTACATCTCCGCACTGCGGGTAAACACGCTTCCTTGAAAGAATAGTTACAAGCTGCAAAAAGCTGTACAGCAAACAAGAGCTAGCCGACTTTTATCACATTGTAACAAGACTACAGCCGCACAAGTGATGAACGCAACATAGAGCAATCATCTTGGATCTACTGGCGCTTTAAAGAAGCCGTTAGCAGAGCGAAGAGAGAAGAAATGTCTGGGTTGTAGCAAGAACGATGAGAAATGAACAATAAGAATGACAGCGAAATTAATAACCGATCTGAAAGCATAATACCTGGAGCTTTAGCGAGGTAAACTTCTCCGTAACCCAAATGCTCTCACGGCACAGTTACTTCAACAAATTTTTGCACAGTATACAAAAGTTCGAAGATCCAAAGTTCATTTACGACGAACTCGCGAATGCTCGCGATGGAAACCGAACCGACAAATGATCAAAGAAAGTTCGGTCATATTTTTTTCGATAAGGTTAAAGCAAAAACGCTGTGGGGCCCAAAAGAGTGGCAACAAATCAGAAATTTTGTAGAAATCATACTCAGAACGCCACACTGAAGCTATGCCAATGGGTGGTTCTAAGCGGGGTATATTTTAGTCCACGGACACACGATTCCTGCATTAGGCATTTTCCATTCATATCCGAAAAAAAGATTTTGTTTCCACCCCAATATCCACTTCCACTCAGTACTACTTTTTACATCAAAATAAAACTTTTGAATAAGTTTGAAAGTAAGGTTTAAATTTCCATGTTTGTTCCATACATCTATTTTAAGTTCAATAATTTGTAACAGTAAACGTAATAACAAAAAAATCCCGACATAATATACAAATAAATAATGTAGGTGAGGATAGGAAATTGAATACATTATCAAGCATTAAATTGCTTATAAAATTGAGATACATTCACTTCAAGCAAACCACATCACCCTCTCCAAAAATTATTTATTGATTGAAATTTAAAAACAAATTGTTATTTATTGAAATTGTGGAAAATATATTTCATTAATGTAGAGCATGTATTGAATGAAAAATGAAGCAATTTTAGCATATTTATTTATGGTATTTATTGATAAATTTTTATGTACATATCTACAGCAACATATGAAGATATTAAAAAAAAATAATACACGAACACATACCAAATATTAATACAAATGCCTATCCATCTATCCAATTTAAGAAAAATTATTGGAAAATCATTGCAAAGCTTTCCGTCATGAAGCCATTAAGAGAGACAGAGGGAGGGAGACACATATGCTACATTCAAATGAATAATAAATGTAATGTTAGCAATCGATATGTGACTGTGAAATTGAAGAATTCAAAGAACTGGCTTAGGAAATGCAATCTGTGTTAACATATCGGAAGCAAAAAAACATAAAATTGCTAAAAATTTATATATATATATATATATAATGAATTAGCACTTGTGAGGACGTACGTCTTATCTTCGAACGAAAATCGACCCTGATGATGGCACAACGCCGAAACCGCGTTGTCTCGAAACCAAATTTGACAATGGATGACCGAAAATCGTTCCAATATACATCATTTATCCATCCTGTCGAAAAATCAACATAACAAAATAAATCAGTCTTATCTTATGTTATTTGAAAAAAAATAAATAAAAATTGCTGAATTAATATCGAATTTATTAATTCAACTTTTATAATTGTATTGAACATATCATAAGATTTAAATTATTACACAACAAGTGTGATGGCAAAGCAGAATCAATTCAGTTCGCCCTCGAGATTAATGTAGCAGCACACACACACAGCTGCGATCGCCTGATCTAAATGCTGTTCTTCGTTTTTTTATGGATGCTATTAGGCACCGTTGTACTTCTTAGGTATAAAAAAAATGTTATATTTGCTAACGAAAACTGCGTAAAAATTTAATTGTAAAATTACAAAGAAATGTTCTTATCTTAATATATAAAAAACACGTGTCACACAATTGAGACCAATGGACTCCTAAACTACTGAACCGATTTTGAATTTGTTTTGCACCCCGTGTGTAGTTTGATCTAATTTGAAATATAGGATAGGTGATTGGGTGACTAGGATCTCGAGATATAGGCCAAAATGTGGGCCACTGAATGCCTAGACAGTGTTTATACAATATGGATATCAAATGAAAGCTGTTGATGAGTGCTTTAGTACAGAGTAATATATTATCCAGAGACGGACTGGGACTGGGACTGGGATTAGGACTAGGACTGGGACTGAGACTCGGAGTGGGACTGGGACTGGGACTGGAATAAAATACATACCACCCTCATGGACAGACAATAAGGGATGCAGAAGAATGAGAAGAAATTGAGAGAAGAGAAAAGAGAGAAGGAGATTGAGAAAGAGATAGAATGAGACATGGATGGAGATAGATGAAGCGAAAAATACGGAGGGAGGGTGAATAAAAGGATTAGGAAAAAGTTAGGGGGGGGGGGGGGAAGAGTCAGAGAGCTTTTGAACGGGTAGAAAAATTTTGCACCCGTGTATGTATTCTTAATGCTGGCATAACTACGTGTCCTCAGATACCCCAAATAAAGGCTTTTCTATAATTTTCTGTAGGACCCACATACACAGGTGGACTTAACATTTTCATACTAAATTCGTTCAAAAAAATTTACCATAACAGCAACCCATATCTGATATTCCGATCCTTTTTTTCCCCCTCCATCGCTGTCGACGACAGCAACCCCGGTTATTTTGACAATTGGACTTGCACTAAATTTTCCTAGATAACAAGCAATAAAAAAACCTTTTCCTAACGTCCATATCCTTTATTTCATCCAATTCCACTTCTCCTCCTTGTTGTAACCTTCCTCTTATTTTATTTCTCCTTTTCCCTCTTCTTCTTCTTCTTCTTCTTCTTCTAGTTGTTGTTGTTGTAGCGATAAAGACACACACACAGATGTAGGGGAGTAGTGTTATCGATTTTGATGGTCCGTTCGTTTAACAAGCACCCTTTAGTTATAGTACCAAACGTCTCGCGAACGATTTATGTGTGACCACGTATACATTTTAGGGCATGCCGCTACACATACCCTTGAATCATTTGGGTTTTCTCATCCCCTCCAACGACAGGCATACCTGGTACGCATATATTCTAAGCCCCCTTATCCGCTCCGTCTTTCTGTTTGAACGCAAATTATACTCTCAATTTTTGATATATTTTGATGAAATTTGATGCGTTGGTATCCTTTGAAGTTCCATTAGACTCTTGTCAGAACCGACCAGATCTGACCTCTACAGCATATATATTTCAACCGGTTTTTCAGATAAGAAAGTTTTAAGCACTTTTTTCAATTGATTTCGACGACCAAAAGCTTGAGTTTTCACCAGATGCTTACACATATGGCAAACTTATCGGTCAAATAAATAATATATGTCGCATACAGCTGATTATTCCGGTTCTATGAATTTTTTAAATTTCATCAGAATATCTGTTCTTTGAGTACTGGATTCACCGGGCAATTCCCGGCATAAAGGTCCGACGCCTGTTTGTGGAGTTCACTGAGGACCTGCTTGTGTTTTTTTTTTTTTGCTTCATACGGCTAAGTTCTCAGGTGCCGTCTTTCCTCATAATGCTTACGGAGACGATTCCTTAAGCCCCTGGGCGGTGTTGGCTTATCAATCAAATGTCTGCTGGGATGCCCAGGTTTATGGGTATTCAACAGGAACTGTTTGGTTAGCAGCTCATTTATCTCCCTGATAGGGAGTATTCTCGCTTCATTATGTAGAAGGTGTTCTGGGGACATAAGAAGACAGCCCGTGGTGGGTTCTGAGATTAGTATTTTGGCAGGCCTGTAGGTTATCCCAGTGAGTAGTTTTTAGGCTTGGCGACCATATAGGGGATGCGTAGCATGCAATCGTCTGGACAATTGCTTTGTAAGTGGTTATGAGCGGTTATTTGTCTTTTTCCCAAGTACTGACAGCAAGATATTTGAGGAGCCATCGACGTGGATGTTCAAAGTGCTCGAAATTTGGGACGTCCATGTTGTAAATAAAGTCGTGGAGGAGTTAGTTTGTGATAATGCCAGGTTTTGCGTGGCGAAAAAACTGGAGAGGTGAGGGAGGTAGCCGTTTATTCTGTTGCAAAGCTCATCGATTTATGGGCCTGGACCTGTGGCCATTCTTGTGCAGTCATCGGCGTAGGAAACGATCGTAACATCTTCTAGTGGCGAAGGTAGCTTAGATATGTTGAAATTAAACAAAAGTGGGGATAGAACCCCACCCTGTGGTACCCCTTGTTTAATTCTCCTTGGCTTTGATGTTTTGTTTCTAAATTGCACCGATGCCTGCCGACCACCCAGATAATTTGCGGTCCACCTTTTAAGACATGGGGGAAGGGTAGACCCTTCCAGGTAATGCAGTAACGTGCCATGGTTGACCGTATCAAGAGCTTTTGATAGGTCTAGCGCTACGAGTACTGTTCTATGGTGGGGTTATTGATTTAAACCGCTATTTATCTGGGTGATAATGGCATTTACCGCGGTGGTGGTGCTATGGAGTTTTCTAAAGCCATTCTGATGACAGGCTAGCTGCATATTTGCTTTGAAGGGGGGGAGCAAAATGACTTCAAGCGTCTTGGCTACTGGCGATAAGAGAGATATAGGGCGATATGATTCTCATATGTTATATGGTTTCCCAGGCCTTAGTAGCGGGACCACCTTGGCCATTTTCTATATTTCGAGAATGACAAACGTGAAAGAGACACGTTGAAGACAAGAGCTATATATTTGAAACCCTCTTCCCCAAGGCTTTTAAGCATCGGCATGGCTATGCCATCTGGGCCCACTGGGAGACGCGCTGAATTTATGTTTATGTGTGTGCCTGTTGGCTCTCCGTCTATCTTTGTCGACCGTAGGATGCATTACATATTGTCGGCAGAAAGCGCTAGCGCATTTTTTCCCATCCGACAGCACATTGTCACCAAAGGTCATGGAAATTTTGTCATTGTGCTTAGACGAACTCGATAGGGACTTTACGGTGGACTAAAGCTTACCTACACCGGCAGAGAGGTTACAACCGCTTAGGTGCTCTTCCCATTTCACCCTCTTGTGTTCATCCACGAGCAACATGATGCGTTGGTTTATATCCCTTATTTGGGGGTCGCCGGGATCGAGCTGTCTTATAAGGTCAGGTTCTCTCGCTAAATTTGCGGCCTCCGCCGGAAAGTGAGGCCGAATTTCGGGAATTCTACCGGCTGGAATGAAGCAAGCCGAGGCGGAATCAATGACCTTGTGGAAAGCACACTCCCCTTGGCGAGCATCAGTCGGGATAGGGAGGGCAGCAAAGCGGCTGACTGTAAAGGATTTGTATTCAACCCATTTACCTATTTTTAAAGTTTATGAAAGTGCGTTTTTCTGTGACGATGAAGTCGGTGGTACGCTCGGAGGAAATAAGTATAGGCAGGTGGTCGGATGCCAATGTTACCATCGGCTGCCAGTTGACGCAGTTTACGAGTCCTGCGCTCACGATTGATATATCCGGCGAGCTGTGACAACTTCCTACCACACGTGTGGGTGTTTCTCCGTTTATTATGCAGAACGTCGTTTCTTCTATTTGATCCACCAACATCTCACCCCTACTGTCTGCCTGCAAATTTGAATGTCATAGATCGTGATGGGGATTAAAACCGCCTAAGATAATGCGATTATTGCCAGTGAGTAAGGCGCTGATATCAGGGCGGTATCCACTGGGGCAGCAGGTGGCAGGAGGGATGTAGATGTTGATGATTTCTAGGCTTGCATCGCCTGACCGGACAGATAAGCCTTGACGTTCTACGACACTGTCCCTGCGGCCGATGTCGGGATCAAATATATGATATTTCACAGAGTGGTGTATGGTAAATGCGAGGCCACCTCCATTTCCGCTCTCCCGATATTTTTTGTGGACATTATACTCAGAACAAGTCTGCAGAGCATATCTTGTTGTAAGTTTAGTCTCTTGAATCGCAGCAATGCGGATGTTGTGCCGCTTCATGAAATCGACTATCTCCGTTATCTTCCCAGTTAAACCATTACAGTTTAACTGCAGAATTCTGAAGTGCAACGGGGGAGACGTCGTCATTCTGGGAGTAAGTGACGGGTGACTACGCCTGGGTTGTGAAAGGATAGGACGCAACTGCTGTTGTGGCCCTTGGACTGGATGTCTTTGGGTAAGCATTGGGGTATGCGGTGTATTTGGGTTTGCGACCTGGCATCATGGCGCTATGAAACCCGCCGGGGGTTGCCGTCGCAGATACCAGAACATCTAAGGAAGTGGCACTGTCCAAGGCAGGAGCTGCATTGGGCGGATGTCGCAAACGTATATATTCTGTGCGGGCAAACGGTGCAAAAGGATGTAGGGACTAAGAGTCTGTTTCCCTGACCTACACGATTGCTGCCGGAAAAGAGGGGGAAGAAGACGGGGGAAGGGGCTGATGCTCGACATTGCTCCCGACTCTACTACGGAGGTGGTAGGTATGAGTGGGAACGCCCGTATGAGTTGGTGGTGCCGTTTGGCGTGAGCAGCAGCGGGTACTTGTTGTGGCTTGCTGAACAGCAGGGTTGCTGGAAGGTAGTGGCGTAGTTATAAAAGTAACGTGGACGTCGGGTTTTGGGATTTAGCCCAGAACATCCTGTCCGATGCGACCATCCCTTGCACGAGACACACTGACAAGGGCATGCCAATTCTGAAAAGATTCTTTTCCGGCAGACGCAGCAAACCCATGTATCAGGTCCGGGGTCAGGAAACGGACCCGGGTTAGATTCGATACCTTCCTGGAATAGAAGAATATAGAGAAGTCCTGCTGCAAGGAGCTGCTGGGAGGATGACAATTTGTGGGAGGGACGCAACAAAATAAACGGGGTTACACTGAATTGACAGTCCTTGTTCGGAAAAAATCCCCAGTCGCTCCGGTACATAGAACCACCGACTGCCTTGGGAAGCGCTTTTACTCATCCTCTCTTTCCTCTTCTGTTTGCTATTACAATCACTAATTGTATTTATATTTCAATTACTAAGTCCTATTTCTAACTTTTTCTATTCCAATTTCTATTCATCTTCCCATTCCGACTCGTATTCTTATTCCTACTCTTATTCCTATTCATATGTATTTTTAGTCCTATGCCTATTAATATTCTCAGTCTATACCTTTTCCTTTT
Source organism: Eurosta solidaginis (assembly GCF_040869045.1). Classification (NCBI taxonomy): domain Eukaryota; kingdom Metazoa; phylum Arthropoda; class Insecta; order Diptera; family Tephritidae; genus Eurosta; species Eurosta solidaginis. The sequence goes on from NC_090319.1 coordinate 47,667,474, forward strand.
CCTTTGTCTATTCCTGTTTCGACTCCTATTCCTATTTCTGTTCTTATTCCTATTCTTATTTCTACGCCTGTTCCGACTCCTACTTCGAATCCTTTTCCTATTATTACTAATATTCCTTTTTTTATTACTTTTCCTATTCTTGTACCTATGCCCTTTACTATACTCAGTCTATTAATGTTTCCTTTCCTGCTCCGAATCCTATTCCTATTCCTTTTCATACTATTATTCCAGTTCCTAATCCAATTCGCATTCCTACTCCTGTTGCTATTCTTACTCCTATTTGTATTCCTTTTGTTCTTCCTATGTAAACGTAGGGTACGATATGCTCCGATGAGATTTAAGGCCGAGCCTCTATTACAATTGTCGTCGTGCCCCTTTTAACTTTTCTTACTAACTGGCGGGACGGGACCTACTTGTTTTATGCCGACTCCGAACGGCAACTGCAAGGTAGACGAGGTTTTACTGGGTGATTTTCATGGCAGAAATACACTCGGAATGTTTGCCAAACACTGCCGAGGGGCGACCCCTCCTAGACAAATTTTCTTCTAATTGAAAAACCTTGTTTATAAAATTTTGATGTTGCTTTGCCCGGGGCGCGAACCCAGGATCTTCCGTTTGGTAGGCAGAGCACGATATCATCACACCACGGCGGCCACCTATTACTATTCATATTGCTATTTCTATTCCTAGGTCTTTTCTTATTCCCATTTTTATTCCTATGTCTATTTATATATTCATATTCCTCATTCTTTTCCTATTCCTGTTCCAGTTTTCATTCATATTCCTGTTCATCTTGCTTCTCCTATTTCCTGTTCCTATTCCGATTTCCAATCCTATTATTCTTCCTATTCCTATTCCTACTCCTATTCCTACTCCTATTCCTTTTCCTATTCCTGTTCCTATTCCTATTATTATTCCCGTCCTATTCTCCTCATCCTCATTTGAGTACACAAACATTTTAAACTTTATTCCTGATGAATTATCTTTTCACGGTCTGCAAGGATGAAGCCCTTCAACATACGCTTTGTTTTACCACCATATTACGGAAACAACTCACATTCCCTAACTGAACGCCCAGCAATTTCACAACATCTGCTCAACAAACAATTGGCAATTTAAAAGTAAAGTCCTTCCTCGGCAAACGAAAATCATGCTCTACAATAACTTATCCTACCCGTCCCGCTATATGGTCTCAGAAGCATACACAATGACAATCAGATAAGGTGGCTGTGGGAGTGTTCGAGAGAAAGGTGCTTCTAAAAATTTATGTACCCCTATGCGTTCAAACATTTATATCGCAGCGGGTATGCTGGCTAAGCCATATAATGTGAACGAAAGATGATGAACCGGCTTAGAAAGAATTATTATCGGAACCTGCCTATGGAAGCAGAAGGAGATGACTATGCAGGAAGGAACAAGTGGAAGAGGTTTTAATTCCATTGTTGTAAGGAACTGGCGCCAGTTAGCGATTGGTGCGCCTTTAGAGGACGGCCATAATCGTTTCAAGCGCTGTTCGCTAACTAAGTGAATAAGTAAGTTAACTCAGAAGATAATTGCACTGTGGAGGATGGAAAACTTTGAAACATTTTGAGCTCATAAATAAGAACTCATAAAACATCCTCTTGGCTTACTTTTACTATTGTACCATCTTTGAAATTGATCTCAAAAACTATGTCACAATGCATAATAGACTGGGTTGGTCCCCATATAAAAAAAAAAGTTGCTAATGTCCGCCCCTAAATTTGAAGATTATGTTGAGAGGGTTTCGAAAAAATTTTTTTTATTTTTTTTTTTTTTTTTTTTGATCCTTCGAAATACAGCCAAAAAGGTTTTTTCGTTGTAACTTGGTTATTTGACGTCCGATTTTTAAAGTTGATATGTCATTATTTTGGCCTTAAATAGCTTCACATTTCTGTTTAATGTCCTTTTAAACTATGAAGTCGTTTTGTTAGCTGACCTAATCATGTGAAAACGACTTCATAGCTTAAAAGGACATTAAACGGAAATGTGAAGCTTCTCATGGCCAAAACAATAACATATCAATTTTAAAAATCGGTCGTGAAATAACCAAGTTACAACGAAAAAACCTTTTTGGCTCTATTTCGAAGGATCAAAAAAATTTAAAAAAAATTTTCCGAAACCCTCTCAACATAATCTTCAAATTTAGGGGCGGACATTAGCAACTTTTTTTCGACCCAGTCTAATGCATAAGCACGGTTTTCGACATACATCCGATTTATAGCAGGCACTTAGTAAATTTTTGTTTTTTTTTTTTCATTTTAATATACAGCCCAATTCTAAACAAAAATTCCATGCGAGTGTTTTCCCTTCTCCCATTCCTCGTATTCTAAATAAAAATTCCTTGAGAGTTTTTTCACTTCTCCCTTTCATCCTATTCTGAACAATGTTCGAAAAAGAGGAAACCGGTAATTTGAGAAAAGTAGGTATTATGAATGTGAGGGAGAGGGAGATTTCTTTGCCATTTCATAGGAGTTTTTTCACTAGTTAAATTGAAGGGAATGCATCAAAATAGTTAAAGGAAATTGGTTATTTTAAGAAAGAACACTTATTTGTACAAATTTGCGCTAAAATATGTATTTACATTCTACCACAATATTCTCACTGTTAATACAACAACAACAGCAACCACAATATTCTTTATTTTAAGTCGAAAAGTATATCATAAGCAACGGAAGAGCTCTTTGTATATTTGATGCAGCCATCCAGAAATTGCGCAAGGATTTTTTAAGAAGGCTTAATTAGATTTTGGCATATGGTGAAAGGCGAACTCAACTCGACGTGGCCGCCAGAAAATTGCTTTGCAGAATGAAAGCAGGTAACTCCGGCGGATTTGTGTTAATCCGCCGTCTTCTTCTTATGATCCTCTGTTGATGTTGCTGTGGCACCAATTCAATACTCATTTCAGTGTATACCACATGAAATGCAATAATGTGCATTGTTTATACCTTATTTCTTAATTTCAAACAAATTCGCAACAATAATTAAACTTTTCAATTTTTTAAACAAAATAAGAAATGCGCAACGAAATTTCAATTGACAAAACAGCTGACTTCGAAAATTCGAAATTCCTATTCCCCAATTTTTCTTCTCCCTAGGAGAAAAGAATTGGAGGAATTTTTCCGCAGGAATAAAAAAATCCGCGAGAACAAAATTCCGCGAGAATATTTAGAATTGGTCTGATAGAGAACCTTTAAAATTGTGAAAAAAATACAATTTTAAATGCCACTGACCCACTTAACCTCACTCAGCAAATGTCACATAATCATGCAACAATAAGAAAATACATATACATACGTGTATACATACATGTATCTTTAATAAATAATAAAGAGTACAAATAAAATGTTAACAGTGCTTTGAAAAACTGTTTTTATACTGAATAAATAATATAATAATTGAATTATGACATATGTCATTAACCATTGTTATGGAAAAATAATTGTAATTGCTCATACGACGTGTAGCACCAGCACGCCGTCGCCCTACTCGATACATCATAGATATATGAGTTGAACTGTAAATTTAAGTGATAGTTTATATGTATATTGCAAGTATGTGATTGTCAGAGAAACGCAACAAGCCTATTAAATTTTAAGTTTACTTGAAAAACACCAATATCGTTAGGATTGAAGTGCCTGAAGTAAGTATATCTCTTGATTAGTTGAACAAAGATTGCTAGCAACTTATACTTTTACTGGCATTAGTTTAATGTCAAACACAACAACATATAGCCAATCATCTTCGTTTCTAGCCACGAACGTCTGCGTGTGCTTTATAGTGGTCACTTGATTATTATACCCTTCATGAACATGAAATGGTATATTAACTTTGGTCCGATGTTTGTAACGTTGAGGAATATAGAAGATAGGCTCACAATTAAATATACCGAATTTATCAGGGCGACGATCTGAGTTGATATAGCCATGTCCGTATGTCCGTCCGTCAATCTGTCTGTTTGAATGCAAACTAGTCCCTCAAATTTTGATATATCTCAATAAAATTTGGCACAAGGATGTATTTTAGTATTATATTAGACATTTGTCGGATCCGGTAGGATCGGACCACTATAACCTATATCTCCCATAAAACCGATGGTTCATATAAGGGGGTTTTTTGCCATTTTTTATTTTATATTTATCTTAAAAATCGTTTAGTTATGTACACCTGTTCACTATATATTTCTTATCTTATAGATCCGATTATTTGGAGATTACGAACGGGATAAGATTATTGTTCAGCCCCATTCATGAAAGGTATGAAGTCTTCGGCACAGCCGAAGACAGACCCATCCTTACTTGTTTTTTTTAAAGATATGTAGCCCATACTGTAGTGAAAATTTGCAGTTCCGACACATCACTAGGCCGGCAATAAATAAATGCTGCACAATTACAACAGCGATCTGAGCAGATGAGACAACAAATAGCTACTCACACATGTACACAGCAAAGCTATCTACAAACGAGCACGCCTCGCACTTAAAAGAGCAATAAAAGATAGTAAGCACATATGCTTTCTGAAGCTTTGCGATAACGTCGAGAATGGTCCTTGGGGCATAGCTTATAAATTGATGTCTAAAAATTTAAAACACAAAGGAGAGGCGATGCCAACATGCTCGTCTTTTCTTAGAAATGTGATAGATACTTTATTTCCCACGCAAGTGGAGCTATTTTCTCCCAAATCAAGCGCAGAATTATACTTATTTGAGGAAGTTACCGTCGTCGAGCTCATTCAAGCGGTGAATAGACTGCAAGACTGCAAAGCTCCTGGCCCAGACGGGGTACCAAACAAAGAACTCAAACTCATAAAATGCCAACATTTGTGAACCTATTCAATGCATGCTTGGCCGAAGGGACATTTCATGGAAACGACAAAAGTTGATACTGAGCCAAAGTCTGGTAAAAATACGGCGGAACCATCTAGCTACAGGCACATTTGACTGCTCAACTCTGCCGGAAAAGTTCTTGAGCGAGTTCTGCATAATCGACTCTAAAGAGAAATCGAAGATGTGGGGGTATTTAAGATAACCAGTTTGGATTTAGGAAAGGAAGATCTACCATCCAAGCTGCGAACATGGCGAAGAAAGTGGCCCAAGAGGCCATAAGTGGAACTCGATAACTCGAAGGCTCGAAGGTTCTAAGGAATATTGCCATGTTACTTTGGATGTGAAAAATGCCTTCAACACTGCCAATTGGGCAAAAATTCTAGACACGGTCGAGCAGATAGGCATATCCCTTTACCTGCGAAGGATCATACGAAGCTGCTTTGAAACTCTACTTTCAACTACTACTGGAATATGAAACGGCTGCTGGAGTAGGAAAGCTTCGCGTCACAGTCGATTTTCCTAAAGGCTCCGTACTCGGTCCACTTCTTTGGAACTTTATGTACGACGGAGTATTGCGCCTCAAGGTACCTAATGGGGTAATAATTATCGGCTTCGCGAACGATATCCCATGGATAGTCACGTCCAAGCACCTAGGCACAATATGCGCCAAATTTAATGCAAGCATAACGATTGTTTAATCTTGGCTTACAGAAAACGAAATGCAGCTGGCAGAACATAAACCAGAGGCTTTACTCATATCAAGTAGTCAGAGGGTGCAGCAGATCACTAAACGAATCGGCCGCCATGAGATTGACACTCTGCCAGAAATAAAATACTTGGGGATTGTGATAGACAGGAGGTCGTCATTCAAAACCCACTTACAGAATGCCAATGAAAAGGTAGCAAAACAGTAGCAGTATTACATAGGATAAGGTAAAATGCAAGATGACCAAAGCAACAACGGCATCAACTTCTTTCTGGCGTTGTAAAAAGCCAAATAGTTTACGAAGCTCCTATTTGGCCTCAAGCCACGGAGTATAAATTATATTTCCGCTGGGTAAAGTCAGACTACCGCCTGTGCATGCTACGCGTCTGTAGTAGAGATATACGTGGCCGAAAAACGCCGCCGCGATTTGCTACGTTTTTCGCACGACGCCGCTGAATGTCAAAAATAACGGCGCGACGGAGCACCGTTATGCGCATTACTATATTATCTACTCTTTTAAGACTATCTAAGCCATTTATTGTTCATCTCGAAAATTGGTCCGATATGGTCGAAAGGGATTTCGTATCACCGAATTCACCAAGTTATTAAAACAAACCACTTTAAGAAATGTTATATAATAAATTTAAATGCTCACTTCGCAAAAATTTTTTCGAAAACTTAATAAAGTGCAATGAATTTAAATAAAATGTCCCAAGTCGAACATATTAAAAAAGCAAGTTACCCGAGAAAGATTCCGAATTTTATATCCCGATTGGCTGAAACAATAAGCTAAATCAGTGATGCAAAATTGGTGAAGCAAAAGCTTTTTCATGAGTCGAATAAAAGACCGGGTGTTCTACTACCCTAACGTAGGGCATATTCGAAAGAGTCTGAAAACTGAAGGCGGTCATCCATAATGAGCTCTTATATCATAAGGCCGGAAACGAAGATTATTGAAGTCAATGTATCGAAAAGAAATGCAAATTTTGGTCTACATTTTAAAAATTTTAACCACGGTCCTTGTAAAATTTAAATTATGTAGATACGCCAAGGATTATACGATTTTCTCTCATGTGTTACGCAATGATATCCACTTAGACTGGTTTTGATTTCGAGTGTGGAATCCTTTGCCGAATGGTTACTCCCTAACGTTTCAAGGTATTTCTTTGGTGTAGCTTGGAAGCATAGAGCGACAAAAACATCCGCCAGAAAGTCTTCGGAGCTACACCTAGAGATTCTAGGTAAGTGACTTCGACGAAGGTATAGCTTCTGTGCTGGAATATGGTATAAGGGCCAGGATGCGTGGCAGCGAATGGCGGAGGTACGGATTGCTACTGTTCGCACGTCGGGAATTGTAGCTCCTAGAAACAGCCGAAAAAACTGAAGGCGTCCTTTGGCACAATCAACAATAAGCCAGCATTGACGCTAACCGTTAAACCTGTGCCGCGAGCGTCATGACTATTAGTAGATAATTGATAGCAACTGTAAGTCGCCTTTGTGCGTGATCAACATGTAACCGCAAATGATTTAACGAAATCGTGACGAAGAAGGGTATTAGAGTTAGCCCAGAACATCTCTTTCGGTGAAACTACGCTACAGAAGTGTGACCATTTTAATTTTTATTTCTCCCTCTCTCCGCAAGGAACTACTCCCAAAAATTTTTTTACGATCCGCGAGTTTTTGAGGCAAAAACCGCGGATCTTTCCGAAATGGCAAAAACGTCGATTTCCTTAAATACTTATAAACAAAACCTTTCCAAATATTATTTTTTTTTTAATTTTCGCTTTACATGCCTGCCAGATACTCATTCGCAAGTTAATGATATTGTTCCAAATCGTCAAACATACCATTGACGTTAGCAGTATGTTCCATATTCAATAGTTGTGGACAATGTGATACTCTGAAGTACACTTGTCGGCACGTCGGCCACGCCGCCACCGCCAGTATATAATAGAGTCTAAATCGCCGCCGCCGATTAAGTGACCGGCGTAAACCTCTAGCCTGTAGCGCCTTTAAAACTGTGTCCGACGACGCAGCACTAATCATCACAGGAATGTGCCCTATAGATATCTTAGCAAAAGAAGCAGCGACGATTTATCAGGACCTAAACTCACGTGACTGAGCGTGAGAGCTAAGAGAGAGAGCTAAGAACTGGCAGTTCAGGTGGAATGCCTCAAAAAAGGGACGCTGGATGCACCGATGTATCCCAGATATTAATATATGGATATCGAGAAGGCACGGTGAGGTAGATTATTACCTCACACAGTGTCTGAGTTGTCACGGCTGCTTTAAGGAATATTTGAACCGATTCAATCACGAGCCTAACAAACATATGCTATCACTATAGGTAATATAATAGTAAACCAGGTGATGGATTGGAGACAAGGCCTCTTCATCCGCTCGAAACCGGCCCCAGGTGAAGGAATATATCACGGATTGGAGACAAGCCCTCTTCAGCCATGTTACCAGAGGCAGTCAAGATACTCGTAACGGCAAACCTACAGATTGGCGATAAGGCCTCTCAACCTGCAGAAATAACGAGTAGGGGCGTAAACGCGGTAGCCTCACATGTGATCAGGGTTTACACACGGATTGGAGACAAGGCTTCTCCTACGGCTGGAAGTATCTATATGGGGAGCAAAGCCGTCGATAGGTATTGTGGGCAAAAAAAAAAAAATTAATAAAAGGAAAAAAGCAAAAAAAAAAAAAACAAATGCATTTTTATATATATAACTAAAAAACCCACAAAAAAAATTAAAAATTTTTTTTAAATATATATATTTACCTGGGTCGATTTGTATGGACAAAAGTTAACCGATATCACGCCATCGATTTTGATTTGAGGAAAAAAGTTCCACCACACATACCCAAAAAAATAATTTTCGAGCCTGCGAAATTTGTTTATACTCAGTTGAGCAGAGCTTACAGAGTATATTAACTTTGATTGGATAACGGTTGGTTGTACAGGTATAAAGGAATCGAGATAGATATAAACTTCCATATATCGAAATCATCAGAATCGAAAAAAAATTTGATTGAGCCATGTCCGTCCGTCCGTCCGTCCGTCCGTCCGTTAACACGATAACTTGAGTAACTTTTGAGGTATCTTGATGAAATTTGGAATGTAGATTTCTGAGCACTCATCTCAGATCGCTATTTAAAATGAACAATATCGGACTATAACCACGCCCACTTTTTCGATATTGAAAATTTCGAAAAACCGAAAAAGTGCGATAATTCATTACCAAAGACGGATAAAGCGATGAAACTTGGTAGGTGAGTTGAACATATGACGAAGAATAGAAAATCAGTAAAATTTTGTACAACTGGCGTGGCACCTCCCACTTTTAAAAGAAGGTAATTTAAAATTTTCCCAAGCTGTAATTTGGCAGTCGTTGAAGATATCATTATGAAATTTGGCAGGAACGTTACTCCTATTACTATATGTATGCTTAATAAAAATTATCAAAATCGGAGAACGACCACGCCAACTTTAAAAAAAAAAAATTGTTAAGTCAAATTTTAACAAAAAATTTAATAAATTTACAGTATATAAGTAAATGTCAACATTCAACTCCAGTAATGACATGGTGCAACAAAATGCAAAAAAAAAAGAAAATTTCAAAATGGGCGTGGCTCCGCCCTTTTTCATTTAATTTGTTTAGGATACTTTTAATGCCATAAGTCGAACAAAAATTTACCAATCCTTGTGAAATTTGGTAGGGCTTAGCTTCTGGGACGATAACTTATTCCTGTGAAAAGGACGAAATCGGTTGAAGCCAGGCCCAGGTTTTATACAAAGTCGACCGTCTGTCTTTCCGCTCTGCCGTTAACACGATAACTTGAGCAAAAATCGATATATCTTTACTAAACTCAGTTCACGAACTTATCTGAACTCATTTTGTATTGGTGTAAAAAATGTCGAAATCCGACTATGACCACGCCCACTTTTTCGATATAGAAAATTACCAAAAACGAAAAACATGTCACAATTATATACCAAATACGAAAAAAGGGATGAAACATGGTATTTCGATTGGTTTATTGACGCAAAATATAACTTTAGAAAACACTTTGTAAAATGGGTGTGATACCTACCATATTAAGTAGAATGAAATGAAAAAGTTCTGCAGGGAGAAATAAAAAACCTTTGAAATCTTGGCAGGAATACCGTTCGTGGTATCATACATATAAATAAATTAGCGGTATCCAATAGATGATGTTCTGGGTCACCCTTGTCCACATTTTGGTCAATATCTGGAAAATGCCTTCACATATACAACTACCACCACTCCCTTTTAAAACCCTCATTAATCTTTAATTTGATACCCATATCGTACAAAAAAGTTAAGAGTCACCTCTGGTCCACCTTTATGGCGATATCTCGAAAAGGCGTGCACCTATAGGACTAAGGCCTACTCGCTTTTAAAATACTCACTAATACCTTTCATTTGATACTCATATCGTACAAACATATTCTGGAGTCACCCTTGGTCCAACTTTATGGCGATATCTCGAAAAAGCGTCCACCTATAGAACTAAGGCCCACTCGCTTTTAAAATACTTATTAACACCTTTCATTTGATACCCATATCGTACAAACAAATTCTAGAGTCACCCCTGGTCCACCTTTATGTCGATATGTCGAAAAGGCGTCCACCTGTAGAACTAAGGCCCACTCCCTTCTAAAATACTCATTAACACCTTTCATTTGATACCCATATCGTACAAACAAAGTCTAGAGTCACCCCTGGTCCACCTTTATGTCGATATGTCGAAAAGGCGTCCACCTGTAGACCAAAGGCCCACTCCCTTCCAAAATACTCATTAACACCTTTCATTTGATACCCATATCGTACAAACAAAGTCTAGAGTCACCCCTGGTCCACCTTTATGTCGATATGTCGAAAAGGCGTCCACCTGTAGAACTAAGGCCCACTCCCCTCTAAAATACTCATTAACACCTTCAATTTGATACCCATATCGTACAAACACATTCTAGAGTCACCCATGGTCCACCTTTATGGCGATATCTCCAAAAAGCGTCCACCTATAGAACTAAGGCCCACTCGCTTTTAAAATACTTATTAACACCTTTCATTTGATACCCATATCGTACAAACAAAGTCTAGAGTCACCCCTGGTCAACCTTTATGTCGATATGTCGAAAAGGCGTCCACCTGTAGAACTAAGGCCCACTCCCTTCTAAAATACTCATTAACACCTTTCATTTGATACCCATATCGTACAAGCAAAGTCTAGAGTCACCCCTGGTCCACCTTTATGGCGATATCTCGAAACGGCGTACACCTATGGAACTAAGGATCACCCCCTTTTAAAATACTTATTAACACCTTTCATTTGATACCAATATCGTATACACAAACTCTAGAGTCACCCCTGGTCCACCTTTATGTCGATATGTCGAAAAGGCGTCCACCTGTAGAACTAAGGCCCACTCCCTTCTAAAATACTCATTAACACCTTTCATTTGATACCCATATCGTACAAACAAAGTCTAGAGTCACCCCTGGTCCACCTTTATGGCGATATCTCGAAACCGCGTACACCTATGGAACTAAGGATCACCCCCTTTTAAAATACTTATTAACACCTTTCATTTGATACCCATATCGTACAAACAAATTCTAGAGTCACCCCTGGTCCACCTTTATGTCGATATGTCGAAAAGGCGTCCACCTGTAGAACTAAGGCCCACTCCCTTCTAAAATACTCAATAACACCTTTCATTTGATACCCATATCGTACAAACAAAGTCTAGAGTCACCCCTGGTCCACCTTTATGGCGATATCTCGAAACGGCGTACACCTATGGAACTAAGGATCACCCCCTTTTAAAATACTTATTAACACCTTTCATTTGATACCCATATCGTACAAACACATTCTAGAGTCACCCATGGTCCACCTTTATGGCGATATCTCGAAAAAGCGTCCACCTATAGAACTAAGGCCCACTCGCTTTTAAAATACTTATTAACACCTTTCATTTGATACCCATATCGTACAAACACATTCTAGAGTCACCCATGGTCCACCTTTATGGCGATATCTCGAAAAAGCGTCCACCTATAGAACTAAGGCCCACTCGCTTTTAAAATACTTATTAACACCTTTCATTTGATACCCATATCGTACAAACACATTCTAGAGTCACCCATGGTCCACCTTTATGGCGATATCTCGAAAAAGCGTCCACCTATAGAACTAAGGCCCACTCGCTTTTAAAATACTTATTAACACCTTTCATTTGATACCCATATCGTACAAACACATTCTAGAGTCACCCATGGTCCACCTTTATGGCGATATCTCGAAAAAGCGTCCACCTATAGAACTAAGGCCCACTCGCTTTTAAAATACTTATTAACACCTTTCATTTGATACCCATATCGTACAAACACTTTCTAGAGTCACACATGGTCCACCTTTATGGCGATATCTCGAAAAGGCGTCCACCTGTAGAACTAAGGCCCACTCCCTTCTAAAATACTCATTAGCACCTTTCATTTGATACCCATATCGTACAAACAAAGTCTAGAGACACCCCTGGTCCACCTTTATGGCGATATCACGAAAACGCTTCCACCTATAGAACTAAGGCCCACTCCCTTTTAAAATGCTCATTACCCCTTTATTTTGATACCCATATCGTACAAACAAATTCTAGAGTCACCCCTGGTCCACCTTTATGGCGATATCTCGATGATACCTTTAATTTGAAATCCATATCCTACAAACACATTCTAGAGTCACCCCTGGTCCACCTTTATGGCGATATCTCGAAACTGCGTCCACCTATGGAACTAAGGATCACCCCTTTAAAAATACTTGTTTACACCTTTAATTTGATACCCATATCGTACAAATAATTTCTAGAGTCAATCCTGATCCACCTTTATGGCGATATCCCTAAATGGCGTCCACCTATAGAACTATGGCCACTCCCTCATAAAATACTCTTTAATGCCTTTCATTTGGTACACATGTCATACAAACACATTCCAGGGTTACCCTCGGTTCATTTTCCTACATGGTTATTTTCATGGTCAGTTGTTCTTTTAGTTCGTTTTATCTAAAGTTATTCTTTCTCTCTTCTCGTGCGCGAACACTGTAAATTCATACACACATACGCTGAAATTCACAGTGAGCACGAATGTCGATGATGCCACTTATACTAAAGATATGTGTGGTCATGTTTGTGTGGCACTGCTATAACAATTTTGTATGGACTATTTTTGAAAAACATCTTTTGTAAGAAACTAATTATTACATCTATTAAACTTGAAAAGTTTATATTTACAATTTGTATCTCTACTCTTTCAATTTCCTGGATCTTCCAAAATTTGTAACTTTTTTTGAAGTTAATTATACATATATATATTAACTCATTTATTCAAAACACATTTAAATATACCTACACAAAGCATTGCTGCATACACACCCCCATCTATACTTGTTGGTTTTTTCGCGGGTGCGAGCAGCAGTGAACAAATTTGCTTGAAAAAAAAAAGAACAGATGAACAAAAAGAACAACTTGTTCGTTCATCAGAAAAAGAACGAAAGATTCGAATCTCTGAAATGAACGAAAAAGCACAACTCTAGTCTGAAGTCAGGATTTAACTACAGACCACATCTGAATTATATGAAAAATTCTCCACTTTTAATTGGCTGCATAAGTGAAATTTGCGTTTTTTGTAAGGCTAGGAAGGGGCCAAATGAAACGCCAGGTATGTGCTGTAGTAAGAGCCATATCAAATTAGGTGATCGCGGTGAGCCTCCGCCAGCAAACAAAGCACTGCTTACAGGAGAGCATACGTCGTCCAGTAATTTTAAACAAAATGTAAGAAAATACAATTGTTGCTTCGCTATGACTTCGTTTGGCGGTAATGAAATTAGAGAAGGTAATTTCATGCCAACTTTCAAAATACATGGACAAGTGTATCATATTATTGGAAGTTTATTACCACCGCCCAACATAGTTGGGCCGACAAACATCCATGCCGACAAACACCCTGTTAATGAACAATGTGGTCGATATAATGCCCCGACTACAGGCAAGGTCGCAGTATTGATAGTTGACGAAAATGCTGGTGCCTGCCATATTGTGCTACAGTCCCACGATAACACTCTCCATCGTGTGTCAGAAATTCATCCTTCATATGCCCCCTTGCAGCAATCTATCATATTGTCACGGATATTAGCATCACTAAGCTATACCATCACTAAGGCAATGATAAGGTCATGCCAAGCCGTATTTACGTCAATAATCAAATCATGTTTACACATATATAAGGCAGCCGAAAGAGATGTCACACACAGATGCATTTACTTATACGCCTATGTGTACTTGAGAGACTGTAAACTACAAACATTCACATCAATAATTCAATCATTATGTATCTACATAAACGAATAAATAAGTGCGTCTACACATATGTACGTATACGAGCATCGGAGCGGCAATGCACAAACACATGCATATATCTTATCTGAGTTGTCACAAGAGGGAGCAATAATTTGTGCACATAGTTGTGGCTGGCGATTTTGTAGCCGAAACTAACTAGTAAGTTCTGGAAATCGAAGAGCCTAGAAGTATGCAGCGTAAACTATAAAAGCGGGGCAGGCGAGTAAGAAGTAACTCAGTTTGAGTTGAGCTATCAATCAGTTTGATTAAGCACGCGATCTGGCGGCCAATAGTAGAGTTTAATTTGAGTTATCAATCAGTTTGGTTATTAAGCCGGCGAGTAGCAAAGTATAAGTGTTATTGTGAAGTACGTTAATAAAAGGACATTTTTCCATTATTCAATATTGGAGTTATTTATTCAACAGTTTAGTGATTCGAACTTAGCAGAGGATTGCAAATAATAGGATTTGCACCAAATTCGTTACAATATTTTTAAATAGTTTTTAAAAGGACGGTTACAGCATAAATATACCGCAAACTTTTCCAAGCAGTGGGGCACCTAACCCACAAAATATAATTTCATGTATGCAATTTTATGGATATAAAATTAGGACTGAAAAAATAGATTTAATGCGTTTCATAGATATATGTATTCCTTTAACCGATACTGTGTGGACATGGCTGTTAAACTGATGACCAAGAATTTGAATTTTATAAGAACACACCAAAAGACGTTGCGGGAAAATAGTTATATGCATCTAAGGGATGCTGTTAACGAGGATTGCAATCCTGAAAATATTGGTCAGTCAGTAACTTTGACGTCTTCATTTACTGGATCGCCTCGATATTTGCATGAACGTACACAAGACGCCTTCTTATATGTGCGTCATTATGGAAGGCCTGACTTATTTATAACATTCACATGCAATCCAGAGTGGAGTGAAATCAAAAACGAATTGTTTCCTTATCAACGACCAAGTGAGCACCATGACATTGTGCCAAGAGTATTCCATATCGAACTGCACCAAGTCATGAGTTTAGTTACAAAACAAGATATTTTTGGAAAAGTTAGATGCCATATGTTTAATGTTGAATGGTAAAAGCGGGGCTTACCTCACTCATACATTTTAATTTGGCTAATAGATAAAATTCTTCCCTATGACATGGATCGCATTATATCAGCGAAAATTCCCAATAAAGACGAAGATCCGATGTTGTATGATATAATTACTAAAAATATGATCTACGGCTTATGTTGGGATGATCATTTATCATCTAAAATATAGACGACGGTCTTCAGCGGACGGTGGCTATAACCATGCACTTTCTAATGGGGCAACGTCGACAACAGATGGATCGTTCCATATTGCCCCGTTCTCTCCAGATGTTTCTTTGCTCACATAAATGTAGAGTACTGTCATTCAGTGCAAGCAATAAAAGCAATGCAAGCAATAATATATTTGTAAGTATGTCAACAGACATTTTCCGTTCAAGATAATAAGGACGAAGTGTAAAATTTCTTGAATGGCCGATATTTAAGCACATCAGAAGATATTTTTAAATTACCGGGATTTTCGATACATAAGCAATTCCCAACGGTTGTACATCTATCTACTCACTTAGAAAATGGACAAAGGACTTATGTTACTGCAGGAACCACTACAAACCACTTTGACAGCATTTTTGCCCTTTGTTCAGTTGACGATTTTGCAAAGACTTTGCTTTACTCCGAAGTATCCGCCTATTACACTTGGACTAATACAATTACAATTATAAGTCGCAAGTACAAACATTTATTTATGTTGGCATAGACCTTCGTAGTGAAGTGTTTTCTCACGGTCAACTGTATGTCGGTATTGCAAGAACTGTTTCCCCACAGAACCAAAGTTTTTTCATTCCTGGGAATGATAATAAAGCAAAGCATATTATATTCGCGGAAGTTTTTAATTAATGAAAAAATTTACCTTATTATATGTATTAATTTTTAACGTTCTAGAATCCAGTTTCGACTGCTGAGTGGAATAGCACCCTACTCAAAAATTCTTTTCAAAAACGTTTTAACTGAGAATTTGACCTAAAAATGCCCTACCGCAAAATTTGATCGAAGAACGCCCTATTTCAAAATTTGTTTCACCGCGGTATAAACTCAATACATTTTGAGCTGCGCTAAATTCTGAGATGGGGCATTCTTCAATCAAATTCTGAGATAGGGCGTTTTCGAAAAAAAATTCTGAAGTTGGGTGTTGAAAACAGTTTTGAGGTGGGGCGTTTTTGAAAAGTGTTTTGAAATAAAGTTATATTAGACTCAACAGTCGATTTACTTAAGTACTAATATTATTTTGATTGTTATCTTTTTGCGTTTTCTTTCAAAGTTGTTCATTAATAAATCGTTTATAATGCTAACGAATTTAAAAATGTTTGAATTTCCTACAGCAGAGGGTACTACACTATTAACTTCGTAGCAGAAAAAATACATGACATATGTATTTGTATCTCTTCTTTTAAACTATACGCAAAAAGCAAAAACTCAATATATTTACTTTTTGCGGCGTAGCGAAGTAAGCCGGGTACTGGCTGGTATATAAATAAAAAATAAAAAGAACTCTACAATGCAGGTAATTTCAATTGTGTAGTGCTACTTTCATAGTAAAGTGAACACTTTGGTGCACTGAAGATTTTTGTTTATTCGTTCGAAATTTCACTTGAACGATTAGAAAAGGTAAAATTTATCGAGAACTCGTAAGATTCACAAGATAAGTATACCTTTGCTTATGTTTTATCACTTTCTTCAAAATGTAAATGAAGTAACTTATCCGGTGCACTGCTGTGAGAGCTATAGCACAAGGTACAGTGAATTACATAACAAATGTAAATGGCTATTAATTTCATATTTGTACAATGACACGTAGAAAGGGCGGTAAGTTCTTGAATTACTAAGTAGATAGAGGTGTGTTTGTATGAATATTTCATAGTTTTTTATCTGTTGTATGATATAAACAACATATTTTTACTACTTGTATAATAAGGATTGAGATGTCGTTAGATATTTTTTACGATAAGATTTCAATTTGATATTAAATTTAACTATCATAACTACAGATTACATAGATCTTAGATGAAGATTAAGTCCGCCATTAAATGTCAATTCTAATATTTGTCTAAACCAAATCAATCTACATTTGGATATAACAATATTTGGTATTTTTGTATTAAAACTCAATATTTTTTATTTTTTTATCAAAACTCAGTAGTCGCCATGGATCTCGGTAAAAAAGGAATGTGATTTATTCAAGAACTTTTGTACACAAAATGTCCTACGTAGGACGTGTATCATATGTTTTTGGATTTATTTTCGATTAAAGTACAAATGCATTGTGATTGACATATTGACAGCAATTGCATAGTCCGCTATTAATTTTATTCTATGTGCATATTTAAATGCTGACAACTTTGACAACCGCTCTTTGAAATCAATTGAGCATTCAATGAGCTTGTTTCTGACATATATTTTATAGACACACTTATTAAGATTTATATATGTATACGCACATTCATATTTATTTATTCCAAATTGGATTTTTTTTTTCTTTTTTAGTGAATATGGATACTCTGATCACAAATGACAGCAACATTCAAATATTTCTCAATAGTAAAAGTTACGCAATGCATGTAAAAAGAACCAAACCATTAAAATGTTTTGACCACACATGTAAAAATAACTAAAAATATACATACACAAATTTGTTATTTCCAAAAAGCTAGTATATACCTTGGTGATGACAAGCATTAGGCTAGGTTAGGTTAAAGTGGCTGTCCGAGGGCATACTTAGACCAGTGATATTAGGCCCGTTATAGTACCTTCGAGCCATTTTGAGAACCTGATAAAGGCAACCATATCCTTTAAGACATGCTACACGACCTGATGCAGATTATCTAAAAGTAAAACTACCAGAAAGCACTGGCTTGGGTCACCTAGCGCCGGGCAGTTGATAGCGATAGCCGGATACGAATTAGGGAAAGAAAATTCTGAAGTACGAGAGCATAGAATGGTTAAATACGAACCACCAGCCGAGGTAGATACAAAAAATTTGCCAAACATTCCAGATGTTTGGTTAGCAGTCGTAATTTGCGCATTCACGCTATTGATCATCACAATATCTATGATGTTCAAATATTATATGAAGCACAAATATACGCAGTTGAAAACCGTACAAGGCCGTATCTAAATTCTTTTACCCAAACTGGGGAATAGCAATAAATAATTAAAAATACACCTTCAAATAGTCACCCCTAAAATATCGCAATCCACAATAAAGGCAGCACCACTAGCCCTGCCCAAATTGAGCAGCAAATCAAGAATTTGCATAATTTCTTCTTCTTATATTTTTAAAGACAAAGATAATCAGGAAGCTTCACAATAGTAATTCCTATGAAAGTTATCAAAGCCGTCAAATTAGAAAATTTAGATCACAGCCCTGACAAAACAGTTATTCTTCACAAGCATTGCTTGACTAAAAAGCTTTATAAGTGGAAATATCAAAATGAAAAAACAAAAACTAAGAACGAAAAAAAAACCAGCCAATAAGAACAACAAAAAAGGAAAAACAAGTAAGGAAGTCTAAGTTCGGGTGTAACCGAACATTACATACTCAGCTGAGAGCTTTAGAGACAAAATAAGGGAAAATCACCATTTAGCAAATTGACATGTGTATCAAATGAAAGGTGTTAATGATTATCTAAAATGTAGTGGGCCAATTCTATAGGAGGACGCCTTTTCGATATATCGCAATAAGGGTGGACCAAGGGTGACTCTAGAGAGTGTTTGTACGATATGGGTATCAAATTATAAGTATTAATGAGGGTTTTAAAAGGGAGTAGCCCTTAGTTGTATATGTGAAGACATTTTCGAGATATCGACCAAAATGTGGACCAGGGTGACCCAGAACATCTTCTGTCGAGTACCGCCAATTTATTTATAAATGTCATACCACGAACATTATTCCTGCCAAGATTCGAAGGGCTTTTGATTTCACCCTGCATAACTTTTTCATTTTCTTCTACTTAATATGATAGGTGTCACAGCCATTTTACAAAGTTTTTTCTAAAGTTATATTTTGAGTCAATAAACCAATCCAATTACCATGTTCCATCCCTTTTTTCATATTTGGTATAGAATTATGGTATTTTTTTTCATTTTTCGTAATTTTCGATATAGAAAAAGTGGGCGTGGTCATAGTCGAATTTCGGCCATATTTTATACGAAGATAAAGTGACTTCACATAAGTACTTGAACTAAGTTTAGTTAAGATATATCGTTTTTTGCGCAAGTTATAGTGTTAACGGCCGAGCGGAAGGACAGACGGTCGACTGTGTATAAGAACTGGGCGAGGCTTTAGCCACTTTCTCCCATTTTCACAGAAAACAGTTATCGTTATAGAATATAAGTCCCTACTAAATTTAACAAGCATTGGTAAATGTTTGTTCGACTTATGGCACTAAAAGTATTCTAGACGACTTAAATGAAAAAGGGCGGAGTTACGCCCATTTTGAAATTTTCTTTTATCCTTGTATTTTGTTGCACCATATAATTACTGGAGTCGAATGTTGACATAATTTACTTTTATACTGTAAAGATTTTAAATATTTTGTTAAAATTTACCTTAAAAAAAAAATTGTTTAAAAGTGGGCGTGTTCGTCATCCAGTTTCGCTATTTTTTATTTAGCACACATATAGTAATAGGAGTAACGTGCCTACCGAATTTCCTCATGATATCTTCAACGACTGCCAAATTACAGCTTGCAAAACTTTTAAGTTACCTTCTTTTAAAGGTGGGCCGTGCCACCCCTGTTGTCCAAAATTTTTCTAATTTTCTATTTTGCGTCATAAGGTCAACGCACCTACCAAGTTTCATCGCTTTATCCGTCTTTGGTAATGAATTATCGCACTATTTCGTTTTTTCGAAATTTTCGATATCGAAAAAGTGATCGTGGTTGTAGTCCGATTTCGTTCATTTTAAATAGCGATCTGGGATGAGCGCCCAGAACATACCAAATTTCATCAAGATACCTCAAAATTTACTCAAGTTATCGTGTTTACAGGAGGACGGATGGACATGCTCAGCTGAGCATAAAAAGTCACAAAGAGAACCTATAAAAATATATGTGTAGTGCTATATAAATTTGTAACAAGTAGACATGTCGCGCTCGTTTTCATCTTAGGATAGGAAAATGTTAGCAACCAGATTGTTGAGGAAATTATTGACTTAGGACAATATTCGACTAGTCATACAAGAAATAGCGGCAACCCAGGACTTGAAATTCATAAGGAATAACACAGTTGTCCTGAATGACAAATTAGTAAAAAATTATATAATTTTGTTCAAGTAGGCAAATTTAATTGTAATAAAATGGTAACCACGTTCTCTAAGATCTAATAATTGCACAAATCCAAGGGGTTGTGCATGTGACAATCCCGGTAAAAATAAAAATAGTTCTTCATTAATATCATGACGATTATGACTTGGTGGCCGCCGCAGAAATCGCGTGATATATAAGATCAAAAAAATATTTCTGGAAAATAGGAAAAATATGAAAAATAGGAAAAGAAAATTCAAGGATAGAAAAATTTTTGCATCCACTGTACCTTCCTTCCGTCCACTAGCTGAACTACTACTTCTAATACATAACTACCTTGCTCTTCCATCAATTACACCTCCTAAATTCAATTTATAATTAATTAAAAATTTCTCACTTTATATGTTCTTAGCTTAATAGAACTTAATAAACACTGAAAAGCGTTGTTTAATAAAAATAGTCAAATATTTCATGCTTATATAAGTAGTTATAGATTTAACTAAATAAAATGAAAAAAAGTAAAAGAAAACCTTTTCTTTAATAGGAATAGTATGCGCATTTAGTTTAAAAATACAAACATTTATTTGTTTTGGTCATAATTTTCCATATTAGGAAAAATATTTTTAATTTAGCCCCTGGTAGAATAGAAAATACTAATAGGAAAAATATTTTTACTTCAACCCCCAATAGATTAGAAAATAGTAATAGGAAAATACCAATATAAACAAAAATCTGGCATAATGTAATAAAACAAAAGTTTCAACAAAAACATTCCACTTTACTCACCAAGAAAATCAGCACCATAGATACGTAAGTAAAGGAAATATAAACAAACAAAAACAAAAAAAAAATTAAAAATTCATATTGGTATCAAAACACCATTACTTCACAAACGTTAATTTGTAAATACAAGCCGATTTTTCGGTGAGTCGACGCACTTAAAGTTCAGCTGTGCAAAACGAATTTCAATATGTAACATTACTCGTAATTTTAAATATCCACAAAAAAAAAAGAATAACAAAAGTTAGCATTTAATGAAAAAAAGCGAGAGTCAGCATAACGGGCACTGTATGTAAAGTAAACGCAAACGAATTAAACCAACAAGAAATCACATAAACAAAAAATCCACTACTTATAACACCAAGTTACCACTATGACATAAAGTACAACTGAATGCAAAATATTGAAACTTGGTAACACGCAAGCAAGTTGACTAGGTCATATAACGTAAAATGAAACAACACGGCACACTTATAACAGTGACATTAGGGTGACCGTCTATAATTAAGTACAAAATTATATACGCTCATTTTTGAAAGGTCGATGGTGTAGTCTTGCGTGGAATTCACCTCACTTCGAATGCGCTTAACATTATAAATACACATACAAACAAACGTTCATATCTAACTGACCCAGATAACTACCATGAGTTCGTTCGCATTTGCCCAATCGCCCAATATATTGATTCGTCATACCAACTACCTTACGCGCGGATCATATTGACAATATGTAGGTAAATACAATAATATGCTGACAAACTATTATTCATTATTAAATCATGCAGTTTCAGTATGTAAGCATTCATGTAAGTATGTATGTGTAGGTTAAGAATTTTGTATAAATAGAAATGGATCTCGTTAATAAAGAAGAATCGCATCTTAACGCTACACATCGGCGTTTCAATAAATCTTCCTTTTCACATTATTACACATGCCCGATAAGGATCCAATTTTAGCCAAGTTTTTCTTCGATGTCCGACACCACCGTATTTGTTTGTAGCCATCCCTCATCGGCTTGACGGTGGATTTATTTTTTTAACATTAGCTTGCATTGGAAAAGGGTCATACCTGGGTGTTCTTGATCAAATAATCTTCCTGAAAATAACTTGTCTATAGTGTCCGTCTGAAAAGTAATTTGCCATTAATGTTCCTTTGTTTTCGGACCCGTGTGAGGTGCGCACGGTTCTGTTGCGCCATTTCTTAAAAACATCGACGACAGTTTAGTGTTATTTCAGAATTGAGCCAAGAGATGGCTGATACGTCTGCCTGGAAGATGCTACATTGTTCTGAACCAGATTTTGAAGTCTACATAGGTCTCTTGAACCATCTCAATCTCTTCCGGATAGTGAATGTTGAAATGTTGCTGCCTTGCGTTGGATATAACGGACTTTTTAAGAAGAGCTTCGTTGGATTCTTGTCAACAGCTCTAGGCTGTTGTTGTTATATTAAGAATAAGCTCACTCCCTGAAGACCTTGAGGAGTGCTGTTGATGTTGATGGTCCTTTGCCGGATATAAATACGGTACTTTCTGGTAACAATTACCACTAAGGTGCTAGCCCGATTATCCCTGGACCGGTTAATATGACTATATTAAACCTTCTAGGCAATCCCTCCCTCCTAGTTCAATTCGGAACTTGAGCCCGCCAGAGCTTAGCCTCCTCAATATATGTATGCAAAATTCATTTTTTAAAAGGATTGCCCTCGCGTAGCTGAGGTTGACAATGGGGTTGCGAAAGTTCTGAAGCTATAAAGCGTCATATTATCGTTCAGTAATCGATCTGTTTTCAGCTTGTTAGCGAAGTGTTATAGATGTGTTATTAAATTTTTATTAAATTTTTATCGGTATCTGAATCGCAGCAAATCGATGAATCATCCTTGATAAATCGATAAGACGCGGATAATAAATTCGTAAGACTCAAACAAGAAATCAATAACACGCCGATAGTAAATTGGTATCACTTTTATGACATACCGATAACAAACCGATTACTCTTTAAAGAACCTATCGATACCTTTTCCTTAAAGAATTTTCGATAAGAAATCCATAACAAATTGCTATCCGATAGTAAGTGGAAAATATATCGATAGCAAATCAAAAATGTATGATAACAAATCAATTACAAATTGGTAGCACTCCAATGATAAATCTATAACATTTTGATAATGAAAGGATAGAAATTCAGTACATTTCCTTTAAAATAGCGAAAGCATAACAAGAAACTGATAGCAAATTTTGTATGGTCGTAAGGTAGCTACTTGTGGTTGTAATAGGCTAATTAACCCAAATTTTTGAGATTACGTTCAACTAATTAGCTTTCAGATGCAGTTTAAATCTTTCGAAAATTTTCAATGGTACCAGATCTATGATTTTTGCAAAGAAAAATCTCAAACGGCGCCATAGTGCGTTGTTTTACATGTCCTTCAGCATCGTTTACTCCTTGTTTGCTCCCATCACCATTTAACTGTCAGCCAACTGTCAAACTCATCGTTCACCATTCCAAAAATATTCGCTTGTCATTGATATATTTTGCTCGTTGGAATTTTAATTTTGTTTTTCTCTCATGCAAATGCTTGATAACAAAAATATTTACCAAACTGGGGTTTTCTATGAAAAAGTGAGAGAAATAAATAGTAAAAAAGAAAACAACAAAATGAAGCACTACAAATGAAATAAAGCCAAAACTCAGGTCATAAACCTGTAGTACGTTTGTTTGTTTTGCAATTGAGCACTTTGCACTTTTGCCGCAATTCGAGTGTTGATATCTGCCATTCATTAATATTTCAGGTGTTTTTCTTTCTATATTTCATCGTTTGTTCATTTGTACGATTTGCACATATTTTTTGGATTTTTTGAAATTTTTGCATGTTATGCTTCGAAAATATAACTGTGGACTGTATTAGCCTTCGCATTGATGGCAGCTATAACGAAATTCAGCAAGAAAAAATTTAAGAAAAATTTTCCCCCAAATTAACGAAAAGTTTTAAATAAAAATTCCTGCAGACTATATGCTGGCCGAAAATCGTTTTGCCAACATTTAGACATTGAGCTTCGCTTCCTCTCTTCACTATATATCCCATTCCCTACTTCTATATATTCCATTTTTCTTATAATACTTGTCCATCCCTTATTCCATTTATGTGCCTCTCATTCTTACTTCTACTCGCAATACTACCGCCTCTTTCAAGCCCTTTCCTACTCCCACACTCACTTCTTCTTCACTACTTCCGCTAAACGTCACATTCCCATTCCCATTTCTGATCCTAGTCCCACTCTCATTCCCTCTCTCACCCTAATTTCATCATATATGGAAACCCTATATCAAATTTCGATTTCCTACTTAATCTTAACCGTTTTCAATATCTTTGTTTTTTTAAACCTTTATGAATCTAAATAAAAAAAAAAAATCGTTTTAATTTTTTTAAATAAAATGTAAAGAGATAATTGACCCGTTCTCCTGTCCGATAAAGTTCCTCCTGCGCTGTTATTAATCTACCAATTAGCAGAGATATTACTCATATTCTAGCTTTGCAATGCTAGTTTCTCCTCCGTAGTTTCTAACTTTTACATTGTCGATTTTTCTCTCTTCTACTCCCAATTTCTTTTCTTTATCTCAATCTTCCCCTTTTTATCCTGCCTTGCTCACAGATGACTGACGAACGAACAACAAACGATTCCTCCTCAAGAGTCAGAAGTAGCTCTCTCAAGGCCTTTTTGCTGTCTTGGAAGTTTATATTTCAAACTCGCAACACCATGTAACTGTTTGTCCCTCCCTTGGAGGTCCGTTTCTACAACCCCACCCCCTCTCCCTCTCGTAGTGTTATATGGTTATTTGCAGATTACCAGCATCATTGATCTCTTTGTCCACTTCGAATATTTCCATCTCTACTGCTATGCGCTCGTCATTTAAAGCTCCTTGCAGATTCTCGAGGTTCCATTCTACCTGCCCTACTTTTAGCATGTTGTGGTTTTTGCTAAGACTGGCAGCACCTTTGAGCTAATTGTCTGCTTCCAATACATACATTGCCACTTCTTTCAGATTTTCGAGGTCCTTTTATATGTACCTCTTCTGCCTTGGCTTATGTTCATAAGCATCCCTCTTTCTCTTTTTGGTCGAGATGCCATAAGCACCTTACAGTCCCGAATTGGTATATACGGATTTTGATGCTGCATCAAGTTAAACACATTTTTCGACTCCAGCATACGTGGTATCCAAACCTTGGCATTTGGTATCGTGAGGATCAGTGCACTCTGCACCACCTTCTTCTCTTTGAAGTTCTGGCGCAGATCTCTGCAGCTATTCTAAAGTCGTGTTATTGGTACAAGTCATCAATTTAAACCGTTTTACCATCCACCTATTTCGAAGGCTGGTAGCGTTTTATTTAGTTCATTATGCAACATTTTGACCATGATACTAGTCAGCTCCCCTCCTACGGATCTCCTCCTTTCGTTACCCATCATAGTTGCAGCAATCCCCAATATAAGCTCCATTTAGTATGCCCGAGTAAGCTGGAGTGTATTCGGTACCTCCCTTTAGTTTTTAACGTTTCGTCTTTTATTTGTATACTACTATCGCCCCCCCCCCTCTTTCTTAGTTACAGCTTTTCGGTTCCATAACAGTACTTAGATTTGTTTCTTCTCTACGCTTTTTAGGGTCTTCTTCCTTCTCCATGCGGTTGCGAAATTGAGGATTGATCGTAGCAGAGTCTTTGTTAGTTAACTGGTTTCGTCATTTTTCCACTGTCTCACGGGCCTATGCCAAACGCTCGCTTCCGCGGTGGGTTGAGGTGACCAAGCACTGCATAGTTCTTAATGCTGCCTGGTATTTCGAGAGGTTTCTCCTAAGTTCCCTTCTTGTTCTCGTCCTTACGTTACGATTGCTCATAGCAGAGTCTTTGTTAGTAAACTGTTTTCGTCATTTTTCCACTGTCCCACGGGCCTATGCCAAGCGCTCGCTTCCGCGGTGGGTTGAGTTGATCAAGCACAGCATAATTCTTAATGCTGCCTGGTACACCGAGAGGGTTCTCCTAAGTTCCCTTCTTGTTCTTGTCCTTACGTTAGATCTTTGTCCAGATTGGCTGACCGCACCTGCACCGACCGCACTGACTCTTCACTATCACAGCTATCCACATTCTTATCATCGATAGCGATTTTTTCTTCCCCGGTTTGGGACGCCATCACATTTTTCTTCTCATCCTTCATCCTTGTTAAAGTTTAAGACCACCTGTCCGACAAGGCAGGCCCAGCGGTAGTATGTCTTATTATGCTGAGTTTGGCTAAAATTTCAACTGAATCAATGTAACCACCAAATCCGAAAATTTCTAGTATTTTTCCACACATATACCAATATTTCCAAGAAAGATTTCTATTTTTATTTAGACATGAACCACACATACTAATGCACTCATAAGCTTGTCAGAAAAACTTATAGTTTGTATTTAGCTAAGGTCGAAAACTGAAAAATAACGTACAATTTGTTTCATACCAATTGTGGAATGTTGCTGTGGAATTAGAATCCTTCAAACTGACATCCGCAACATTCCTAATGTAAACATATATGTAAATATATTTCTCTTTATTTTCAACCTACCACAGGCTGACAAGTTTCACATAGCATCCGACGCATTGCCGTCACCTGCCATCAGCGGATGTTTGCACTTTTTCCATGAATATTAGCCATTTTGTGTAGTTGTTGCTTATCGGTTGTATTTTGTTATTTATTCATTTCCCAAATGCATTTCTTATTCACCTCATCCTAAAAGCTGTTTTGATGCATTTTTAACGTCTTTTTATACTCAGTTGAGCAGAACTCACAGAGTATATTAACATTGATTGGATAACGGTTGGTTGTACAGGTATAAAGGAATCGAGATAGATATAGACTTCCATATATCGAAATCATCAGGACCGAAAAAAAAATTGACTGAGCCATGTCCGTCCGTTAACACGATAACATGAGTAAATTTTGAGGTAAATTGATGAAATTTGGTAAGTCGGTTCCTGAGCACTCAACTCAGATCGCTATTTAAAATGAACGAAATCGACTTCCCAAGACAGTCGGTTCTATGTACCGGAGCGACTCGGGATTTTTCCCGACCAAGGACTGTCATTTCAGTGTGACACCATCTAATTTGTTTCGTCCCTCCCACAAATTGTCATCCTCCCAGCAGCTCCTTGCAGCAGGACTGCTCCATATTCTCTTACTCCGGGAAGGCATCGAATCCAATCCGGGTCCGTCTCCTGACCCCGGTCCTGAGAAATGGTTTTGCTGCATCTGCCGGAAAAGAATCTTTTTAGAACGGTCATACTCTGTTTAGTGTGTCTCTTGTAAGGGATGGTTGCATCGGGCAGGTTGTTCTGGGCTTGATCCCAAAACCCGACGTCCACGTAACTTTTATAAATCTTTTGTGGCTCCTTGCTGTTCACGCCCAAGGGCGTCCCGTAGTCTACGTCTAAGCGCCCCACACTACCTTCTAGCAGCCCCGCTGCTCAGCAAGCCACAACAAGTACCCGATGCTGCTCGCGCCCCACGGCGCCAACAACTCAAACAGCTGCTACCACTCATAACTACAATCTTCGTTGTAGAGTCGGAAGCAATGCTGAGCAGCAGCCCCCGCCCCTGTCTTCTCCCCCCCTCTTTTCCGGCAGCAATCGTGTAGGTCAGGGAAACAGACTCTTAGTCCCTACCTCCGTTTGCACCGTTTGCCAGCACAGAATATATATGCTTGCCACATCCGCCAAATGGAGCTCCTGCCTTGGGTGGTGCCACTTCCCTAGATGTTCTGATCTCCGCGACGGCAACCCCCCGACGGGTTTCATCGCGCCATGTTGCCAGGCCGCAAACCCAAATCATCCGGGTACCCCAATGCTTGCCCGAGGACGCCCAGTCCTCGGGCCACAACAGCAATTGCGTCCTGGCCTTCCCCAACCCAGGCGTAGTCACCCGCCACTTACCCCAGAGTGACGACGTCTCCCCTCATGCACTTCAGAATTCTGCAGTTAAACTGTAATGGACTAACTGGGAAGATTACGGAGATAGTCGATTTCATGAAGCGGCACAACATCCGCATTGCTGCGATTCAAGAGACTAAACTCACAGCAAGATCTGCATTGCAGACCTGCTCTGGGTATAACGTCTACAGGAAAGACCGCGAAAGCGGAAATGGAGGCGGTCTCGCGTTTATCATACACCACTCTGTGTAATATTGTATATTTGATCCTGGCATCTACCGCAGGGACAATGTCTTAGAACGCCAAGGCCTATCTGTCCGGTCAGGCGATGCAAACCTAGAAATCGTCAACATCTACATCCGTCCTGCCACCTGTTGCCCCAGTGGATACCGCCCTAATATCAGGGCCTTACTCACTGGCAACAATCGCATTATCTTAGGCGATTTCAATGCCCAACATGATCTATGACATTCAAACTTGCGGGCGGACAGTAGGGGTGAGATGTTGGCGGATCAAATAGAAGAAACGACGTTCTGCACAATAAACGGAGACGCCCACACACGCATGGTAGGAAGCTGTCACAGCTCGCCAGATATCTCAATCGTGAGCGCAGAACTGGTAGCCGATGGTAACATTGGCATCCGACCACCTGCCCATACTTATTTCGCTTGAGCGTAACGCCGACTTCATCGTCACTGAAAAACGTACTTTCATAAACTTCAAAAAAGGAGAGTGGGAAGAATATAAATCCTTTACAGGCAGCCGCCTAGCTGCCCTCCCTATCCCGACTGATGCCCGCCAAGGGGAGCGTGCCTTCCGTAAGGTCATTAAATCCGCCTCGGCACATTTCATTCCCGCCGGGAGAATTCCCGAAATCCGGCCCACTTCCCGGCGGAGGCCGCAAACTTAGCGAGAGAACGTGACCTTATAAGACAGCTTGACCCAGGCGACCCCCAAATAAGGGATATAAACCAACGCATGAGATTGCTTGTAGATGAAGACAAGCGGACGAAATGGGAGGAGCACCTAAGAGGTTGTAACCTCTCTGCCGGTGTGGATAAACTTTGGTCCACCTTAAAGTCCCTATCGAATCCGACTAAGCACAAAGACAAAGTTTCCATCGCCTTTGGCGACAAAGTGCTGTCGGACGCGAAAAAGTGGCCGAGCGCTTTCTGCCGAAAATATATAATGCATCCTACGGTGGACAAAGATAGACGGAGAGCCAATAGACGCGCACATAAACACAAATTCAGCGCGTCACCAATCACCATCACCGCTAAAGAGGTTGAGGACGCCATTGGTCGTGCTAAACCATCCAAAGCAGTGGGCCCAGACGGCATAGCCATGCCGATGCTTAAAAACCTAGGGAAAGAGGGGTTCAAATATTTAGCACAAGTCTTCAATCTGTCTCTTTCCACCTTTGCCATACCTGAGAAATAGAAAATGGCCAAGGTGGTCCCGCTACTAAAGCCTGGGAAACCAGCTAACATAGGTGAGTCGTATCGTCCGATATCTCTCCTATCGCCAGTGGCAAAGACGCTTGAAGCCATTCTGCTCCCTTATTTCCAAGCAAATTTGCAGCTAGCCCCTCATCAGCATGGCTTCAGAAAACTCCATAGCACTACCACCGCACTGAATGCCATTAGCACCCAGATAAATTGCGGTTTAAATCAATACCCCCACCATAGAACAGTACTCGTAGCGCTACACCTATCAAAAGCTTTTGATACGGTCAACCATGGCACGTTACTGCGAGACCTGGAATGGTCTACCCTTCCCCCATGTCTTAAAAGGTGGACCGTAAATTTACTGGGTGGTCGGCAGGCAACGGTGCAATTTAGAAACGAAACATCAAAACCAAAAAGAATTAAACAAGGGGTGCCACAGGGTGGTGTCCTATCCCCACTTTTGTTTAATTTCTACATATCTAAGCTACCTTCACCACCGGAAAGAGTCACAATCGTTTACTACGCCGATGACTGCACAATAATGGCCACAGGCCCACGCCCAAAGATCGATGCGCTATGCAATAAATTAAACGGCTACCTCTCTGATCTCTCCAGTTTTTTCGCCTCGCGAAACCTGGGATTATAACCGACTAAATCTTCCGCGACCTTATTTACAACATGGACGCCCCAAATGTCGACTATTTTGAATATCCACGTCGATGGCACTACGCTACCGACTGTCCGATACCCCAAAATCTTGGATGTGACGTTTGATCAGGATCTACATTTTGGTGAGCACGCAGCCGCAATTGTTCCGAGAATTCAGAGCCGTAACAAAATCCTCAAATCCCTCGCTGGCAGTACTTGGGGAAAAGATAAAGAAACGCTCATGAATACATACAAAGCAATTAGCCAGCCGATTACGTGCTACGCGTCACCCATATGGTCGCCAAGCCTAAAAATCACCCACTGGAAGAAACTACAGGCCTGCCAAAATACTGCTCTCAGAATCGCCACGAGCTGTCTTCTTATGTCCCCAGAACACCATCTGCATAATGAGGCGAGAATACTCCCTATCAGGGAGAGAAATGAGATGCTGACCAAACAGTTCCTGTTGAATACCCAGAAACATGGGCATCCCAACAGACATCTGATTGATGAACCAGCACCGCCTAGGGGCTTAAGGAGTCATCTCCGTAAGCATTTTGAGGAAATACGGCACCTGAGAACCCAGACGTATGAAGTGAAAAAACACAAGCAGGTCCTTGGTGAACTCCATAAATAGGCGTCGGACTTTTATGCCGGGAATTGCCCGGTGAATCCAGTGTTTAACGAAAATTATCCAAAACTTGCGGAAGAGGAACGCATACTCCCCAAGGAAACGCGTGTCACTCTTGCTCAACTTCGGTCTGAATACTGTAACAGGTTAAACTCTTACCTATCCAGAATCAACCCTGACATACAAAATGTATGCCCCACTTGCAATGTGTCCCCACATGACACCATCCATCTCTTCAATTGTAATGTGGAACCAACGCCTCTAACGCCCCTTTCCTTATGGTCCACCCCTGTTGAAACGGCAAGTTTCCTTGGACTCCCGTTAGAGGATATTGATGACAATTTGTGATCGGTCGCGGCTATTAGGTGGGGCGAGCATTGCTACAACAACAACAACGGAATCGGACTACAACCACGCCCACCTTTTTGATATCGAAAATTTCAAAAAACCGAAAAAGTGCGATAGTTCATAACCAAAGACGGCTAAAGCAATGAAGCTTGGTAGATGCGTTGACCTTATGAAGCAAAATAGAAAATTAGGAAAATTTTGGACAATGGGCGTGGTACCGCCCACTTTTAAAAGAAGGTAATTTAAAAGTTTTGCAAGCTGTAATTTGGCAGTCGTTGAAGATATCATGATGAAATTTGGTAAGCACGTTACTCCTATTACTATATGTCTGCTAAATCGAAATCGGATGACGAACACGTCCACTTTAAAAAAATTTTTTTTTTTAAGTCAAATTTTAACAAAAAATTTAATATTTTTACAGTATAAATGTATATTATGTCAACATTCGACTCCAGTAATGATATGGTGCAACAAAATAAAAAAATAAAACAAAATTTAAAAATGGGCGTGGCTCCGCCCTTTTTCATTTAATTCGTCTATAATACTTTTAATGCCATAATTCGAACAAAAATTCACCAATCTTTGTGAAATTTGGTAGAAGCATAGATTCTGATACGGTAACTTATTTCTGTGAAAAAGGGCGAAATCGGTTGAATCCACGCCCATTTTTTATACACAGTCGACCGTCTGTCCTTCTGCTCGGCCGCTAACACGATAAATTGAGCAAAAAGCGATATATCTTTACTAAACTCAGTTCACGTACTTATCTGAACGCACTTTGTATTGTTATATAAAATTGCCGAAATCCTACTATGACCACGCCCACTTTTTCGATATCGAAAATTACGCCATAATTCTATACCAAATACGAAAAAAGGGATGAAACATTTTAATTGGATTGGTTTATTGACGCAAAATATAACTTTAGAAAAAACTTTGTAAAATGGGTGTGACACCTACCATATTAAATAGAAGAAAATGAAAAAGTTCTGCAGGACGAAATAAAAAATCCATGAAATCTTGGCACGAATATTGTTCGTGGTATTATATATATAAATAAGCTAACGGTATCCAACAGATGATATTCTGGGTCACCCTGGTCCATATTTTGGTCGATATCTCGAAAACGCCTTCACATATACAACTACCACCACTCCCTTTTAAAAGCCTCATTAATACCTTTAATTTGATACCCATACTGTACAAACACATTCTAGAGTCACCCCTGGTCCATCTTTGTGGCGATATCTAGAAAAGGCGTCCACCTATAGAACAATGGCCCACTCCCTTTTAAAATGCTTATTAACCCCTTTAATTTGATACCCATATCGTACAAATAAATTCTAGAGTCAACCCTGATCCACCTTTATGGCGATATCCCTAAATGGCGTCCACCTATAGAACTATGGCCCACCCCCTCATAAAATATTCTTTAATACCTTTAATTTGATACCCATATCATACAAACACATTCCAGGGTTACCCTCGGTAAATTTCCCTTATGTTGTCACCATAGCTCTCAACTGAGTATGTAATGTTCGGTTACACCGGAACTTAGCTTCCTTACTTGTTCAGTTTGACTTTGTTTGGTTTTCGTTTTTTTTTTTTGCTTTTTTGCTTTTGTTTTCCCTTTGCCTTCCAATATAATTATAGGAACATATCGTCGTTCCCAGGGCTGTAGAGAGAAAATCCGGGCCTGGGACTAAACAATTTATGGGCCCCCTATAAAAAATCCACTTATACATTTGATTAACTTGAATTAATGACGTCTCATTCATGAATCATTATTGATGGATTACATCAAAAAATTTTTTTGCCACATAAAGTAAATGATTTTTGGACTAAGAGCTGAAAATAAAATTAACGCAGAATATTTACTATTTATACTGGTTTATTGTGACGTAGAAATAAAATTCTCTTTTAACAGCCACATATTATTTCAAGTAATTTTTTCTAGTTATTTGGTAACATTTTAATACATTTCTGATAAATTTAATGATGATTATAAATTTTAATTTGTCAATATAGAAGTTTCGCATATCAAAAACTGGCTTTTCTTGCTTTTTTCGCTGCAAAATTTTTATAATAATATCAAAATTTAACTTCCTCCCAAAACGGATTCAAGCCGAGCATGGCAAGTCCTGAGACTCGCTGTTGAGAGGAACACGATCTATGAAAGTTTTTGATTCTTGAACGGAGGATGTAGGAACGTTCTGCACTAGCTACAGTGACAGGTATAGTGCAAAAGATACGTAAAGCAACACAAATGTTGGGGAAAATTGTATACAGATTTTGAACATAGACAGCACTTAGCAATTCCAATGGTGACAGCCCTTTATCAAAATTTGCTTCGTAAATGTTATTCGATTGAATTATTTCGCATTCTAAGCTTAGAGAAATGTCCGACTTGTATTTTTGGACAAATTTTGCTGCGCTCGCCCGAACCGTAGTTTCATCCATGTCTACAAATTGCCACAAAAA
Source organism: Eurosta solidaginis (assembly GCF_040869045.1). Lineage (NCBI taxonomy): Eukaryota > Metazoa > Arthropoda > Insecta > Diptera > Tephritidae > Eurosta > Eurosta solidaginis. The sequence continues at coordinate 47,701,089 of NC_090319.1, forward strand.
GGAAAACATCTCGGTCAAATTTCATATAGTTCAGTAATGCCAACAATTACCGAATCAGCGATCACCAAGAATGTATTGTTTTTAAAATAAGTCTCTGAATCATCCAAAATCATCTCATCGTCTTTTGGGTTTTCTCTTTCGAATGTCCGGAAACTTTGGCGAGATGTTCAATTGAATAGCAACTGTTTTGCGTTCGTTTGAAATTGTTTCCCATTGGTTCCTGATCAACTTCAAATTTGCTAATAAGGCATCTTGATGTCGGACCTCAACATCTGTGGTGGCGTCTTTAGCTTGAAGGACCACGTTTCTTTCATTAATGGTAGTCAGTATTTTGAACCAAGTTGAGGACAGCAAGATACATTCGAACTTGCTGATGTACTTGAGAATGCCGGTAACATCTCCGTGTGCTTGTGTAGTCAAATTTGGCTTTTGTACGAAAGACTATGAAGAGAGCTCGGTACATTTTTTTTGAGTATGTCCAATCGTTGTGGACTGCTGTTGAAAATGTTAAAACATTTTTGTACAACTCCAAAGAAAGTAATTGCAGCCGTACAACATTCTTCAGCATCAACACCACATAAATTGAGAGTGGGTGGAACAAGGCGAGTAATCAGCATTCGAGTTTTTGTCGAGAATGTGACGTGATGCTCCGTTGTAAGCTCCTTTAATATTGGCGCCGTTATCGTGCTCTTGTGCACGACAATATTTTAATGGGATTTCCTGTTTTCTGTAGTTTCCCTCACGTGCTTTGCACAAATTTCTGTAAACTCGTTCTGAATGTCTGGGGAAAGATAGTGAACTTGTAAACGTTTGTGCTGCTGTTGTGAAATTCTGACTTTCTCAAAACGAACTCTAAATATCGTATCAATGTAGCTTATGAGATCTTAGATTCCCAAAAAATTTCCATCGTTTCATTCACCAAGATATGTTCTTTCGCCTTTGAAAGCTAGGCCTCTTTCACTCAAAAATAAAATAGTGTCAAAAATTCTATATAAAATTTCTTTCCACTTTTGAGTTTCAGTGATTAACTGTTCATGTGTATCAATTGTAGCCTCCTTTTGAATTAGATTTTGTAAAGATCGCCATTGAATATAACATTTAATGCGATCTTGAGTATTTTCGTGGGATGGTAGTTTATCGTTTAACTTCTTCCAAACCTGGAATTTCGAATATCCGCCAGGACAACAAATTTTAGGTCGATTTAAAGTATTGGTGCTTAACAGGCGACATGGTAGGCAATAAAAAGCATTTCTACTGGCACTCCACACTAACCATTCACGCTCCACTTTCTCTCCATTTGGCAAGATTCTGTTTAACAACGAGGTAGGAAACTCCTCGTCATAACAATCACGTGGAAAGAAAAACGGACACTTTTAATGACCTCGATGTATTATTTCGTTGGTCTTCTTCGGGGAATGTATTAATCGTTATTTCAACAACAACAACAACCAATTTGCTTTCAGAAGACACATTGCTCGCAGCTACCTTAAGAGCCGCAACGCCAACAAAGCTCGTTCATCCAGCTCTATCGCAATGGGTTCAAACAAGAATAACGGCCATAACCGTGAGAAGCTTCCAAAACAGCTACGATCGCGAAAAAATTGCCAATGTAACGAATGGAAAAAACGTCATATAATGGCAAAAAAAGTTTTCAAAATTATCACTCGTAAGTGCCCGCTGTACAAAATAAACAATAAAACAAATCAAAAGTCCTTTTTTCTTCCTTTATATAAGGTCGGTTGAATGTTTGTCCGCTTTTCATACAAATCTTGCAATCGATTTTTTAGTAACTTCTCATTGAGCTACAAACGTGAAACTTTACACATAGGTCAGAACACCGTGACAATGCAACAAAAGGAAAAAAATCCGTTAAGTGGCGCGCGGATCGAAATAATTAGATAAGAATTTGAAAATTTTCAAACCAGCTTATAAGTAACTTCTCGATGAGCTAGAGACTTGAAATTTCAAACTTAATTCAGAGGTCGATGACAGCCGATGACACTATATAAAAAGATTCGCTTGGGGGCGCACGGGATGAGATATTTAGAAAAGTGAAACGGAACAGAGGGAATTTTGGGATTGATTTTTATGTAAATTCTCATTGAGCTACAAGCGTAAAACTTAACAGATAGGTTAAGACACCGAGAGAATTAAAAAAAATTAAAAAAATTGTATGCACTTCCTTTATATAAATGGACAAAAATCAGCGAAAAATGTCTCCTTATATAAAGACATATTCTTGCTAAAACTTTGATTTTTCAATTTTTGACATAGAGATTGCAAAAATATTTATGAGAAGTCAAAAGGTAGGAGCACAATTGATTGACTAATAATATCTCGTTTCCTAACAACTTTCCGTAATATGCGCTCCACTTTTATATTTTTATTTCTCATAAATATTTTTGCAATTTCTATGTCAAAATTTAAAAATCAAAGTTTAGCAAGAATATTTTTTTATATAAGGAGACATTTTTTGCTGATTTTTGTCCATTTATATAAAGGAAGTGCTTAAAATTTTTTTATTTTATTTTTATTATAATTTTGTGTCTAATTTTTAATGCTGAATATTACAAAAGATATTTATGAAAATAAATATAAATAAAATAATTTAAAAATGCAGTGTGTAAAAGAGTAAAATATGCAAAGAAGGCATTTGGGAAAAACTTTACAAAAACTAAGGCATGACGTGGCTGAATGCGTTTGTAACACTTCTCCCATCATAGGAGTGCGAGTTGAAATCCCACTCCCGGGAGAAAAGGCTTTGAAGAGATTTACAAGGTATAATCGAAACATCTGTCGCCTTGTCCGTCCTGATGTCACATTGTTTAAATTTTTCACAAATTATTAAATAAACAAGTAAGGAAGGCTAAGTTCGGGTGTAACCGAACATTACATACTCAGTTGAGAGATATGGAGACAAAATAAGTGAAAATCACCATGAAGGAAAATGAACCTAGGGAAACCCTGGAATGTGTTTTTATGACATGTGTATCAAATGGAAGGTATTAAAGAGTATTTTAAGAGGGAGTGGGCCATAGTTCTATAGGTGGTCGCCATTTAGGGATATCGCCATAAAGGTGGACCAAGGCTGACCCTAGAATTGGTTTGAACGATATGGGTATCAAATGAAAGGAGTTAATGAGTATTTTAAAAGGGCGTGGACCATAGTTCTATAGGTGGGCGCCTTTTCGAGTTATCGCCATAAAGGTGGACCAGGGGTGACTCTAGAATTTGCTTGTTCGATATGGGTATCAAATAAAAGGTGTTAATGAGTATTTTAAAAGGGCGTGGACCTTAGTTCTATAGGTGGACGCCTTTTCGAGATATCGCCATAAAGGTGGACCAGGGTTGACTCTAGAATTTGTTTGTAAGATATGGATATCAAACGAAAGGTGCTAATGAGTATTTTAAAAGGGAGTCGCCCTTAGTTCTATGGTTGGACGCCTTTTCGAGATATCGCCATAAAGGTGGACCATGGTTGACTCTAGAATTGGTTTGTAAGATATGGATATCAAACGAAAGGTGTCAATGAGTATTTTAAAATGGAGTGGCCCTTAGTTCTATGGGTGGACGCCTTTTCGAGATATCGCCATAAAGGTGGACCAGGATTGACCCTAGAATTTGTTTGTAAGATATGGATATCAAACGAAAGGTGTTAATGAGTATTTTAAAAGGGAGTAGACCTTAGTTCTATGGGTGGACGCCTTTTCGAGATAACGCCATAAAGGTGGACCAGGGTTGACTCTGGAATTTGTTTGTAAGATATGGTTATCAAACGAAAGTCATTAATGAGTATTTTAAAAGGGAGTCGACCTTAGTTTTATAGGTGGACGCCTTTTCGAGATATCGTCATAAAGGTGGCCCGAGGGTGACTCTAGAATTTGTTTGTACGATATGGGTATCAAATGAAAGGTGCTAATGAGTATTTAAATAGAGAGTGGGCCTCAGTTCTATAGGTGGATGCCTTTTCGAAATATCGTTATAAAGGTGGACCAGGGTTGACTCTAGAATACGTTTGTACAATATGGGTATCAAACGAAAGGTAATAATGAGTATTTTAAAATGGAGTGGGCCTTAGTTCTATAAGTGAACGCTTTTTCGAGATATCGCCATAAAGGTGGACAAGGGGTATGTTTGTATGATATGGGTATCAAATTAAAGGTTGATAAAGGTATTAAAATGGATTAGTTGTATATGTGAAGGCGTTTTCGAGATATCGGCTAAAATGAGGACCAGGTTGACCCAGAAAATAATCTGTCGGGTACCGGTAATTTATTTATATATGTAATACCACGAACAGTATTCCTGCCAAGATACCAAGGGCTTTTAATTTCACCCTGCAGGACTTTTTCATTTTCTTCTACTTAATACGGTAGGTGTCAAACCCATTTTACAATTTTTTTTTCTAAAGTTATATTTCGCGTCATTAAACATGTCCAATTACCATGTTTCATCCCTCTTTTCGTATTTGGCATTGGAATTATAGCATTCTATTCATTTCTCGTTATATTCGATATCGAAAAAGTGGGCGTGGTCATTGTCGTATTTCGGCCATTTTTTACACCAATACAAAGTGAGTTCAGATAAGTACGTGAACTGAGTTTAGTAAAGATATATCGATTTTTGCTCAAGTTATCGTGTTAACGGCGGAGCGGAAGGAGAGGCGGTCGAATGTGTATAAAAACTGGGCGTGGCTTCAACCGAGTTCGCCCTAGAATTTAAGCCTCTACCAAATTTCACAAGGATTGGTAAATTTTTGTTCGACTTATGGCATTAAAAGTATCCCAGACAAATTAAATGGAAAAGGGCGGAGCCACGCCCATTTTGAAATTTTCTTTTATTTTTGTATTTTATTAACCATATAATTACTGGATTCGAATTTTGACATAATTTATTTCTATACTATAAAGATATTAAATTTTTTGTTAAAATTTGACTTTTAAAATTTGTTTTTTAAGTGGGCGTGGTCGTTCTCCGATTTTGCTAATTTTTATTACGCTTATATATAGTAATAGGTGTAACTTTCCTGCCAAATTTAATCATGATATCTTCAACGACTGCCGAATTACAGCTTTCAAAACTTCTAAATTACTTTCTTTTAAAAGTTGGCGGTGCCACGCCCATTGTCCAAAATTTTACTAATTTTCTATTCTGCGTCATAAGTTCAACCCATCTACCAAGTTTCTTCGCTTTATCTGTCTTTTGTAATGAATTATCGCACTTTTTCGGTTTTTCGAAATTTTCGATATCGAAAAAGTGGGCGTGGTTATAGTCCGATATCGTTCATTTTAAATAGCGATCTGAGATGAGTGCTCTGGAACCTACATACCAAATTTCATCAAGATACCTCAAAATTTATCAAGTTATCGTGCTAACGGACGGACGGACGGACGGACGGACATGGCTCAATTAAATTTTTTTTCGATCCTGATGATTTTGAAATATGGACGTCTATATCTATCTCGATTCCTTTATACCTGTACAACCAACCGTTATCCAATCAAAGTTAATATACTCTGTGAGCTCTGCTCAACTGAGTATAAAAATTTTTTAGTTCTACGGTTTTATTGGTAACAATACCTACATTAAATAATAATAATACTAAAAGCTAGAAAATAATTAGGTAGGTCATCACATTCCTCACCAATCTAGGACGTTGATCAGACTTTTAAATAAAAGCGTTGGGCGCGTGAAATTTCTAAAAACGGGAGGCGTAGCATGACCTGATTAAGGTTCAGTTGATCTTATATATGACTATCAATAGAAATTTGGTCAAAATAATAGGTGTATGAAACTTTTCTTAGAAATCAAAGAACACCATTGAATTATAATTCCTTACTACGCTGTTTTCTTAATCCTCCACGTTTAGTATAAATTTGCCTATTCTTTTGGGCGTGGCTTAAAATAATTTTTGGCAAGTTTCCAATGGAGTGCTATCCCATTCCAATCCTTCATCTTCTGCCAAAATAACTATCTTTTATTGAAACGAAACGCCAATCTTCTCCTAAAGTCACTTCACAAGTTCTCAATCGGGTTGAGGTCAGGGTATTGACTTGGCCATTGTATACATGTGACGATTTCATTCCTGAACCACTCAGACACCAACCGAAAAGAATGTTTTGTGTCGTTACTTAGTGATAACTCAATGTGAGTGGGGCCTTTTCCTCCGCATATGACAGCTTTACATTTCGCAAAATATCCCTGTACTCCACGGTACACATACAGAAGAGATAAGCTTTTGCCACAGTACATCAGCATTGGTGCGGTCCCACTGAAGAAAAAAACTGGCGAAAATTTGTATTCAGTGTCGAAGTCAAGATAAGTTTGTGTGGAAATGACTCCAAAAGTACAGTACTTGGCCCAAAGGGCAAAACTTTTTCTTCTTGATACACCAAAAAGACAACTAGGCATGGAGGAGGAAATATAAGGGTAGAGAGATCTTTCTCTTGGTAAGGTGTGGGTTCTCCATTTTGGATAAAGGCCGCAAAAACCATTGAGGAGTACAGGAATACCTTGCGAAATGTTAAGCTGCCATATACGGAGGAAAAGACCCCACTTACATTGAGTTATCACAAAGATAACGATACAAAACACTATTTTCGGTTGGTATCTGAGTGGTTCAGGAATGGAATCGGAATGTATACAATGGCCAACTCAATACCCTGACCTCATCCCGATTGAGAATTTGTGAAGTGACTTTAGGAGAAGATTGACGTCCTTTTCATTTCACAAAAAGCGAGTTATTTTGGCAGAAGACGAAGGATTGGAATAGGATAGAACTCCATTGGAAATATGCCAAAGATTATTTTAAGCCATGCCCAAAAGAATAAACGTGGAGGAGATACCGGTGATTAAGAAAACAGTGGAGTAAAGAATTATAATTCAATGGTGTTCTTTGATTTCTAAGAAATGTTTCATACACCTATTATTTTGACCAACGAAATTTTTTTATTAATATACAGTTTCCTTGTAAATGGATGAATTGTAATCATTTTCATATATTTAGTATAAGTTACTAAAGTTATTAATATTACCACACAAAATTTGTTTTCATTTGCAAAATCTTGTAATGATAGAGAACCACAGCTATGTTCCTCTATTATTTTGTCCATGAGTGTAAGTGAATTTAAATTATATCAAGTTTCGAAAGCCGTTATCTATGATTTGAGGCCAAAATACTGCTTTTTCAGAAATTCCTCTCAGTTTTTTTGCTATTATTCACTGCTTGTTCTCACTTAAACTTTTAAATTTTAATTTTTTTACTTCACTTCGAATATATTGTATACAATACAGTCGCGTTTCAATGTACTCGATTGGAATCCTTTTATTAGTTTTGCCTTTTGTTAAATTTTTCATTGTGATTAATTGTAATTCAATCAAACATTTTACCTTGCATTTTGCTTAATTTTAGTTTTAGTTTTAGTTTTTGATTGTTCAATTGCTGCAATGCTCTCGCCAGCATATCCATTTGGAATTTCGACTACACTTTGTTTGTTCCACTTTTGCATGCAAGTAAACAGAAACTTTTTACGGCTATCAGATTATACACTTGTAAGCATACAAATACACGAACACACATACATGCATGTCTGTTAAAGTATACAATGCTGCAATATCGGTTAAATACATTGTACCTAGCACGAAGTGCGATTAGTCTACAAAACTTCCGGGATCAGCTGCTGTAATGAAGCGCTTCGAAATACTTTTGCGTATAGAGCAATAGTGAACTCGAGAGCTTCGTTGAGCTTCTGAAAATTATTTGGTGCTCACCTGCAAGTCAAGTGAGCAGAACGACTGAGATTCAATGCCGCAAGCAGCCAATCAGTTTTAGCTTGTACATACTTCAAGCAGCAAACATCTGATGCGTGAACTCTATGTTCAAACATTCTCCATGTAAACACATACTACTACGAAAAAAAAGTTGCGTTTGTATTCGATGCTCTGCCGGCGTTATGCATCACTGGCATAGAGCATGTCGTATGAGGATCACAGATGAACCTTATTTATACATGGACGTGAAAAAAGAAAGCAACTATCTGAGATTTATCCACTACGTGGAATTTGAAGGCACCAACGGTTTAGCAAACTGAATTTTAAAAAACTAAAAACCCGTATTCCTTTCATAAATGTAACTGGACTACATTTATAGAATACACAATGTCTCCTATATTCATAAAAAACACTAACCCCAAATGAGAAAAATATTTCCTAAACAATATTTTTTTATATTGAGGAAAATTTTAATTTAACGAGTAAGAATTTAAAACTTTTCTATAAAGCTTTTTATAAGGTTGGGTTGAACTGGCCGCTCCATTCGTTCCTCACATAAACTGAATTAGTCTTTGTTGTAACCAGAAGTTTCTTCAATGACCAAACTGAAAAACTATAGCAGACACTAGAACCCAGGGTATAAATAACTTACATATCTTGACAAATATTGTAAATTTCTAATGATCTATGCAACTTGTTGCAGCTAGATCTGAAAGCTGTATCACTTAGTTTCACGAGCGCAGTGCAAGAGAACTTTCTAAATCTGCTATCACTGACAAAACCTAATTCAAAAGCATGTGACGCCAGAAAGTAGCGTCTAGTCAGAATACCCAAAAACCCTCTTTTCAATGATAATAGTAAATTTGTAAGGCCTTTCCCGCTTGGTCGATAGTCTGCAGCACTCGTATTATCTTAATCTCGCTCAATCTGATTGGGTGGTCTACGAAGAAAACTTCGAGGGATGTCCCTTTTTTTAGCTATCTCATCCGGTTTTACATTCCCATCTTTTCCCATATGCCATGGCACACAATATAGATGAAAGTTTTTCTCCATCCCGAGTATTTTCAGGCATTGCTAACACTCTAACATATTTTTAGATGTTATTCTATGAGAGATGAAAACCCTAATTGCTACTTGGCTGTCAGTACTAAACCTGATGCGGCTAAAATTAAAGCTATTTTACTCCAGTTTTCCCATTGCTTCCGACTGAAAAACTCTGCAGTAAACTGGCAGCTTGTAGGATCTGTTTATTCTTAGATCAGCACAGTAAATCGAAAACCCTGCTCCTTCCATTAATTTGGAGCCAACGTGTACATGTGCCATGAAATGTCTGACATTTCTCTTGCAGCGTCAAATCTCCATGCTTAGGCCTAGACCATGTCCGGTCCTTATACCTCCTAGTAAACAATACCATGCCCGTATTTTCCGCGTTGGCGCTCAACCCGGCATAGATTGCCCAGTTATGTATATCCCAAAACGCCCGATTAATCACAAGGCTAGTTAAGCTGTGACGAAGATTGCCAGTTCTTGAAACATTAGTACAGTTATTCACTTTGTTTTGTGTATTTAATATAACCAATTTCATATATAAACAAAAAAAGATGTCCCCGTTTTTCGAAGTTTGCCTCCAAAATTTTGATATTGGCTTTCTAATTTGAACCAATCCTCATATATATTTTTTTAATCGTGAAAACTCCCTGTGAAAGAGAGGGCAAAGAAAGTCCCGGTGGCACTGTATGCATGGAACATACCAACAGCGCAAGCTCTCTCATTGGGTATTTACGGCATATGTCAAGCCCATACTTCACTATGGGGTTCTCTTTTTCTGGAGAGCCACACAAAAAAGTACGTGTATCGGAAACTAAAGAGGATTTGCAGATAATCCATGATTGGCATAACGTAAGTATCAAGAAATACCCCGAAAGCTCGCCTTCAGACTAATGGCCAAAAATACGGCGATAGCTTAAGCACTCGGGCAGCTTTGGGCGAAATAAAAAGAAGACAAAAGTTGCATATCCGTCAAGCAAAAAAGGCATGTAAAGAAGAGCTGGGTTCCAAAATTTCCAAGATCATGTGCAAGTCCTACAATATTAAATACAAAAAGTGGCTTAAATCTCGGAATAGGGCAGACATAAGGCTCACGATGGACATACTAACTGGACACTGCCTTCTGGCATCACATGCTAATAAGTTAGGTCTTGTCAGTAACAGCAGACATAGGAAATGGGAATTGCAGGCAGAAACACTTAAGTACGTTTTGTGTTTGTACCCTGCGTTTTCCAAGTCAGCTGGTAGGGGCTGTAGAGTTCTTCCAGATCTTGAGGCAGCAATTAAGCTCGGTCCTAAAAAACTTCTAGTACATATTTGCCAAGAGAACGGTGTTATTTGTCAAACAAAATCTGGTAACAGTGTGCACAAATTTAGTCTATTTTAGATATTATTGGCTAGCCAGTACAGTTTGTGTACAATTAGACACAAAAATGAGTATATTCGATGACTCTCAGCTAAGGGTTTTTAGGTGCATGTGTTTTTGTCGGGTCTATGCAGATTCACATACACATTAATAGACAAATGCATATATGAACCACTTTTGACTTTATAACATTTGTTCTTTTTACTGCAGGTTCATGTTCATTTGCAGTTTTTGTTTATTTTTGTTGTTTATTGAATGTTCAACTTTTTCCTTGATTCTGAACAATTCTGTTTAATGCTAAAAATAGAATTTAGTTAAACTTTCGTTTTCGACAGTGTTTATATTCTGACGTATAATCCCTAATTAAGCATTATTTACAAAATACAAAACATATTGTTTTTGCAACAAAAGCATGTAGTTGTATACTGTTTTTGAATTTCCTTTACCTTTGGTCATCACTTTTTGGCTTTGATTGCTCTGTTAGCCTGAATTGGCTTTTTTGTGTGTGTTTTGTAAAGCGGAAGCAAGTTTTATATGGCTTAAGTAGGAAACTGAAAATTGTAACTGGTGAAAGGGATGGAAGTGAGGAAAGTAATGAACTACGAAGAATATTTTATTCCAGCATATGGGCACAAATTAAATTTACAATTTTTATAGCTCCTACGGATATTACACTGACGTCCTCTTACTTTCCGCATGAGAACTCAGCTCCGACAGAGCTAGTCTGTAAGATAGCTCGGGATGCAAAGGGGCCACTACTACTAGCGGGAGATGTCAATGCGCACCACGAGGCTTGGAGCAGTGGAGACACGAACGAGAGGGTGAGTCACTGTTGTTGTTGTTATTGTAGCGATAAGGTTGCTCCCCGAAAGCTTTGGGGAGTGTTACGATGGGATGGTTCTTTACCGGATACAGATCCGGTACGCTCCGGTAATACAGCACCATTAAGGTGCTAGCCCGACCATCTCGGGAACGATTTATATGGCCACAATAAACCTTCAAGCCATCCCTCCCTCCCCACCACCAAGTTCCATGAGGATATATTCTGACCCCCTAACCCGCTGGAGGAGGGTAAGTTACTCTTTAATTTTATTATTTATCATAACTTTAAGATTTGTAATAGGGATTCGGTGCCCACGTTTGTCACTAAAAGCAGACAGGAGGTTCTGGACGTCACCCCGATCTCGGGAAGCGGGGAATCTATGATAAAAATTGGACGTTGCTTGATGACCACTCCTTTTCGGATCATAGATTTGTCCGCTTCGACCTCGGCGGGGTGGCGTTCAAAACTGTCTGGCATAGGAACCTTATAAACGCCAACTCGCTTATATACAGTGAGAAGCTTCAAAAGAGGCTCTCAGGATTTAGTGTTCGCATACACCAGAACTCTGCGGAGCTGGATAATATGGTTCACTCGTTCACGAAAGCATGCGGGGAGGCTCTTGATAGGGCCTGTCCTAGGAAGAAATCTAGGTATAAGACCAAACCACCTTGGTGAAACAGGGACATAGATAATCTACGTAAGGCATCTTGGAAAGCATTCAATCTTGCTAAATCTTCCAGGGAGGCAGAAAAATTGGATGCATGCAAGATGATCCTAAGGGATTATAAGAAACTACCAAGGGCGTCGAAGAGGACCTCCTGGCGGAAGTTTTGTGGCGAAATGGAGACGTTGACTGAGGGATCTGGGCTCAGAAAAGTGTTCTCTGGTGCTCAAAAATGTATCCCGGGATGCCTGCAAGGATCTGATGGGACATGGACGGATTCAGCAGAGACCAAGCTTTGCCTGTGAGTTTAATGTCATGCAAGCGCTTCAAAGCACCAGGGCCAGATGGACTGGCCCCGGTACAATTCCAGCAAACAATCGAGATAAGTTCTTTATGGTTGTATAACATCTTCAAAGGAGTTTGTGTTCTTAACTATATTCCACGGGGTTGGAACGATTCAAGGGTCACCTTTATACCAAAAGCTGGAAGGACTGGCCACGCCACCCCTAAAAACTTCAGACCGATATGTCTGACATGCTTTCAGCTGAAGACACTGAAGGGAGTCCTTGGAGGGAAAGTTATCGACATCCCAGTATGATATATGAAAGGGAAGTCCACGGAGACGGCCTTGCATGCAGTTGTCTCCCAGATCGAGAAATCCTTGGCGTTCAAGGAATTCACACTCATAGCTTTCCTCGACATTGACGGAACTTTCAACAACGTTACGCCCTCTGCGATAACTGATGCCCTAATCGGCTTGGGGCCAATACATACGGTGAGGCTCCCCGCAGGGGGTACTTTCTCCACTTCTATGGGCTGCGATACTTAATAAGCTCTTGGTTCTTCTTGAGAAGGACGGATGGAGCAAAGTAATCGCATACGCAGATGACCTTGCGCTGTTAGTTAGCGGTAAGTATCCGCAGACACTATGCGATATAATGCAAACAAAGTTGAAACTGGTGGACAACTGGACCAAGAGTAAACGTCTATAGATCAATTCAGCCAAAACTGAACTGGTTGTGTTCACCAGGATATATAAGATACCTGCGTTCCAGCTGCCGGTGCTAGCGGGTATAGCCCTGATGCTGAGGGACTCTGCGAAATACCTAGGAGTAATTTTGGATAGAAAACTATTCCGGAGGGAAAACGCTCAGGAGCGTGTGAAAAAAGCAACGGTGGCACTGTACAGCTGTAGGGGAGCTCTTGCGCGAATATGGGGATTATCACCGGATATTACCCTGTGGCTTTACACCGCTGTGGTTAGACCGATTCTTATATAAGGGGCAGTGGTTGTTGTTATTGTAGCGATACAGTTGCTCTCCGAATGCTTTGGGGAGTGTTATCGATGTGATGGTCCTTTGCCGGATACAGATCCGATACGCTCCGGTAACACAGCACCATTAAGATGCTAGCCCGACCATCTCGGGAACGATTTATATGGCCACATTAAACCTTCAGGCCATCCCTCCCTCCCCACGCCCAAGTTCCATGAGGAGCTTGAGGTCGCCAGAGCCTCGTCTGTTAGTGAAATAGGATTCGCCGCCGATAGGTGAGGTTGAAAATTGGGTTTGTAGAACCTGAATGTTGCGCTGCCAACCTGAAGGATTGCGCTACACAGCCCCTTGAATGCGGTATTTCAGTCGCCTTTTACAACAGGCATACCTACCGCGGGTATATTATGACCCCCTAACCCGCTGGAGCAGTGGTCTGCTGGACGAGCTTAGATACTCAATCAAACCTATGGGTGTTCCAGAAGGTACAAATAAGTGGTCTAATCTGCGTGGGGGTGCCCTGCGCACCGCCCCTGCGGAGGCGTTGTACACTATTTTTAATGTGTTGCCAATAGATTTAATGGACAAGTAATGTGCGGCCTTTCCTGCTCTGCGGCTGCGTGGGTTATCTGAATGGAGAGACAATTTGGATGGCCACGCAGCGCTATCCTTAGTCGGACTATTCGCCTTAGTCGGACTATTGCGCTCCGACTGTATTTTTCAATACAAAGTACGAGGTTATAATCCCGGATAGGGATTATTGGTTGAAGGAGCCGCCGGACCTGGGCGATAGGCTGCAGATATATACTGACGGCTCCGAACTGGATTAGAAGGTGGGTAGAGGTGTATTTGCACCTCAACCAGGGTGGAATCTATCATTTAGCCTACCCTATCATTGCAGGGTCTTTCAGACGGAGGTGGCTGCCATAAGTGTTTCCGCTGATCACCTGGGAAAGGCTGCTCACGACATGGAGAAACGCTTTCTGTACTCCAAGGCTAGACGTAGTACAAATAAACAGTTAGGTTAGGTTAGGTTTGGTGGTAGCTACCCTGATAGGGGAAGCTCACTTGGACAACTTTGAGGTCCGTTGTGATATCACCTACAATAAAATAATATAACGGTGACGTAGATATAGCTACTTTGAAAATAGTTGGGTATCAACGATCTCAATCTTGGACAAATCCTCGGGATATCCAAGTGAGTCGCGACTGAAGTATTTTCGCCTTGTTCTGGCAAAAGCTGGGCAATCAAGTATAAAGTGATTTGATGTTTCCACCGCATACAGCTGCAGCAGGATGGAGTTTCCTGTATATTGGAACGTACTGCATAGGAAATAGCCCTGTCAAAACGCCAATGACCGTTGATAGGTGAGTCTTAGCGAACACAAGTACTTCGCCAGACCACCTGCCATCCACTTTCGGCCAGAAATATCTTGCTACCCTGCAAGAGGTGGTGCCGCCCAACGTTTTTTGAGCTGACTCGAGGCCCAGCTATGGAGGAGCAAACCACAGGAGGGCAGAGGAATACTGAGATACCTACAACCATCTTCATCTGGTTTAGTTGTACCGATGTGGGCTAAGAGATCCGCTTGCCGGGCCGGCCAATTGCCCGGGATAACACTATAGCCAAAGACCCAGATAATCTTAATTATAAAATAGTTCGATCCATACGCAAGCGAGATCAGACACTCCCAGACCACCCTCGATCTCATTGTAGTTGAACTCAAGGCCTTGATAGCCGCTTGGCTATCAGGGTAGATCTTGAGTTCCCTAACCGTAGTAACACTGGATATCATTTTATCCACCCGCATCCTTAATCGTAGCAACTTCCGCTTGGAATACACTGCAGTGATCAGCCAACTTAAACTTGCGGCTTACATTTAGCTCTTGGAAAAATACCCATCTACCCCCCCCCCCTACCAACTTTTCCGTCCAACTTCGGCCCATCCGTGAACATGTTAACCGGTCCCCTGCCCCAGATGAATCCTCATCCCCAATTCTCTCTGGGGGGAATGACTGGGGTGAAGGTTGTATAGGGAGCAGTTATCGGCATTTAGTAGTCCGTCCTGTCCGGGATAAAGTCGAACATAGTAAGAAGGCTAGTGTGTCCGAATTCAGAATGCCCATAGCCCAAATCACGAAGCCCGACAAACGACCGGGCGGCGGCTGGCTTTCACGCAATATCTACTGGATGTATGTGACATTCAGTGCCAAGGTAGGTGTTGTTCTGAGAGCGCTATTGGTACCGATCAACGCCATCCGTTGCACTGACACTAATATTTTGAAGGTGCTCGCCTTGTCCAGTGCTTTCCAACAAACCAGTATCCCATAGAGCAGCATCGGTTTGACCACCATCTCCTAAAGCCCATATTCCCCCCCAGCGGGAGTACTCATCTCTTTCCGATAGCCCCCTGCAGCAGTGCAAGGTAACCGCGGCCTTCCTGTCCCAATCTTCCACATTAGGTCTCCAGAACAGTTTCTTATCCAAAACAATCCCCGCAAATTTAACCCAATAAGAAAGTACCAACTGTGCCCCTCAAATCGAGGGAGTTATGAAATCGGGCATCTTATATTTCCTTGTAAAGAGAACCACTTCCGTTTTCCTGGGTTGATCGCCAATCCACATGACTCAGACCACCTAGCCACAGTATCCTGGTTGCCCTGCATAACATCGCTCAGGGTGCCCAGGAATTTGCTTCTGACTAGGATAGCGAGGTCATCTGCATAGGTAACCACCCGACAGCCATTGACTTTCAGCTCCACGAGAAGCTCGTTGACTACCACATCAGAGAGCAGAGCAGATCGGACACCCCCTGTGGCGTGCCCATGCACAACTTCCCTCAATTATGGCCCCTCCCCACTCCGCTGAGACAATTATGCTGCTTAGAAGTTTGCTAATAAATTCAATCATAGCCGCCTCGACTTCTAAACCTACCAGAGCTCTTTCGATTGCCCCTGTAAGACATTGTTAAAAGCCCCATCGATGTCTACAAAGGCACCCAGAGCAAACTATTTGTGTTCTGGGGACCCTTCTATTTGCTTAACAATCGAATGGAGAGCCGTTTCCGTCGATCTTCCCTTGCAGTAGGCATGCTGTGAGCCGACAATAACCCCCGAGGAATCCTTTTCCTAGGTATAGGTCAATCAACCGCTCAAACGTCTTAAGAAGAAACGAAGAGAGACTGATTGGCCGGTTTCAGGTGATACATGAGAGATTCTGCCAGCCTTCGGAATGAAGATAACCCTAACCCTGTGCCAAGACTTCGGGATATAGTTAAGCCTGAGGCAGTTAGTGTAGATAAAGGCCAACCAGCGGCAGTAAATCCCTAAAGCATTTTGAAGTTGTGCAGGAATGATGCCCTCCGGGCCCGGAGACTTATAGGGCTTGAACGAACCTATAACCCAGGTTGTTTGACGTGGCAGGCATTTATGCATGGCCAATGACAGCCGACCATGCAGTCGAAGATCCCTGCGCAACTGGGACATCGGGAAAATGATTGTCCAGTAAAAGCTTTAGGGACTCCTAGCTCAACGGTCACATACACGCATGACGCACCGCACCTCACCATTATTTTCACACAGTATTAAAGAAGCCATTAAAAAGGCTGAAAGGGTTCTTAATCAATGGGCTCATACTAAAAAACCTTAGCCATAAGGGCATCAGCTACGTAAGGCATATTTTCTACTTATATCTGAAGGTCTTCAACGGTAGACGTCCTAATCCGTTTGGAAGAAATCAAAAGTAAAAAGGAGTTCGAAACAATTCATGCGGACAGAAGCGCGGGGCTGCGCATTTTCTAAGATCATGTAAAAATCCCATAACATTAGTCTCACAAATGCGCTATTATATCTAACGAGACAAGACTTAAGGCTCACGATGAGCATAATAACTGGACCTTCAAGTGCCATATGCTTGTAAGTTAGACCTCCGTTAAGAACAGCAGATCTAGAAAGCTGCTGGAATAAAAAGATGAGCGCGTACTCTTTTTGAGTATCGCGCTCGCGATGTTAAGCCTCCAGCTGCTGGAGGATGGCAAGTACATATAATCCCATTACCAAAGGCTGACAAACCAACTAACGATGTTGAGTCGCATCCACCAATATTATCCCATTTTGTAGCTTTGATTAAAACATGCGGTTACCCAGTCTTAAGCATGGCTTCCGTAAAATGCAACCGACACCTAGAAAAATTACGGACTGGATCAGGCAAAACCCCATCAAAGGACGGTGTTCGTCGTACTTGCCCTGATAAAAGCTTTTGACACAGTCCAACATGACTCGCTACTCCAAGCCCTCTTTGTT
Source organism: Eurosta solidaginis (assembly GCF_040869045.1). Taxonomy (NCBI): domain Eukaryota; kingdom Metazoa; phylum Arthropoda; class Insecta; order Diptera; family Tephritidae; genus Eurosta; species Eurosta solidaginis. The sequence continues at coordinate 47,718,332 of NC_090319.1, forward strand.
GTGAGTGGCTGGCAGTAGTCGGTTCAATTTGGGAACAAAACTGCAAATTCTGGAATAAATGAACAGGGGTACCACCAGAAGGATTTACTATTATTTCTTATGCTGACGAATTCACAATAAATAAATCAGTTTTTAAAAGGATGGTTATCTTTCCAGCCTTTCAGGTTTATAAGCGTAATCTAGCAATGTCACCGATCAAGTCCACGGCTTCTCTGTTAACGATCCTGCCACAATCAAGTGTTGCAAGTATTGGACCTTAACGCCGATGACTTTAAATTATCGACTATCAGTCCTAACTTCAAGACGCATGTCTTCGAAACAGGGCTGAGCACAGTGTTCTAAAAACTTACTAGTAGTGAAAATAAATTTAAAGGTCAACAATTTTTAGCGGTCAGTGCCATTTAGTGATAGTGTAAAAATGCCAAACCCTGGGTAGTGTGCGACTGTTACTTTGCTACCTTCCCCGCCGTCGCTAGGTCAAGGCTCCAGTTGATAGGAGCGGCAAAGATGAAAGATCTCGAGCAGCAATTAAACCAGGTCCTAGAAAACTTTGCAAAGAGGATGGAGTAATTTTATAACATAAGTCCTGGCGCCTGATTGGAGTTATTCCGCTTGGTTGTCAAATAAATTTTGTTGACATTTTGGAAACTTTCAGTCTGTGTGAGGCCTTTATTGACCAGCCAGTTTTATCTGATCAATATAAAGCATACGGACTGCCTCCGCAGAAACAGAGCTTCTTCCTTTGCTTACTGGCAAACAATTCGAAATATTTTTAAGCTGAATAGATAACACAAAAAAAACAAAAAGCTTCGTTCGTCTTACCTAGTATAAGAATAATTCAAAATAAAAAATTTGATATATACAGTGTACTCTCTCTTAAACGAACACCTAAGAGACTGCCAAATTTGTCCGCTTATGAGAGGTGTCCGCTTATGAGAAAAGTATTATTGATGAATGTTTAAGCAGTTTTATTTCCAAAACAAGAATATTAGTACATACAAATAAGACTGAGTTAAGAGGTTCATAAAGCTTTGTTCATAAATTAAAGAATAAAGTTTTGTGTACAAAATATTCAAAATAATTTTACAGATAGTTATATTGTGACATTTTTTGAACCTTTCAATCCAGCCAGATGATGCACTAAAATCGTCGTAATTGATTCTCACTGCAATTTCTTCAGCTTTGCTCTTTATAAGTGTGCCTGACAAAGGAATGCTCTTATTTCGAACCTTCTCAAACCATTCGTAGCACAATGGGCTGCAGCATACTCCTTTTTCTCTCCGGGTTGACGTCAGAGTCCCACAAACTTAAAATTTGATCTTTGTTTTTGATAATGCTAGCAGCTTGCGTTTTGCGGATCTTACATTTCTTTGCCAACTCTAGTACACTTAGTTATTCTTTCTTATGAGTTTCAATGATATTAACTTTGCCTTTAATACTCAACACTATATTATGCATTGCGATTCACGTACGTACATACACAAGAAGATACTAACTACGTGTATGCAATAGGTACATACATTTTTATGTTTTTTACTGTATTGAAAACAGGTTCTTCGTATTTAGGGGATTCCCCTACATCCATGCACGTATCAGTGAATAAGCAACAGCTGTACGAATATGGTAAAGAGTAAATGAAAAAAAAAAAGTGTTGTAAGCTGTCATGTTATGGGAAATTAAAAAGCCCTTTGGGATAAAAAGCAAGTGTCCGCGTCCTGTTATGGGAGGATTGTCCGCTGAAAAGGGAAAAACTTAAAAAATGCTTAAAGATTTTTTGGTACTGAAAAAATTGTCCGTTTATGAGAGGTGTCCGTTAGGAGAGAGTACACTGTAGTTCAATTTTTCCGTTTGTAGTTGAGATTCTGAGTATTTAAGGTCAATAAAATAAACTTATCTAATAACATGAATATATAATGCAGGAAGAACGCCAATAACAAATCTGATTTATACAATTGTTCTAATAAATAACAAATAAAGAGAGCAAGGAGACTTGAAAGATATTCAAGTATTATTTTGTAAATAACACCTTATACATAAATATATTTTAGCCATTAGTTGGTACAGAGTGAGCCAAATGAGGCTTAACGATTTCAAGCTTAGATACGGTTGAATTGGTTGGTTCTTAATGACGTCGCATGTCTGTAAGTAAATGATTATAGCATAACCAGAATATTGATATGGGTTTTATAACGAAAAGTTTACAAACCCCCTTTATATGTGTAAGCAAACATCTTTTCTCACGGCATGGAGGTAAACATAATACAGGCATATGTATATTTACCACACTGGAGTGGTAGAAGTGATATGAGCAAAATTAAGGCAAACCAAGGCTAGGAAAGTTAAGAAAAACAAAATGAAATTAAAAACAAGTAAGGAAGATTAAGATCGGATGTAACCGAACATTACATACTCAGCTGCCAAATTACAGCTTGCAAAACCTTTAAATTACGTCTTTTAAAAGGGGCGGTGCCACGCCCATTGTCCAAAATTTTACTAATTTACTATCCTGCGCCATAAGGTCAACCCACTTACGAAGTTTTATCGCTTTATCCGTCTTTGGTAATGAATTATCGCACTTTTTCGCTTTCTCGAAATTCTCGATATCGAAAAAGTGGGCGTGGTTAGATTGCGATTTCGTTAGATCTGAGATGAGCGCCCAGGAACTTACATACCAAATTTCATTAAGATACCTCAAAAGTTACTAAAGTTATCGTGTTTACGGGCAGACGGACGGACGGAGGACGCACAGACATGGCCAAATGAATTTCTTTTTTAGGATCATTTTGATATATAGAAGTCTATATCTATCTCGATCACTTTATTCCGTTACGGGGTGCCGTTATGCGAACAAAATTAATATACTCTGTGAGCTCTGATCAGCTGAGTATAAAAAATAAAAGGAAAGGAAAAAATTAAGGAAGAAGGGATACAAAGAAGGCACAGAAATAAAAATCGAAGCAAACCCCGAAAACGGAACCAAAATCATACGCTGTGTTGTCACCTTTTATCGATATGTCCACCGTTTGTTATCACTGAGCTATCGATTGTTTAGTGACCGGTTATAGGCGATTTATATTTTTCTTATTTCAGAGTTATCGATTGGTTGTGCATAGGTGTGTTATGCGCCCGGTATGGACCTGCTATAGATTTCTTATCAAACTGCTATAAATTTCTCGAAAAAATGGTTATAAATGAGTAATTGATAATTTAACGAAGAGTTATTGGCTTTTTATTAAAAATGTATTGATTGTTTACCGAAAAGTTATGGATATGTCATCAAAAAGATTTCGTTTTGTTATCGAAGAATAATTAATTTTTTTCAAAAATGTATCGGTTTGTTTTTAAAAAGTTATCGAGTTGCTACCAAAAAGTTTTCGCAATAGTAACAATTCAATGGGGCATTCTATGTCTTGGTTACCGTTTCTTTAAAGAAAAATTTGTTATCGATAGAAGTATTCATTTTTTTTTTAAACTATCGGTTTCGTATCGAAGAGTCATCGACTTCTTATAGTAGTGTTATCAATTTTTCATAGGCGTGGTATCGCCAACTTATCGGGTTTTGATGACACAGGTACCGACAAAAATGCATTTTAAAATCGATAACGCAACTGTAACCCGCCGATAACAATACGAATAGAAATCAACAAGAGGCCGATGAATCGGCCATAAGGAGCTGAAATCGAAGCGATAATGATAGTCCAGCTACTCTTGTTTTGCAATAACTGATGCTAAAGAGAAGCAGCAATGGAAGTTAAATTTTCTTCCACCTACCTCACCCGACTTAGAGGACGCCTCTCCATTTTCGATTTTTACTCGCTGCACTATCCTTATATCTGCATAGAGATCATACAGCTCAACATTATACCTACGACGATACTCGTCGTCGGCAAAACGAGTAGGGCCATAAATATTTTGGGACATTCTCTTTTGATACCGCCGATATTTCCGAGCCCATACGTCCGGGCATATATGCGGCCGAGGGGCAAATGATTGGATTCTTTCTTGCGCGACAACACTTACTTTGTCCGGAACTTTAAACACTTGTAACTACTGTCATATTACATATATATTGGGTCAGTTTAAGATGTTTATCTTAGCGACTGCTCAGTGAAATAGCAACATATCTTGGCTGCCAGTTCAAAAACGACGTACCTCCGGACTTATTTCAAAAGCACCCCATCTGTTGTTGCTGTTGTAGTGATAAGGACACTACCCGAAGGCCTTGGGGTGTGTTATCAACGTTGATGGCCCTTTGCCGGATATGGATCCGGTACGTTCGCGTAACTAGTACCATTAAGGCACCAGCCCGACCATCTCGGGAACGATTTAGTATGACCACATGAAACCCTCAAGGCCATCCCGCCCTCTTGCTCGGAAAGGGCGTTTTTCAACAGTTTGCTTTCTATGTGAGGCTATTTGTGAAAGGGCAGTCGAGATGAGATTAGATTACTCTTAGCAGACGACATGATATGTCATTGTCCAACACTAAGTTAAAGGAGAAGTTTTTTCTGTGAGAACACTATGTATACATTCAGTCTATGCTAGGTCCTTGTCAACGGACCAGTTCAACCTTCTACCTGTGGATAGCGCGTAAATAAATTATGGTTCACTGATGAAGAAGTTTTGTGTTTTTGGTTAGATTTCGACATAAGAAAAGAGATGTAAAAATTAAAGACAATTGTTTAATTGCCTCACCCTGTATATGCCTTTTTTAATTTTTGTGCTAAGTAAAACAAACGAACCTAATATATATTTAAGTACTTTGTACATACACGTATGAAATATTTATTGCTATATCATTGGTGATAAAGTTATTATATATTATTTGGGCTTGTTTTCGAAATAAAATTTGACAAGTTATTAGTTTTGCTACACTTGAGTGCTTTCTAAAAGATTTGCCATGCTGAGCTTCTTTGCTTTTGTTGGCATACCTTGGTGAATCTATGTATGTACCTTATATGAGCTATGTATGTATATGTATTTATGTATTAGCTTCGTACACTTGAGCATAGCCGTGAATAAAGACGTGACTGGACATTGCTCTCTGGCGCCATATGCTTTTAAATAAGCCTTGTCAGTGTTAGCAGATGTAGAAAATGTGGATTGGAGGAGCAATGGATCGAGCACGTTTTGTACTCGTGTCCTGCGCTTGTAAGGCTAAGACGCAAGCTATAAAGAGTGACGCAGCTATCAGATTTGGAAGCAACAAATGGCCTAGGTCGTAAAAGGCTTCTAGTATTTTCCAAAAGACCGGAGCTCTTTCAAAACATAGGGACTGGCGTTGATAGCGGTTTTCAGTTTGGTCGTTAAATAAACTTCTTGTAACACTATGAAGTCATTCAGTCTTTGCACACAGAGTAAATTAACTTTGATTGGTTAACAGTTGGTTGTGGAGCCATAAAGGAATAGAGATAGATATAGACTTTCATATATCGAAATCATCAATATCGAAAAAAAAAATTTACTTAAGCTAATATTGAGATATCTTCATTAAATTCGGTACACGTGCTTATCACGACCCAGAATAGATTGGTGTTGAAAATTAGTGAAATCGAACGATAACCACGCCCACTGTTTCGATATCGAAAACTAAAAAAAATGGAAAAAAATAAATAATTCAAAAACGAATACCGCTAAGCTAATGAAATTTGGTAGTTGGATTGATTGTATGACACAAAACATGAACAACATGGCACCACCCACATTTGGAAAAAGAAATTTTGGAAGTTTAAAAAGCCGTAAATCAAAATCGGCTAAATATATTACATATTGCTGATTTTTGATAGTCTTGTAAGTACTTATTATTGCAAAAAATTTAATGAGCTGATAGGCCTTAGTTAAATATATTACTTTGAAATTTAGCAGAGACATCAACCTTGCCAAATTATATTGACAGAATGAAGATAATGAAAATCGGTTAAAGACCAAGCCACGCCCACTTTTCTTAAAGGTCTAACTTTAAAAAAGTTTGCAATAACTCCATGGTATATAACTACAAGTGACTGATATTCTACCTCAGAAGTGGTATGGTTGAGCTATGAACAAAATTTAAACAAATTTTTAAAATGGGCGTGACCGGCCCCTTTTTTTTGTGACTCTTTCCAAAATACTCTTAATACCATAAGTCGAACAAAAATCTCCCAATCCGAACGAAATTTGGCATTAACATTGTTTTCATAGCTAAAACATAGCTTTTCACTCTGAGTATATTAAATTTGGTAACATAACGGTTGATTGTAAGGGCATAAACGAATCGAGATAAATATAGACTGCTCAGGATATTCGACAAAAGACAATATCTTTGTGCTTTCAAGTATTGTCAATCTAAATTTTTCACGCAACAGAAGAACTTTTGCCTTCCCTGTAGACTTCTCGTTTGCTTTTGATACGATTCCACGCAATATGCTCTTTTACAAACTAGCCTCCTATGGTATTTCTACTCATATGATTGAAATTTTGAGTCTTATCTACGCTAATATATCTTGTAAGGTTTTATTCGACGGCAAACTGTCCGAATCTTTCCCTGTAAATTACGGGGTCCGTCAAGGCTGCCATTTCGGTCCGATTTTATTTTCTTTATAATTAAATGACTTGAATGATTATCTGTGCGGGGGCGTCATGGTTGATAGCAGTAAGGTAAAGTTCCTTATGTATGCAGATGATTTGGTCCTACTTGCTGAATCTCCTGAACAGTTTCACGAAATGATAAACTCCCTTTGCCACTACTGTAGCCAATGGGCACTAACTGTCAACCTGAGCAAGTCGAAAATCATGATATTTAGGAAAGGTGGTAGAATGCCTGGATCCTGGAAATGGTCTTATGGCAGCGAAGACATTGAAATAGTTATCGAATACAAATACTTAGGTGTTATCCTCACTTGTCAGTTATCTTTTACTAAGCACTTAGATTCAAAGTTGGTGGATGCTAAAAACGCTAATAACGCAACGTGGTTGAGCTACATTAACAACCCCCGTATCTGTTTGAGCCAGAAAATAAAAATCTTTGAGGCTGCTTCCAGGTCCATCATGTTTTATGGCGCACAAGTATGGGGAGCCGCCCATTTCGACCAAGTCGAGAAACTCTTTAGATTTTTTATAAAAAAGCAGATTTTCCTTCCCTCTAACACGCCAAATTACATGTTGCATCTGGAAAAAGGTTTGCAACCCCTATATTTACACACGCTCCGTGTACACATGTTTTATATTGCCCGTCTTACTCATGACAGACTACCTCGCATGCTGGCAGTGGAAACAGCCAAGTTGGGGATCTCTTGGGCAAACGTTTGGAAAGAACTCGCTAACAGAGTTAATTTACCTTTCATTACGGAATTTTCAATGGCTAATATTCAGGTTTCCACGTTTTCGCTTTTAGATCGCCTTGCTGAGAGTAATACGAGTATGTTCCAGAAATGGCTCAAAAGTCTACTACCCATGATCTGTACCCTATGTTAGTGCCATTAGAGAGTTCATATTTCACGGATGATTTCACTGCTTATGCCGTTTGCTTAATTCTACGTGCAAGGGGAGGTTTGCTGAACCTAAACGCAAGAGCTTACAAAAATATATCGTCTCCATTTTGAACAGTGTGTAACATGCAGGTGGCAGAAGACGCTTATCACTTTATTGCTTCATGTCCTATATATAACAATATCCGTTTGCTCTATTTTGGGGAAAGAACTTTAGATATGGCAAAGGTCAATGCTATTTTAAATGGATATAATTTCGTCTCTCTTGCCAAGTTTCTTGCAGACAGCATTAAATTCAGGAACTTAATATTAAACGAATTCTCTTTTTGAAAATGGGCATGGCACCGCCCACTTATGATAAAATAAATTTTATAAATCTTATTAATCATAAATCAAAAAACTTTAACCTATCGTAACAAAATTCGATAGTGAGGTTACCTTTTATATATGTGACACGGCCTATGAAAAGGTGGCTTATGACTAAAAAAAAAGGAAACTACTAAGAAACTGCAGAAATACATTGTTTATCTTTAATAGCTGTTTCTCGCAATTTCTTTTTTGTGTCATAAGCCACCTTTTCATAGGCCGGGTCACATATATAGAATGCTTCGAAGAACCACGCCCACTTTTATATAAGAGATTTTTAAAAGGGCCGTGAATGAATAAAATAAACTATATCTTTGGAAAAAATAGCGTTATATCAATAGTATTTCTTTTCCCAAGTGGAATTATAACAAAAAAAGGCAAAAAATTCAAATTGCTGAAAAGGGGCGTGGCTTCGCCCCTTTTATGACCAAGAAATTTTCTATGTTTCGGGAGCCATAACTCGAAGAAAAATAAATGGATCTTAATAAGATTGGGTGCACATATTTTCCTTATAGCAGGAAGTATTTATAGTAAAAAATGGAAGGGATCGGTTAAAGACCAAGCCCACTTTTATATATGAAGGATGTTTAAAAGGGTCGAAGACTAGAATAATAAGCTATTACTTAGCGAAAAATAGTTTTGTATCAATGATATTTCACTTACCAATTTTTGTTGTAAGAGGAAATTGGGAGAATTTTTTTTTTTTTTAATGGGCGGTGCAACGCCCCTATTTCTAACAAGCATTACACAATAAAATAAAATCAAAGAAAAAAAACTTTTTTAAAAATAAGCTTTTGTTATTTTGGTTAATAAAATTAACTAAAAAGTAAACAATAAATTGACTTTAAAGAAATATAACACTTTATAAGTTCATTGTAAGCTTAAACGATAATTAGGCTTTTTCGTCTGCAACAAAAAAATTCTATATTGTACATAATTATAAATTTTTAACATTAAAACTTCACACCTTAATTATTAAATCTTACAGTTTATATCATAGTCCAAATTGTTCTAATAAAAAACGTGTTAAATTTTGATGGTATAATTAAGAACATTTAGGATCTCATTTTCTTGCTATCGCAATGTAACACGCTTTTATTAGAACAATTAGGACTGTGATATAAACTGTAAGCTTTAATAATTTAGGTGTAAAGTTTTAATGTTAAAAATATATAATTATGTACAATATAGAATTTTTTTGTTGCAGACGAAAAAGCCTAATTATCGTTTAAGCTTACAAAGAACTTATAAAGTGTTATATTTCTTTAAAGTCAATTTATTGTTTACTTTTTAGTTAATTTTATTAACCAAAATAACAAAAGCTTATTTTTAAAAAAGTTTTTTTTCTTTGATTTTATTTTTTACTTTTTAGTTCGTTTTATTAACAAGTAATAGAAGCTTGTTCTTAGAAAAGCCTTTTTCTTAAATTTAATTTAAATATGAATTTTTTTTTTTAATTATTAGTAGGGTAAAATATTGTTTAAATTAGTTACGTAAACTTTACTTAGTTATTTGTAACGTTTCTCATTCTATCCATTTCTTTTAATGCATCAATATTACAGGGTTTCTTCGAAGTCAACTTTGAACAGTCAAGTTCTTCGATTCGAATACCTGCTAAAGACCTAACTCGGCTTTTGACAGAGAGCACATATAAAATTGTATCAAACAGTGTTAACTAACTTAAAATCATATTTTATTGTGCTCTGTGTGTTAAATCTGTTTTAAAATAATAGCCGTATTTTTTTTTTTTACACGTAAACGTCTATACGCTTATAATTTATATGGACTGCTAAGCGCCAAACTTTAAATACACCTCTGAAGTTGCTGCGCATAAAATGTGTACTAATAAATTCAAATACGCATTATACGTAGATGTAACTGAAATATGTGTTTTTGTTTCACCCCCTACACTAATTCTATGTATTCTATGTGTGTCCACAATTCATCGCAACTGATTTAGCTATATGTTATACACAGGCATACAACAGAAGGTCGTGTCTCCGCTTTTCGGTACACGCTGTAGCTGTAGCTAGTTGTTAAACCACTGCCGCTAGATGGGACTCCTAAGCATTATGTAAGCGAAGATAGGCGTTTTTTTTTTCACGCGCAAACGTAAACCTATACGCGTGTATAAAAAACACGGCTAATATTTCAACTTTCGATTAGCTAAAATTCCATCGCCAAAAATCTGTAAAACAAAATCAAGTGCGCAGAAAAGTATGCAACACTTACCGATAAGAGCCTAACCGCGTTAGCGTTCGTTGTATCACAGAATTTTTACACTTTGAAAATGACTGCTGTTGTTTGCAAGGTTGCATTCCTTTGAGTGTTCGTTTTCACCATCTGGATTAACAAAGTCATGAGCCTGGGCATTCGCGCAATTTTAGTGATGTAAATTGCATGGCGCCAGCGCCAACGCGGTGCCAGCTCAATGGTAGCTCATTGACGAAATGACTCCAAGCGAATTTTTGACGCTACTTAGTAGTGAGTTCGTAGTAAATTTTACCTGCGCTATTGAGTGAAACGACTTTTGTGTGTCAGGTACGAGTTTGGTGTTATTGGCGATACTGGCAATGATGACACTGAGCTGTTGACGGTAGCGCTGGTAGTTCAGATTTTGAATCAGAGAAATAATTGATGACCCGTGTAAATTATTATGGCTTTGGCCGTGTAAATTATTATGGTGTATTTATATATTTTAGATTTAATGCACAATTAATATGTGTGTGTTTGAGCGGCCAAATAATAAGAGTAGTATTGCTAAAGTGCTGCTTAGTTGATGGAATGTCGCTAATTTCCTAGCGATGATCAGCAGATTGTCAATATTTCGTTCAACGGACGCGCGAAATTGCCACATCTGCTCAACTTTTCCAAGATTTTCCATTCTTGATTTAACTTAAGCTGTTATGCCAATATTTTTCAGCCAGCTTTTTTCAAATAGGTAATTTTTCCAAAAGCAAAATAAATTACAGAAAAGATTACAGAGTTAAACAGCCTTAAAAATGCAGCAATGTTGGTTATACACAGAAATACCACAGAGGGTTGTGTATCTGCTTTTCGCAAGCGTTGAGATTCACCACGCGTGACACGCGTGATTCACCACGTCCAAATATCACAATCCACGGATAGGTACCGGCGGGTTTGTATGGGACTTAGGCTGTTATGCTAAAGTAAATACAAATCTTTACCGATAACTGTGTTATCGATTAATTTATCGAATTCTAACAAAGTAATATTGCATTGTCATCGGAGTTATACATGTGTGCAAAATTTCAGCTCAATCGGACACCGGGAAGTGTATCAAATTTAACTTGCAAGATTCCAGATTCATTACAGCCAACAAAAGTGAAACTAAATAAAAGCTTATAAAAATAAATCCCTTGTGACGAAATACGAAAATGTAATATGAAACTCGCGCTGAGTATGTGTTCGGTTACACCCGAACTAAGACAACCTTACTTGTTAGAACAATTTTTAAGTTTTCTGGGAGACATTGTACCAATCGTTTCGAAAGGGTTAACAATGTATTTTGTTATAATAATTTAGCCATATTTTGTCTTCGCGAAAAACTCACACAGACATATTTTCAAAAGTAAGCAACAATCGCTTGCTTTAAGTGCTCAAAAAGTTCATTGCAGACGAATTTACACTCCTTAACTTTTCGCTCTACAAAGAACTTAAGAAAAAGCTGTAGCAGCGTCTTCTTTCAAACTCGTGTTAAAAACAATGCTTACCCTAAATAATAGACAGCAACATCAAAGCAACAGCTAAAAGAAAACAAAACAAAAGTACATAACTCTTGCTTTAGCAAAACACTACCCACCATTGTATAAGGCGTCGTTGTCTTAAGAAACTGCACAGTCGACAAAGACAAGCTGTAAAAGCATCAAACTAAAGCGAAATCGGTATGACGGTAATGAAATGGGAAGAGAGAAAAGTTGCTATGCAATTGCACATCAAACTTAAGAAAATTGCATACAAATAAAGTGAAATACAACACAAAGTAAATTTTATTTGCCACTTTCGCTGCAATGAATATATTTTAGTTTTATACCGTCTAGCACTTACTTACACTTTCTATTCGTATGTATTTTAGATATTTTTATTGTTACTTTTTCACTTTTTGTTACTGTTAAAAATGCAAATTTTATGATGCTTACTCCACTTTACCATAAATATTTGGCTGAGCGTAAAAGCCATTGCTTGTTTTGCAAATAGCACTTAGCTATGGGGAAGTAAGAAAATTTAGATATTTATTTAAGCATAAAAAGTTGAAGGGAGCTCAAATGGAAAATAAATGTGCATATTGAGTGGCACTCTCACTGTGAAAAAAATGCTGTGTTCCTCTGACCTGAGATGACCAATCACTGTAATATTGAGCAGAATACTTGACACAGCGACCGTCGTGTTGCGATGGTAGCGTGCTCCGCCATTCGCACCGGAGATCCTGGATTCACGGCCCGGGCAAAGCAACACCGAAATTTTAGAAATAACTATTTTCAATTAGAAGAAAATTTTTCTTAGCGGGGTCGCCCCTCGGCAGTGTTTGGCAAGCACTCCGAGTGTAATTCTGCTATGAAAAGCTTTCAGTAAAAATTCATCTGCCTTGCAGATGCCGTTCGGTGTTGGCAAAATACAAGTAGTTCCAGTCCCACAAATTTGTAGGAAAAGTCAAGAGGAGCACGACGGAAATTGGAATAGAAGCTCGGCCTAAAATCTCTTCGCAGGTTATCGCGCCTCACATTTTTTTTTATACTCAGCTGAGCAGAGCTGGTAATTTCGTTCGCATGATGGTACCAGGTAACGGCACTAACTAATCGAAATAGATATAGACTTCTATATATCAAAATGATCTGGGCGAAAAACGAAATTCATTTAGCGATGTCCGTCCGTCCATCTGTCCGTAAATACGATAACTTGAGTAAATTTTGAGGTATCTTAATGAAATTTGGTATGTAAATTCCTCGGCGCTCTATTCAAAATGAGCGAAATTGTACTATAACCACGTCGACTTTTTTGACATCGAAAATTTCGAAAATCGGAAAAGGTGATAATTCATTCCCAAAGACGGATAAAGCGATGAAACTTGGTAGGTTGGTTGACCTTATGACGCAGAATAGAAAATTAGTAAAATTTTGGCAATGGGCGTAGCCCCTCCCACTTTTAAAAGAAGGCAATTTAAAAGTCTTGCAATCTGTAATTTAGCAGCTGCACGCCTTTCCTACTTGATGGATCATATGCAGCTTCTGTCTATCGTCGACTCATCGAGTTCTGCACATTCCATTGCAAACTCATTGGCCCTTTCGTTACCTTCTATCCTTTTATGGCCATAAACCTCTATAGATGTATGGTCTGACGGCAACGAAGTTTTTATAATGCTTTTTTGCATCTCAGGACATTTTTGATGAAGTTATGTGTGAGATTATTGACTTAATCGTCGCCTGACTCATAGATATACTAACGCGACTGCAGCTTAAGCAAGCTTCCTTCTGAATGTCTGCTGCTTCTCCACGGCTACAATTTAACCTGAATGACACTGCAGTGATCTGGCCTGTAGGGTCTACTTATTTCTGGATCCACACAGTAAATAGCAGACCCGAACACTTCAGTTAATTTGGAACCATTATTTTACAAGCGCATAGTGTGTTCGGTCATTTTTGCACCCTTGCACCAACCCTGCGGTTTCATGGTGGCCCCAAAATGTCCTTCAAAGCTCAAATATCTTTCTACTGCGCACATTAATCACTGTCATCACACATCCCGCACAGTAATAACCACCAGCATCATTCGCCCCAGCTGTGAATGCAATACATCCTCTGATTTCTTTTTAATTTGAAGGATAAAGTTTTGGCCATCCTCCACGGGCCGTGTTACATGAAGTTATTTCCAATCCTGTGTTGTTGTATTCGGGTTCTAATGGTGCACTATCTTTAGCGTATCTGCCGACTTCACCACACGTGGTGTTCAAACCTTGGACTTTAGTATCGTTAGGATCAGTGCTCTTTTTACCACCTTCAACTTTGCGCTTTTTTGTCTTTTAAGCTCTTTGGCGACTCTGTGCAGCTATTCTAAAATCACGCTAGTGGTAGAAGTCATCAGGTTAGCCTCTTTGTACCATCCAGTTGTTTCTAAGGCTGGGAGCGCTTTATTTGCTTCGTTATGCATCATTTTTATCATAATGGTGATCAATTCCCCTTCCACGGATATCAACCTTTAAGTAGATATCTGTCAATTGGGGATGTGGTATTGTACTAGCACTACAGTCATGGACTGCTTCCCTCATCTTCTTCTCAGTGAAAAAGTGAAAACCGGAGTCTTAGCCTAAGTTCCCGTTAGTGTCACATAGTAAGCCGGAGTCGGAGTGAAAGCTCCCTTTAGTTTATTAACCTTTTCTTTTTACTTTTTAAGCCAATGCAACCAGGCCCTGCATAATTTTTAATGCTACGCGGTACTAGTAGAGGTTTCTCTTCATTTAATTAAAAAACGGGTTAAAACTATGCGGTTAATTCAATTTCATAGCTCATCCATGGATAAGCCAGTACCTCTCACCATTATGGCGCAGTGGGCGTAGATCACAATCGTAGCTTATGTTAGGGAGAAAGCTTCTAAGTGAAATAAAAGTACTGATAGGACACCATCCTTTGGTACCCTTTGTTTATTCTCCCTGGTTTTGCTGTTACGCTTCTGAACTGCACCGATGCTTACCGACCAGGCAGATAATTTGTCGTCCGCCTTTTTAGACTGGACGGAAACGCTGACAATTCCAAGTTGCGCAATAGTATGCTGTGATTATCTGTGCCAAGAGCTTTTGATAAGTCAGGCGCTATTGGTACTGTTATAGTGTGTCGTCCTCATTTTAGCCCTCAACTTATTTGTGTGTTGATATCTTTTAGCGCGGTGGTGGTGCTAAGTAATTTGCGAAAGCCATGCTGAAAATTGGCAAGTCGCAGGTTTTGGGTAAAATAGGCGAGCAGAGGTGGTCAAGTATCTTGGTTACTGGCGATAGGAGAGTTATCTTCCATTTTTCGAGGAATAGATACGAAAATAGTTAGGGACAAGTTGTATACGAGCGCACGATATTTAATTCTGATTGCCAGAGATTTTGTAACTCCAAGTATAAGCTTCGTAAATTACTTTGATTAGGCGAAGTCCGCCCATATTTAGTCGAAGCACGTTAAAAGCTTTTAACGAAAGGCGCTAGTTGCAATACATATATATTTCGAATTTCTGCTGCAGAAAGCGATGCTTCGAATTACACAAAATACAAGCATATTAATTTCCTTTCAAGGCGACATAAGAAACGTTATTCTCTTGTTATAGCCGAAAAACTTTTGAATAGCAACATTGTGATAATGGCGTGCTTTAGCGCATAGTTATTGCTTTCAAATGAAACTTTTCCACAATTAGCGCATAATTTTCGTCTGAAGTAGTAAAAGTGAAATTAATAGACATTTGTCGCTTGGATAATTATCTGTAATTATAATTATTTGCAATATAATTGCGGGTTGAATGCGTCACAACACAAACTCCCAAAGCATAAGCTAAAAGTAGCTCAATAATTGAAACTAAACAATAATCAATGGTACTGAAATGAACTCAAGGTTCGAAAAATGACAGCAAAAAGTACGAGAGATGGGAGATAAGTTATTCGACTCTGCGCTTGTCTAAAGCACATTCATTTAATTAAAAAAACGGATTAAGTGAAGCTATGAAAGCAAGATTTCTGAACCTGAAAAAATCTATAAAAATATTTTGCACCTGGAATAACCTGTCTAAGGACTGGTACAGAAAGTGAAAAATACAGAGAAAATGAATACGAACGAAGAGGTGCGTAAAAATACCTGTACATTTGGATGAACAGTCACAAGATTAGGTTGGGTTAGGTTGAGGCGGCTGCCCGAGGTCACACTTAGGCCAGTGATATTAAGCCCGTTGCGATACCACGAAAATACACCATTACCTTTATTTTTCGAATTATTTTGAGGAATTAATATAAGCTACCAGCTCCTTGACTTCATACTCCACAACCTGGCTCAGATTATCTAGAAATGGAGCACACAGATAGCGTTGCCGTGCTCCGCTTAGTGCCGGGTAGTTGCAGATGAGGTTAACCACAGTTTTTTCCTCTTCATCCTCTTTACAACTCCTGCAACATCGACGATAAGGCGCTCCTAACCTTTCTACATGCTTGCCTATAATGCAATGACCAGTTAGTACCTCCACAGGTGTGGAAATTGTGTCCCTACTTAGGTTGTACAAGTGACGGGATCTTTTAGGATCCCATTTTAGCTAGGTTGCCTTCGATATTCAACACCCCGGTGTTTGTAGCCATCTCCTGTCGGCTTGACGATGCACATGTTCTTTTAGCATTAGCTTGCATGTGGCCAGGGGCATACCTAAGCGTTATTTGTAAGTAAGAATCTGCTTGGTTGTACCTAGCCTAGCGAGTTTATCTGCAATGCAGTTTTCTCGATATCCCTATGTCCAAGGACCCATGTGAGGTGTACACGGTTCCGTTGGGCCATCTCTTGAAGAGATCGGCGACAGTTAAGCGCTAGTTCAGAAATGAAGGAGTAGGAGCCAAAAGATTTTATGGCAGCCTGTCTGTCGCTGAAAATAAAGATTTCTTTGCCGATATTGTATGTCCCTATCCTAGATGCGGTTTCCGTGATGGCTAAAACTACTGCCTGAAATACACTGCAGTTATCGGGTAGTCTGAAGGAGAGTTGAAGGTCAAGGTCCCTTGAGTATATTCCACCGATAACTCTACCGTTTAGCTTGGAGCCATCCGTGTATATAGAAATGATGCTGACAATAGGAAAGCACCTATCCGACTCCGTCCAGTCCCTACTGTGAATGTATATCTTAAAGTTGCCTTCCGCAACTTTTGTGGTCGCACAGCGGTCCATTATAGGTGGGAGAAACCTGTATTTGCTTACTATATTAGAGTGTCCTGTGGTCTTGCTGTTCCAACACGACAACTCCCTTAGGCGCAGGGCTAAAGCTGCTACCGCTCGATAACCAGCTAGATCCATTGGAAGGATGGAACAGTCACAATGTTAGTAAAAACAAGTAAGGAAGGTTAAGTTCGGGTGTAACCGAATATTACATACTCAGCTGAGAGCTTTGGAGACAAAATAAGGGAAAATCACCATTTAGCAAAATGAACCTAGAGTAACCCTGGAATGTGTTTGTATGACATGTGTATCAAATGAAAAGTGTTAATGATTATTTAAAACGTAGAGGGCCTTAGTTCTATAGGTGGACGCCTTTTCGAGATATGCCAATAAGAGTGGACCAGGGGTGACTCTAGAATGTGTTTGTACGATATGGGTATCAAATTAAAATATTAATGAGGGTTTTAAAAGGGAGTAGCCCTTAGTTGTGTATGTGAAGGCATTTTCGAGATATCGACCAGAGGTGGACCATGGTGACCTAGAGCATCTTCTGTCGGGTACCGCTAATTTATTTATATATGTCATACTACGAACAGTATTCCTGCCAAAATTCCAAGGGCTTTTGATTTCGCCCTGCAGAACTTTTTCATTTTCTTCTACTTAATATGGTAGGTGTCACACCCATTTTACAAAGTTTTTTCTGAAGTTATATTTTGCGTCAACAAACCAATCCAATTGCCATGTTTCATCTCTTTCTTCATATTTGGTACAGAATTATGTCATTTTGTTTATTTTTCGTAATTTTCGATATCGGAAAAGCGGGCGTGGTCATAGTCGGATTTCGGCCATATTTTATACCAAGAGAAAGTGACTTCAGATAAGTGCGTGAACTAAGTTTAGTTAAGATATATCGTTTTTTGCGCAAGTTATCGTGTAAGGGCCCAGCGGAAGGACAGACGGCCGGCTGTGTATAAAAACTGGGCGTGGCTTCAACCGATTTCGCCAATTTTTACAGAAAACAGTTACCAACATAGAATCTATGTCCCTACTAAATTTCACAAGGATTGGTAAATTTTTGTTCGACTTATGGCATTAACCCTAGAAAGATAACGATATTTTGTTATGACCCTAAAGATATAAAACAAACTTACATTTTTTTTTTGTTTTTTTTTTTTTAATATTTTTTTGATATATATTCACTTGTTTAAAAAGTTTTTTAAAGAAAAATATTGTTTTTTTAATATATTAAAAATTAAGTTTGACTTGTCTTGGACGTGTCCTTACGAAAATGAGTTTTTTTCGAACGACCTCAGTTTATCGCAAAAAAATTAAAATAAAATACATATTTTTGTTCTTCAGTTGAATATATTAACTGTTTTAAACCATACTTAAAAAAGTATTGACTAAAATTACAATTTTCGGCAAAAATTACATATAAAATTAGTCATGTCACTTAGTCACGTTAAAGATAACGATACGTCTCTTAGACGCATTTTTAAAAAACAATCGTATAAATTTCAGCAAACAAAAAAGTTACTACCGAAAAACACCCCCAGCTGGTGGTAGCTGAGAAAACTGAGAATATTCTCTCTTTACGATTGTGGGACACTGAGAGCAAAATTAAAACGACGTGCGTCTCACAGACGTACGTTATCTCACTAGAGTTAAAAGTATTCTAGACCAATTAAATGAAAAAGGGTGGAGTTACGCCATTTTGAAATTTTCTTTTATATTTGTATTTTGTTGCACCATATCGTTGCTGGAATAGAATGTTGACATAATTTACTTATATACTGTAAAAATATTACATTTTTTGTTAAAATTTGACTTAAAAAAAAAAATTCTTTTAAAAGTGGGCGTGTTTGTCATCCGATTTCGCTAATTTTCTTAGCACACATATAGTAATAGGAGTAACAACGTGCCTAACAAATTTCATCATGATATCTTCAACGACTGCCGAAGTACAACTTGCAAAACTTTTAAATTACCTTCTGTTAAAAGCGGGCGGTGCCACGCCCATTGTCCAAAATTTTTCTAATCTTCTATTGTGCGTCATAAGGTCAACGCACTTACCAAGTTTCATTGCTTTATCCGTCTTTGGTAATGAATTATCGCACGTTTTCGGTTTTTCGAAATTTTCGATATCGAAAAAGTGGGCGTGGTTGTAGTCCGACTTCGTTCATTTTAAACAGCGATCTGAGATGAGCGTCCAGGAACCCACATACCAAATTTCATCAAGATACCTCAAAATTTACTCAAGTTATCGTGTTTACAGACGGACGGACAGACGGGCGGACGGACATGCCTTTTTTCGCCCAGATCATTTTGATATATAGAAGTTTATATCTATCTCGATTAGTTTATGCCGTTACGGATTACCGTTATGCGAACAAAGTTACTATACCCTGTGAGCTCTGCTCAGCTGTGTGTAAAAATTACACCACTACCAATGCAAACACGTATTTAAACTGTGAAAACTTTACACTAACACTACTAACGCAACATACATTTGTTATACTTGTGTTGAGAAAACCAGCGGACCTTATGCGAACTAACTCAAATTTGATCTCACGAGCAAATTAATGAAGAGAGTGTAGTTCTTTTTTTTTGGAAGTATGCGCGAGAGTCATCAAATATGAACAAATGAGTAAATTTTTTTGCTGACATTAAAAGTGTTTACTAAATCAAACGACACTATTCAAGTTATAGTATTCATTCGTTTTGGAGGTTAAATCAATTTTGCATGGTAAATAAATTAAATTTAAAAGAACAAATAAAATAAAATAAAATTATATTAAACGAAATAATATAAAACAATAAATTAAAATAGAATAAAACAAAAAAAAATAATATAAATTAAAATAAAATAAAATAAAACAGAATATTTAGCACGACATAACAACGTAGCGAAAATCGTTCACCAGCGCTTGGCAATCCGTACGAATCTGCTTACAGAAGAGGTCCCGTATTATAAATATACTCCCTCAGCAGTGCTAGAAAGTAGCGAATATAAACTATTCTGGAACCGCCCTATACTTACGGATATAGTCCTATTAGAAAAGAAAGAAAAGAGCGCGTATTTAATTGATATTGGGGTTCCCAATACGCACAACTTGAAAGACGTGCACACAGAAAAGAAAAGAAAGTACATAGGACTTGCTCAAGAAATGAAGCTGCTGTGGCACCTTGATAAAGTAAACATAGAGCCAGTAATCATTTCATCAACAGGCGGTGTAGGGTATAACCGAACTTTACATACTCAGCTGAGAGCTTTGGAGACAAAATAAGGGAAAATCACCATTTAGCAAAATGTACCTAGGGTAACCCTGGAATGTGTTTGTATCAAATGAAAGGTGGTAATGATTATTTAAAACGTAGTGGGCCTTAGTTCTATAGGTGGACGCCGTTTCGACATATCGCAATAAGGGTGGACCAGGGGTGACTCTAGAATGTGTTTGTATGGGTATAATATTAAAAGTTTTAATGAGGGTGTTAAAAGGGAGTAGCCCTTAGTTGTATATGTGAAGGTGTTTTCGAGATATCGACCAAATGTGGACCAGGGTGACCCAGAACATTTTCTGTTGAGTATCCCTAATTTATTTATATATCTAATACCACGAAGAGTATTCCTGCCAAGATTCCAAGGGCTTTTGATTTCGCCCTGCAGAACTTTTTCATTTTCTTCTACTTAATATGGTAGGTGTCACACCCATTTTCCAATCCAATTACCATGTTTCTTCTCTTTTTTCATATTTGGTACAGAATTATGGCATTTTTTTCATTTTTCGTAGTTTTCGATATCGGAAAAGTGGGCGTGGTCATAGTCGAATTTTGGCCATATTTTATGCCAAGATAAAGTGACTTTATATAAGTACGTGAACTAAGTTTAGTTAAGATATATCGTTTTTTCCGCAAGTTATCGTGTTAACGGCCGAGTGGAAGGACAGAAGTTCGACTGTGTATAAAAACTGGGCGTGGCTTCACCGATTTCGCCCATTTTCACAGAAAACGTCATAGAATCTATGTTCCTACCAAATTTCACAAGGATTGGTAAATTTTTTTCGATTTATGGAGTTAAAAATTTTTTAGACGAATTAAATGAAAAGGGCTTTTAAATTACCTTCTTTTAAAAGTGGGCGGTGCCACGCCCATTATCCAAAATTTTTATAATTTTCTATTTAACGTCATGAGGTCAACGCACCTACCGATTTTCATCGCTTCATCCGTCTTTGGTATTGAATTATCGCACTTTTTCAGTTTTTCGAAATCGATATCGAAAGAGTGGGCGTGATTGTAGTCCGATTTCGTTCATTTTAAATAGCGATTTGAAATGAGCGCCCAGGAACCTACATACTAAATTTCATCAAGATACCTGAAAACTTACTCAAGTTATCGTGTTTACAGACGGACGGACAGACGGACGGACGGACATGGCTAAATGAATTTCTTTTCTCACCCAGCTCATTTTGATTTTATATTTATCTCGATTAGTTTATGCCGTTACGGATTACCGTTATGAGAACAAAATTAATATACTCTGTGAGCTCTGCTCAGCTGAGTATAATAAAATAAGAATTAGTAAAATAAAATAAAATTGAATAAAATAAAATAAAGTAAAATAAAATAAAATAAAATAAAATAAAAGAAAACGAGATCAAACAAAATAAAAATAAAAAAATATAATAAAATAAAAAATATTGTTGTACACAGCAACTAAATAGACGACAACAAAAAATGTCAGCAAATAGCAGCAAAGGAGCAACAAAGAACTCTTATTTTGAATATTTCATTGTTTTACTTAAAATTGTACGCTATAATGTTAAAATGAATGGATGAGCGAGTGAATGAATGAGCAGCTACTAAAAAAAGCGAGTGTTTTGTATTGCATATTTTTGTGACTACAATTGGAAAAGTGTTGAAATGAAACCACAAAAAGAAAACCGCAATGAAATTGTAAAGGTATGAATTTTTTTTTGTGTTAGAGTATTTATTTGTTTATGTTTGAAAACTATTTTTTGCTTTAAGCACCTACGTGAAGCGTATAATTAAAATATATTTAAATAATTAAAACTGTGAAATCCAAACATTGTTAGTTAAATATTTCTTGCTTCTTTATTGTCTCTTTGGAAATTTATAGACAAATAAATATTTAAAAAATGTACTTAATTTACTTTAGTTTATTTTGGTTTTTGATGTGTGTTTAAAACAATATGATATATACAATAATAACACGTTAGGCACATTGCTGATAATGCTCAGGTCGCATTATCCAGTAAAAATTTTCAACCAAAAGGAATGCGTTAAGAAATAGTTAAGTTAAACTGGCTGGTCAATAAAAAGCTAATATATAGTGAATATGTTCATAGTAGTACCAGAATTTGACTGATGACCACACGGATGAACCCCAGTCAGGTGTCGGGACCTATGTTGAGGAAAAACTCCATCCTCTTAGTAAATATTAGAAATTTTCTTGGACCTAGGTTAATTGCTGTGCAGTGATTTGACAAATCTGCTGCCCCTATTAGCTGGAGCCTTGAACCGGCGAGCACAGGATATGAACACCAGATTCTTCCTGCAGCCCGCTCTTTCTACATCTGGTGTTACCGACGAGACCGTACTAGGCAGTGTCCAGTTAGTATGCTCATCGTGAGCCTCTATTCTTCTCTCTTTAGAGATATAAGCAACTTTGTGAGTCTTTTATCGTAGGATTTTGACGGGCTCTTAGACATTTTGCAGCCCCGCGCTTCTGCCCACGTCTTTCCTGCTTGGTTAATCATATGCAACTTCTGCACCGTTTTGATCAATCTTGAATTCTTCGAAAAAATTGGCAAACAAAATTGGCAATACGGTTTTTTTTTTATACTCAGTTGAGCAGAGCTCACAGAGTATATTAAGTTTGATTGGATAACGGTTGGTTGTACATATATAAAGGAATCGAGATAGATATAGACTTCCATATATCAAAATAATCAGGATCGAAAAAAAATTTTATTGAACCATGTCCGTCCGTCCGTCCGTCCGTCCGCCCGTTAACACGATAACTTGAGTAAATTTTGAGGTATCTTGATGAAATTTGGTATGTAGGTTCCTAAGCACTCATCTCAGATCGTTATTTAAAATGAACGATATCGGACTATAACCACGCCCACTTTTTCGATATTAAAATTTCGAAAAACCGAAAAATTGCGATAATTCATTACAAAAGATAGATAAAGCGACGAAACTTGGTAGATGAGTTGAACTTATGACGCAGAATTGAAAATTATTAAACTTTTGGACAACGGGCGTGGCACCGCCCACTTTTAAAAGAAGGTAATTTAAAATATTTGCAAGCTGTAATTTGGCAGTCGTTGAAGATATAATGATGAAATTTGGCAGGAACATTACTCCTATTACTATATGTACGCCCAATAAAAATTAGCAAAATCGGAGAAGGACCACGCCCACTTTTAAAAAAAAATTTTTTTTAAAGTAAAATTTTAACAAAAAATTTAATATCTTTACTGTATATTAGTAAATTATGTCAACATTCAAATCCAGTAATGATATGTTGCAACAAAATACAAAAATAAAAGAAAATTTCAAAATGGGTGTGGCTCCGCCCTTTTTCATTTAATTTGTCTAGGATAATTTTAACGCCGTCGAACAAAAATTAACCAATTCTTTTGAAATTTGGTAGGGGCATAGATTTTATTACGATAACTCTTTTCTGTGAAAATGGGCGAAATCGGTTGATGCCACGCCCAGTTTTTATACACAGTCGTCCGTATGTCCTTCCGCATGGCCGTTAACACGATAACTTGAGCAAAAATCGACATATCTTTAATGAACTTAGTTCACGTACTTACATTAACTCACTTTATCTTGGTATGAAAAATGAACGAAATTCGACTATGACCACGCCCACTTTTTCGATATCGAAAATTACGAAAAATGAAAAAATGCCATAATTATATACCAAATACGAAAAAAGGGATGAAACATGGTAAGGTAATTGTATTGTTTTATTGAAGCGAAATATAACTTTAGAAAAAACTTTATAAAATGGTTGTGACACCTACCATATTATGTAGAAGAAAATGAAAAAGTTCTGCAGGGCGAAATAAAAAGCCCTTAAAATCTTGGCAGGTATTACATATATAAATAAATTAGCGGTATCCAACAGATGATATTCTGGGTCACCCTGGTCCACATTTTGGTCGATATCTGGAAAACGCCTTCACATATCCAACTACCACCACTCCCTTTTAAAACTCTCATTAATACCTCTCTTTTGATACCCATATTGTACAAACAAATTCTAGGGTCACCCCTGCTCCACCTTTATGGCGATATCTCGAAACGGCGTCCACCTATGGAACTAAGGATTACTCCCTTTTAAAATACTCATTAACACCTTTAATTTGATACCCGTATTGTATAAACAAATTCTAGGGTCACCCCTGGTCCACCTTTATGGCTATATCCCTAAATGGCGTCAACCTATAGAACTATGGCCCACTCCCCCATAAAATACTCTTTAATGCCTTTCATTTGATACACATTTCATACAAACACATTCCAGGGTTTCCCTCGGTTCATTTTCCTACATGGTTATTTTCCATTATGTTGTCACCATAGCTCTCAACTGAGTATGTAATGTTCGTTTACACCCGAACTTAACCTTCCTTACTTGTTTTTCTTGCAGCTCATTTAACGATGGTATTACATATACGTTACCCTTAAATCACTAACATTTTGGACAGCTTTTCAAAAATGACATTTTAAATTAGAATCATGGTAAACAAAGCAAAGAGTAAGCGTGTACTACAGTGTGGCTATTCTGTTATGTGTAGCAACAGCTACAGAGTTGCAAATATCTCATACACAAAAAAGCTAGCTTTAGCAAGTGGCAAGAACTTAATTTAAAAGTTTTCACGTAGTTTTGAACTTTAGATCACAGCTGCTCAAAGTCATTTAAAAATATCAGAAGAGATGTTAAAAGACGTGCTTTTAATTCAGGATCACGGATCCGAAATCGAAATTGATAACGATTTTCTTTCAAAAGATATTTCTGTCAAAAGATATTTAACCAAAAAATTACCCCGAACCGCTCCGAAAGAATTCTCCACCCGTTCACTTCCCCGTGGATCTTATACTCAATAATCAGAGGTGGAATACTACGGTAGGTACGATTTTTTACAGTGTGTAGGAAAACCATTGCGATTTGGATATAAAATGTGATGGTTAAATACGCCTTTCGGTTATCTGCTTAACTTTGAGATATATTAAAGGCAAAACTCGGAAACAAATTATAAGTACGCGCCAAACTACGATAGGAACGCTGCTCCTTTTTTTCAATGATTGATGTATTTTGATGAAACGTGAAAACCGCTTCTGTTTCGAGTCCTTTTTTGATAATCAACTTACTGCAACATGTGTTTTATTTGGCTTCAAAAAAATTGAATACGAAGAAACTGCTCTCATTTGGCAAAATTATATACCAAGAAAAATGGAACGTGGTTATATCGCTAGTTCACGTATTTCTGAATGTGACATACTAATCACCAAATGAATAAGCAATGCAACACATCAACTTTAGTTCAGAAGCAGCCAGTCGTTGAAACTATGAAATGCTCTAGAGCCAAACACGCCTGAGTGCAGGTTCAAATTTCAGACACTGTTGTAATGTATGACCAACACAATTGAAAGCTAGAGGGGAAATATATGTGTGTCTCATCTGGACAGTAAAAATTGCCGGAATCTTTTGGCAAAATATTACCGCAAACCAATTGTCTAGTGTCCTTCGTTCGATGTTTCGTTCCAATCACCGATGGACTTTAAAATTTTGTGTTTTTTTAAAATACCTGAAGTCAGGTTGTTGGTTGTTAGGTGTTGAAGCACAAAAATTAAGATGTGTTAAAAAAATTTCTTGTGATATAAAAATTATTTTATGTGAAACTAGAAGAGTACCTCGCATACTGTGCTATGCACGAAAATTTTGCCTACATTGAAAAATTAAGCTTCGTTTCCCCTCTTCACTATCTATCCCATTATCTTCTTTTCTTTCTTCCATTTTTCTAAAAAAAATTTGTCAATCCTTTATTATATTTATCTGAATCCCACTCCTACGCCCACTCCGCAATCCTACCTCCACTCCCATTTCCATTGTCACTCTCACACCCAGTTCTATTTCCGCTAAACTCAACATTCCTAATCCCACTTCCAGCCCAATTCACACTCCCACGACATCTCCTTCTCTGAAACTTGGTAGGTCCGTTGAACTTATGACACAGAATAGAAAATTAGCAAAATAGTGGACAATGGGCGTGGCAACGCCCACTTTTAAAAGAAGGTAATTTAAAACTTTTGCAAGCTGTAATTTGGCAGTCGTTGAAGATATCATGATGAAATTTGGCAGGAACGTTACTCCTATTACAATATGTATTCTAAATAAGAATTGGCAAAATCGGATGACGAACACGCCCACTCTTTAAAAAATAATTTTTAAGTAAATTTTTAACAAAGATGGAATATCTTTACAGTATATACGTAAATTATGTCAACATTCAACGCCAGTAGTGATATGGTGCAACAGAATACAAAAATAAAAGCAAATTTCAAAATGGGCGTGGCTCCGCCCTTTTTCGTTTAATTTGTCTAGTATAGTTTGAATGCCTTAAATAGAACAAAAATTTACCAATCCTCGTGAAATTTTGTAAGGCATAGCCCCTATGACGATAATTGTTTTTTTTGTGAAAATGGGCGAAATCGGTTGAAGCCACGCCCAGTTTTTATACATTGTCGACCGTCTGTCCTTCCGCTCGGCCGTTGACACGATAACTTCATTAAAAATCGAACTTAGTTCACGTACTTATCTGAACTCACTTTATCTTGGTATTAAAAATGGGCGAAATCCGACTATGACCACGCCCCCTTTTTCGATATCGAAAATTTCGAAAAATGAAAAACAATGCCATAGTTCTATACCAAATACCAAAAAAAGGGATGAAACATGGTGATTGTATAGTTTTTTTGATGCAAAATATAACTTTAAACTTTGTAAAATGGGTGTGTCACTAACCATATTAAGAAGAAGAAAATGAAAAGTTCTGCAGGGCGAAATCAAAAGCCCTTGGAATCATAGCAGGAATACTGTTCGTGGTATTACATATATAAATAACTTAGCGATACCCGACATATCGTACAAACACATTCCAGAATCACCACTGGTCCACTTTTATGGCGATGTCTCGAAAAGGGGTCCACCTACAGAGCCCTTTTAAAATACTCTTTAATACCTTTCATTTGATACCCATGTCATACAAACACATTCCAGGGTTACCATAGGTTCATTTTCCTAAATGGTGATTTCCCTTCAATTTGTCTCCAAAGCTCTCAGCTGAGTATGTAATGTTCGTTTACACCCGAACTTAGCCTTCCTTACTTGCTATATTTCTTTTCTATTCACACTTTCTTTATTCGCCTCAACCGTTCCTTCTTTTTCTTCTCCTCATCAATTTCAATTTCGGTCTCTTATTTTCCTTTTTCGAAAGGCTTCCCAAATAATACTTTTCAAACAAAATGCACCACGAATAAGGATTTTGGAATAGGTCGGCCACTGGTCCACTTCCCGGAAAGAAATGTTTTTCAAATATTAAACTAGACAAAGAGTTATCCCTGTACCAAATCCAAAGCAAATCACAACATAAATATGATTTAATACAATAGGTCAGGCCCTAGTCCACTTTCCGGAAGAAAAGTTTCTAAAATAGTCAAGGAAGTGAGCTTATACCAAATTTCAAGCAAAAAGCTATATACGCTAATTTATGTAGAAAAGGTCGGCCCATGGCCTACTCCAAGGGACTAAGAATTTCTCAAATATTATCTTTGTCGAAGAGATACCCCTGCACCGAATTTCAAGCAAATATTACCATTAATTAAATTTTTTGGAACAGGTTGGCCCTTGGTCCTCTTCTCGAACCAAATTGTGAATCTAAAGCAGCCTCGAACCCCCTTGAACACTCACACAAAATTTCATCAAAATCCAGTAGTTCGGTGACAAAGTCACGTAGAGAAGAGATATACAAATATATTCAATTTAAAAATCGTGTCATTTATCTGGTGTGTAACTTCACAGCCGATTTTGTATAAAAAACTTAAGAGCTAAGGCTATTCAAAAATATAAATGTCTTGAGGATAATTTGAAATTTCAGCGACTTCTACGCAACTCCTTAATCTCCCACAGTGTTCAAAAAATAGTTACGTTTTTCTGTTCTATCATGGGAGGTATTTTTATGCCAATATAACATATTAGCATGATAGCACACTTATGGCGTTTACTTTTCGAGACAAAATGTTACTCTCATATTGCTCTTTTGAATTCTATCTTTTGAACTGGGTCCTTTTGAATTCTACAAACTGGTTGAACTTGTAGGTAATGGGACCCCTTTTCTCATTCGAAGGGAAATATTTTGTGAAAGGAACACACAAACTAACGAGAGGACGAGAAGGGCCAAAAGGGTAACATTTTTTTTTCAGAAAAGAAAACCCTGTTAGTTATAAATCAATAATAGGAAATTGAAAATTTTACTTTCATTAGTATTTTAATTATAAAAAATCTGCCGCTTACCTAAAATTTCAATACTTTTTCCCAGAAAATAAATACTTTATTAGTTTTTTAAAATATTTTAATATGGGTATCATCTTTTTGCTGCAGTTTACTTTGAGGCAAAAGCAAAATTTACTACATTGAAATTATTTATAAAGTTTTGCTTTCACCACACAACCACATTACCGAGTGCTTAAGCTGACATATGTTTGCATGTGCCATATATGTATCTACATACCCAGCAAAAAACTTACGCCTTAGAGAACACGTGTTTCATCTGGCCAAAGCCTTATTGCATCAGGCCTTCATTTTATAAGGAATATTAGTTTTATTTATTTATTTATTTTTATATCTACATAGTCCCCACAGATAGGCAAATAAAACAAAACAAAATTTTATAATAATTAAACCATACAATGAGTTTATTACAAACGTCTTGGTGACTTAAATACATTTAAATATTAATTTAAGAAATATACGTCATATTTATTAGTTCATTAAAATTGATTTAAAAGTCTAAGCGGGGTTTACATCCTACATATTTAACGTAGTAAGCCGGTTATTTTTATACTCAGTTGAGCAGAGCTCACAGAGTATATTAAGTTTGATTGGATAACGGTTGGTTGTACATATATAAAGGAATCGAGATAGATATAGACTTCCATATATCAAAATAATCAGGATCGAAAAAAAATTTGATTGAGCCATGTCCGTCCGTCCGTCCGTCCGTCCGTTAACACGATAACTTGAGTAAATTTTGAGGTATCTTGATGAAATTTGGTATGTAGGTTCCTGAGCACTCATCTCAGATCGCTATTTAAAATGAACGATATCGGACTATAACCACGCCCACTTTTTCGATATCGAAAATTTCGAAAAACGGAAAAAGTGCGATAATTCATTACAAAAGACAGATAAAGCGACGAAACTTGGTAGATGAGTTGAACTTATGACGCAAAATTGAAAATTAGTAAAATTTTGGACAATGGGCGTGGCACCGCCTACTTTTAAAAGCAGGTAATTTAAAACTTTTGCAAGCTGTAATTTGGCAGTCGTTGAAGATATCATGATGAAATTTGGCAGGAACGTTACCCTTATTACTATATGTACGCTTATTAAAAATTAGCAAAATCGGAGAAGGACCACGCCCACTTTTAAAAAATAATTTTTTAAAAGTAAAATTTTAACAAAAAATTTAATATCTTTACAGTATATAAGTAAATTATGTCAAGATTCAACTCCAGTAATGATATGGTGCAACAAAATACAAAAATAAAAGAAAATTTAAAAATGGGCGTGGCTCCGTCCTTTTTCATTTAATTTGTCTAGGATACTTTTAACGCCATAAGTCGAACAAAAATTAACCAATCCTTTTGAAATTTGGTAGGGGCATAGATTTTATGGCGCTAACTGTTTTCTGTGAAAATGGGCGAAATCGGTTGATGCAACGCCCAGTTTTTATACACAGTCGTCCGTCTGTCCTTCCGCATGGCCGTTAACACGATAACTTGAGCAAAAATCGATATATCTTTACTAAACTCAGTTCACGTACTTATCTGAACTCACTTTATCTTGGTATGAAAAATGAACGAAATCCGACTATGACCACGCCCACTTTTTCCATATCGAAAATTACGAAAAATGAAAAAAAATGCCATAATTCTATACCAAATACGAAAAAAGGGATGAAATATGGTAAGGTAATTGGATTGTTTTATTGACGCGAAATATAACTTTAGAAAAAACTTTATAAAATGATTGTGACACCTACCATATTAAGTAGAAGAAAATGAAAAAGTTCTGCAGGGCGAAATAAAAAACCTTTAAAATCTTGGCAGGTATTACATATATAAATAAATTAGCGGTATCCAACAGATGATGTTCTGGGTCACCCTGGTCCACATTTTGGTCGATATCTGGAAAACCCCTTCACATATACAACTACCACCACTCCCTTTTAAAACTCTCATTAATACCTTTAATTTGATACCCATATCGTACAAACTCATTCTAGAGTCACCCCTGGTCCACCTTTATGGCGATATTTCGAAAAGGCGAACGCCTATAGAACGAAGGCCCACTCCCTTTTAAAAATACTCATTAACACCTTTCATTTGATACCCATATTGCACAAACGAATTCTAGGGTCACCCCTGGTCCACCTTTATGGCGATATCTCGAAACGGCGTCCACCTATGGAACTAAGGATTACTCCCTTTTAAAATACTCATTAACACCTTTCATTTGATACCCATACCGCACAAACGCATTCTAGAGTCACACCTGGTCCATCTTTATGGCGATATTTCGAAAAGGCGTCCACCTATAGAACTAAGGCCCACTCCCTCTTAAAATACTCATTAACTCCTTTCGTTTGATACCCATATTGCACAAACGAATTCTAGAGTCACCCCTGGTCCACCTTTTTGGCGATATCTCGAAAAGGGGTCCACCTATAGAACTAAGCCCCACGCCCTTTTAAAATAATCATTAACACCTTTCATTTGATACCCATATCATACAAACAAATTCTAAAGTCACCCCTGGTCCACCTTTATGGCGATATCTCGAAAAGGCGAACACCTATAAAACTAAGGCCCACTCCCTTTTAAAAATACTCATTAACACCTTTCATTTGATACCCATATCGTACAAACAAAGTCTAGAATCACCTCTGGTCCACCTTTATTGCGATACCTCGAAAATGCGTCCACCTATAGAACTAAGGCCCACTCCCTCTTAAAATACTCATTAACTCCTTTCGTTTGATACCCATATTGTACAAACGAATTCTAGGGTCACCCCTGGCCCACCTTTATGGCGATATCTCGAAACGGCGTCCACCTATAGAACTAAGGCCCACTCCCTTTTAAAATACTCATTAACACCTTTCGTTTGATGCCCATATTGTGCAAACAAATTCTAGGGTCACCCCTGGTCCACCTTTATGGCGATATCTCGAAACGGCGTCCACCTATGGAACTAAGGATTACTCCCTTTTAAAATGCTCATTAACACCTTTCATTTGATACCCATATCGTACAAACGCATTCTAGAGTCACCCCTGGTCCATCTTTACCGCGATATCTCGAAAAGGCGTCCATCTATAGTACTTAGGTCCACGCCCTTTTAAAATACTCATTAATACCTTTCATTTGATACCCATATCGTACAAAGGCATTCTAGAGTCAACCATGATCCACCTATATGGCTATATCCCTAAATGGAGTCCACCTATAGAACTATGGCCCACTCCCTCATAAAATACTCTTTAATGCCTTTCATTTGATACACATGTCATACAAACACATTCCAGGGTTTCCCTCGGTTTATTTTCCTACATGGTTATTTTCCCTTATGTTGTCACCATAGCTCTCAACTGAGTATTTAATGTTCGGTTACACCCGAACTTAACCTTCCTTACTTGTTAATTCTTAAAATTGGGTCGCAATCATCTAATATTTTGCATTGATTACACAAGTCAAAAAGTAAGAGTTTTGGTTCGGGGCAGCTCTACTTGTAACCAAATTTGGCAGTACTCGGTACCCTGATAAAAACTATATACTTACTTTTTCAATGCTACGTACCGTTTTCTAGATAGGGTTAAGAACCCCTGTTTAAGAAGTTAAGGCATGTATAGCCCCATAAATTTGTTTCTGTTTATTCTATCAACACAGTTTTGATGTCGGTGAAAAGAGTACATTTCGCCGCTTCTATCAGTATACAAATTGGTATATAAAAAAATTTCAATATCATGTCTTCATCATGAGGTAGTTGTGTCAATGACCCAAATGTGTTTTGCTACATTTGTGGGGAATACACAGTCCAAAAATTCAGGAAAAGTATAATAGATTTTATAAAAGTGCTTATTTTTTGTACTTTAAATTGCAAGTTGTAGACAAAAACAAGCCGCGGATACCTCAAATAGTTTGCAAAATGTGCTGTGAACACTTGAGACAGTGGGTCAATGGAAAAAGAAGCCATATGAAATTCGGGGTGCCTATGCAATGGAGAAAACAAACAAATCACCTCGATGACTGTTGCTTCTGCTGTGTCTATTTTACCCATGTAGAATTAAACGATCTAATAAGGGAATTATCTAAGGAATCTGCAGAAGTGTTGGCTTCTAGATTAAAAGAAAAAAAGAGAACGAAAATCGACACTGATGATGGCACAACGCCGAAACCGGTTTGTCTCAAAAGTATTGTTTTCGATAAAACCGTTTAATTTAAACATTTTTTTTTTAATTATTATATTTTCAAGATTTTAGTCTTTATTTAATTGCCTATTATTTCTCATTTTATTGTGACTCATTATTACAAGGACTCTTTCCTGAAAATTTGTTACAACCTAAGTCCTTAATACATAATCCTTCCAAAGACTTTACTCGACTCTGCGCTACGTATGCTTGTCCCTCCTCCAACTCCAAAATATTTTGATGTCACTTCTACCGGACTGTATGCAATATTTGTTCCAAATATGAGCCAAATCGGGCATCATAGGTCGCTTTCTATCCTTGTATGTATTATGTGTTCCAAATATGGACCAAATCAAATCGGACCACAAATGCGAATTTTGCGAATATCTCGATCCATGCGCCACCCCAGATCGATTTCTACTCTTGCACGTATTATGTGTTCCAAATATGAGCCAAATCAGACCACAAATGCGAATTTTGCGAATATCTCGATCCTTCCGCCACCTAGCGGCAATTTTTTTCTTATTATTGCATTGTCATCGGGTTCTGAACTATATTCCAAGTTTCAAGCCTGTAGCTTATCGGGAAGTTACTTAAATTTCAATTACAAGATTCATTCACAACGGCCGTGCGGCCGTGCATGCGGCCTGCCTGTCAACTCAAGCTAAATAAAACCGTTTAATAAATAACAAAAAAACTTTTTTTTTCACAGTAAAACATTTACTAAAATAGAATATACTAGGAAGATCTACGCGGATATAAAAAAGTTGTATGCCTTTGAAAATAGAATTAATTGGAGTTTGTTTTAAAATAATTTACATATGCACTGGTTGACAAATTATTCGAGAAAACCGTGATTAAAAATGAAAAAGTTTAACAAAAAATTTTATTTTTCATATTATGTTTGCAATTACTCTGAGTTTATGAAGATATATTAACAACTTGTATATCGATAGAAGCGGCGAAGTGTACTCTTTTCAACGACGTCAAAATTGTGTTGATAGAATAAACAGAAACAAAGTTATGGGGCTATGCATGCCTTAACCTCTTAAAAAGGGGTTCTTGACCCTATCTAGAAAACTGTACGTAGCATTATAAAAGTAAGTACACAGTTTTTTTCAGGGTACCAAGTACTACCAAATTTGGTTACAAGTAGAGCTGCACCAAAATCACTGTTGACCAGTGTTATTGCTATCATGGCAAATACCAAGAAGTCGGTCTGACTGGGATATTGAACTTTATTTCGCCAAGTGTTCCAAAGCGAAGCACAAAAACTGTTTTTTGACCGATTCTAATTTATCACAATAAATCTGATAACGTGGGCTAATATCACCAATGATGTAAAAAGAGTTTTAGTAATACGGATAATTAAATTCCTTATGACACCTTTTAACGAACGCCAAAGTACCTTTTGCCCTATTAACGCAAGTTTCAATTTGTAAATTAAAATCAAGCTTAGGGTACATTGTAACACGTAGGTCAGTGAAGCTGGCGACTTGCTTAATCTCTCTATAATCACATACTCATGGGATTGGAAGGTTTTCCATGTGAAACACATGAACTTACACTTCGGAAGGTTTAGTGATATGAGGTTTTCATTACACCATACAACTAGGATGTTTAGATCCGACTAGAGAAGTGCTATCTTCTCTGGTGAGCGGATAGGCATAATAAGTTTGACATAATCCGCATACATCAATGGTTTACATTGCTGCAAAACACTTGGTAGTTTATAAATGAACAGTAGAAATAGCACTGGACCTCTATGGTTATATTTTGGAGCACCAGAAGTCGCATTTATGAATTGAGACCAAAAGTTGTTAAATATAGCCCCTTGTTTACCGTCATTCAAATGAGAAGAAACACAAGAGAGGAATAAATATGGAAAGCCCTATCGGTCAAGTTTTTATAAGAGTAGAGAATGGGAGACTTTATCAAACACCTCACTTAAATCTATATAAATTGCATAAATTTTGCCGTAAGATTTAAAGCTACCGGTTACCAAGGTCGTGAACTCAATCAAGTTAGATACTGTTGACTTATCCTTACAAAAGCCATGCTGTGATAAGTCAATAGCCGAAGATACACTAAACGCTAGCTGCTTTATGACAAACGTTTCAAACAGCTTTGGAATAGCATTGAGTTTAGCTATTCCTCTGTAATTTGTGATACGTAATCTACTGACAATTACTCATCCCAGTTCATAGGAAATAGCCCTTGCTTCAAGGAGGCATTAAACAAACAAGAAAGAAGTCGGTATAGGAATTGTGTACCAGTTTTTAGCACAACTGTCGGAGTTTGACCGGCTTCACCAGACAAAGATATTTTCAAATTTTCCAGATGCCAAAGAATATTCTCAGCATTAAAAAAAAGTTTATTCCTTATAATAATCCTAATTTTTCTATACTTATATCATCATACATAGGGTTTTTCTGAAAGATAATGTTATGTGTAAGGTTATGGTCCTTATAAGATACGGCTTACATAAGGAATTACTAAAAGCTATTAGGAAGAATGTCATATTCATAATATAAGACTTATGTACTAATCAAATAAGACTTATATAACGCCTTATTATAGATTCTGCTTATTGTTTTAGGACCTTATATATAAGGCGTATATCTGACTATAAATCGGTTTTACAGTTTTATAATAAGGTAATACATCAAGTGCAGTAAACTGAATACATGGTTTATGAGTCAAGTAGAAAAGGGAATAGTATACCATGCGCGGTTCCATGGGGGCAGGGGGAACTTTTTTTTGTATTGACAGTAATGAAGTATATAATACTAATCTACATAGTAATTTCTTATCACAAAACGAATTTTTACTAATTTTTAATTTTTCTTGATTTTTTACGTTCTAGGGGGGGGTGGGACTTTTTTTTTAATATATATAATAATAACGAAAAAATCAAGAAAAATTAAAAATGAGTAAAAATCCGTTGTGTGATAAGTAAGTACTATGTAGATTAGTATTATATACTTCATTACAGTCAATACAAACAAATTTCCCTTCCCCCTTGGAACCGCGCATGAGTATACCATATTTTAATCTAGCTTACGTTAGGCTAAAGTGGCCGCCTCTTCTGCCCAAGCGGAGACACACGTAAGCCATTGTGGCTCGTTGTGATATCATGAAGGAACTCTTGTTTATATTTGTGGATTCTAGAAATATACCCAAAGAAGATATCTGTGGGAACATCGGTACATGGTCTTCGACCAAGTGGGACAATGACATACATAATGCTCTACGCTTTCTATCTCTTCCCGCAGCTGCGAGAGAAGTCATTTGTTTGCAGGCCCATATGAACCCGACTGGTGCCTATAAGACACTGACCTGTCAGAATACCTACTAATAGGCTAATAGAGGTGCGATTCGGAATAGGACCGATTGCGATCTCTTTGCGTCCACATTTTTCAGATATTTTAACATAAAATCATTTATTCGTTCTTATAATCAACTATTTCAAAACTTTATTTAAATATTCAAATGGTAATCTTTTATCAAAAATTCTTTTTCATTTCTTTCTACTAAGTTACGAGACAAGTCAAATTAAAACTACTCTTTGAAACTTTTTTTAAATGAAGTCGTTCCTCCAGAGTGGCTCGGTCAGCCCAGAAAGTGTTTACCAGCCATGTAAATCTTTTCTTCAAAAAAGCATTTGTCATATATTCCAGAAACTTAAAATTCAGCTGCTCAGACAGTGAGAAGTATAGAATTCATATCATTTGTGGATTCTTTGAAATTATATTATATTAACTTATTGGAACTAATTTTTCAAATAAAAATTCAGGGTCCTTAAAATATAACGGCATAAACTAATCGAGATAGATACAGACTTCTATATATCAAAATGATCTGGGTGAAAAAAGAAATTCATTTAGCCATGCCCGTACGTTTGTCCGTCCGTCTGTAAATACGATAACTTGAGTAAGTTTTGAGGAATCTTGATGAAATTTGGTATGTAGGTTCCTGGGCGTTCATCTCAGATCACTATTTAAAATGAACGAAATCGGACTACAACCACGGCCACTTCTTCGATATCGAAAATGTAGAAAAACCGAAAAAGTGCGATAATTCATTACAAAAGACGGATAAAGCGATGAAACTTGGTAGGTGCGTTAATCTTATGACGCAAAGTAGAAAATTAAAAAATTTTGGACAATGGGCGTGGCACCGCCCACTTTTAAAAGAAGGTAATTTAAAAGTTTTGCAAGCTGTAATTTGGCAGTCTTTGAAGACATCATGATTTGGTAGGCACGTTACTCCTATTATTACATGTGTGCTAAATAAAAATTAGCGAAATCGGTTGACGAACACGCCCGCTTTTAAAAAAAAATTTTTTTTAAATCAAATTTTAACAAAAAATTTTATATTTTTACAGTATAAAAGTAAATTATGTCAACGTTCGACTCCAGTAATGATATGGTGCAATAATATACAAAGATAAAAGATATTTTCAAAATGGGCGAAGCTTCGAAAATGGGCGAAATCGGTTGAAGCCACTCCCAGTTTTTACACAGTCGACCGTCTGTCCTTCCGGTCGGCCGTTAACACGATAACTTGTGCAAAAAACGATATATCTTAACTAAACTTAGTTCACGTACTTATCTGAAGTCTTTATCTTGGTATGAAATATGGCCGAAATCCAACTATGACCACGTCCACTTTTCCGATATCGAAAATTACGAAAAATTAAAAAAATTCCATAATTATGTACCAAATATGAAAAAAGAGATGAAACATGGTAATTGGATTGGTTTATTGAGGCAAAATATAACTTTAAAAAAACTTTGTAAAATGGGTGTGACACCTACCATATTAAGTCGAAGAAAATGAAAAAGTTCTGCAGGGCGAAATTTAGAGCCCTTGGAATCTTGGCAGGAATATTGTTCGTGGTATGACATATATAAATAAATTAGCGGTACCCGACAGAAGATATTCTGGGTCACCCTGGCCCACATTTTGGTCGGTATCTCGAAAATGCTTTCACATATACAACTATGGGCTACTTCCTTTTAAAACCCTCATTAATACTTTTAATTCGACACCCATATCGTACAAACACATTCTAGAGTCAGCCCTGGTCCACCCTCATTGCGATATCTCGAAAAGGCGTCCACCTATAGATCTAAGGCCCACTACGTTTTAAATAATCATTAACACCTTTCATTTGATACAAATGTCATACAAACACATTCCAGGGTTACCCTAGGTTCATTTTTCTAAATGGTGATTTGCCTTATTTTGTCTCCAAAGCTCTCAGCTGAGTATGTAATTTTCGGTTACACTCGAACTTAGCCTTCCTTACTTGTTTTATTTTATATTTATCTTAAGAATCACTTAGGTATGTACATCTGTTCACTAAATAATTTTTATCTTATACAACCTATTATTTGGATATTGCGAATGGGATAAGATTATTGTTCAGCCCCATTCGTGAAAGGTATGAAGTCTTCGGCACACACGAAGACAGTCCGGTCCTTACCTCTTTATTTTTGGTTTACCCTAGGAATAAGGCTTATTTGTAGCGTAAATAAGCCATAAATACGGCGTTACAATAAGGCATTACTAAGGCGTATGATGTACTATATTAATTTTATTGTAAGGTTTATCTGTCAGATATGAAACTAGTATTCCTTATTGCTTACAACCGCTTATGCCAGTTTTTGCTGGGTATGATTTCAAATAGGTATGTGTTGGTTTGTATATATGGACTTTTCATAGATGTGAATATATTTGGTTGTACGCAAATCGATCTATGTCCGCCAAAAAGTATGCTCTTAGCTCAAAGCAAAAGTGGTAGCAAACAATTTTCATGTAAGTGATTTGCATTAATTTGCAACACAAACCAACTTCGAAAACTTTTTTTTCCATCACACAAGCTCTACAAAACAAAATATGTGGTTAAAATAATATTGCCACACTTCGCTGCCTTATAGAAGAGAAATAAAGTGCATGTAAGCAGCAACAACAAAAGCCTTCATACCGCATGCCTCTGCATACACAAATACATACATATTTACATACTATTATGTATAAACAAAGCAATTTTCCTCCGATCGGTAGTCAACACTTAACTCAAGTGTTTCCGATTTCATCTTTACGGCACGCCGTCATCCATACCAAACTATCCAAAAAGCGCATAGCAGTATGAGCGAGCGAGCACTCATTTGCTAAGTTACGCACGCGCTACCAAATTTGAGTCGTCAGCAACTTGCGGCTAACAATGGCCTCTGTGTTGGTGTGAGTTATATTCAATGCTTTTCAATTCTTGTTTATTTTTCATTGTTCAGTAAAAACATTTTTGCTTTGTAGGTCTTTTTTTGTTTTTGTTCCACACTTTGTGAGCGTTGGGCTCGTCAGTGATAACAAAAAGATTATGTTTAAACAATAAAGGAAATTTTATCAGAACTGTGAGAAAGAGATGCATCAGACAAGAGCTGCAAGTATTTTGTGGTCGTTTTCAATATCCATGAGTTGGGAATTTGTTTAATTCAAACTTCTGAACCGTGGTGTATACGGCAGGCAATGAGAGCAATCAAATTTAACAAAAAACTTTTGGAAAACTTTTCTAATGGGCATAACTAACGCTCTCAGTCTGAAGGGGTGCCAAATCATGTTGCAGTGTTAATAAAGGAAAATACAGATTTTTAACAACGATTTCACAGACAGGATTTATGAAATAATTTTTCAAGTTTTTTACATTAAGGCCCTTATTGAACTCAGTCTTCCACACAAAATACACATTTCTAGTTATCTCATTATTGCTTTATTGAATGCCTAATAGAGTCAAACATTTTTCAATAATTTACAAAATATAGAAAAACACCAAAAAATTTAAATTTATATTTTCGCTTCATTTCCAGCAAGAGATAATATGGCTTTTTCAAATATAGGCACATATTTGGTTAAGTGCAATATGTATATTTGTGTAGTCCCTTTTTATACTCAGTTGAGCAGAGCTCACAGAGTATATTAAGTTTGATTGGATTGTACATATATAAAGGAATCGAGATAGATATAGACTTCCATATATCAAAATAATCAGGATCGAAAAAAAAATTTGATTGAGTCATGTCCGTCCGTCCGTCCGTCCGTCCGTCCGTCCGTCCGTTAGTCCTTTAACACGATAACTTCAGTAAATTTTGAGGTATCTTGATGAAATTTGGAACGTAGGTTCCTGAGTACTCATCTCAGATCGCCATTTAAAATGAACTATATCGGACTATAACCACGCCCACTTTTTCGATATCGAAAATTTCGAAAAACCGAAAAAGTGCGATAATTCATTACAAAAGACAGATAAAGCGACGAAACTTGGTACATGAGTTGAGCTTATAACGCAGAATAGAAAATTAGTAAAATTTTGGACAATGGGCGTGGCATCGCCCACTTTTAAAAGAAGGTAATTTAGAAGATTTGCAAGCTGTAATTTGGCAGTCGTTGAAGATATCATGATGAAATTTGGCAGGAACGTTACACCTATTACTATATGTACGCTTAATAAAAATTAGCAAAATCGGAGAAGGAGCACGCCCACTTTTAAAAAAAATTTTTTTTTAAAGTAAAATTTTAACAAAAAATTTAATATCTTTACAGTATATAAGTAAATTATGTCAACATTCAACTCCAGTAATGATGTGGTGCAACCAAATATAAAAATAAAAGAAAATTTCAAAATGGGCGTGGCTCCGCCCTTTTTTATTTAATTTGTCTAGCATACTTTTAACGCCATAAGTCGAACAAAAATTAACCAATCCTTTTGAAATTTGGTACGGGCATAGAAGTTATGACGTTAAATGTTTTCTCTGAAAATGGGCGGAATCGGTTGATGTCTAGCCCAGTTTTTATACACAGTCGTCCATCTGTCCTTCCGCATGGCCGTTAACACGATAACTTGAGCAAAAATCGACATATCTTTAATGAACTTAGTTCACGTGCTTACTTGAACTCACTTTATCTTGGTATGAAAAATGAACGAAATCCGACTATGACCACGCCCACTTTTTCGATATCGAAAATTACGAAAACTGAAAAAAATGCCATAATTCTATACCAAATACGAAAAAAGGGATGAAACATAGTAATTGGTTTGGTTTATTGACGCGAAATATAACTTTAGAAAAAACTTTATAAAGTGGTTGTGACACCTATCATATTATGTAGAAGAAAATGAAAAAGTTCTGCAGGGCGAAATAAAAAACCCTTAAAATCTTGGCAGGTATTACATATATAAATAAATTAGTGGTATCCAACAGATAATGTTCTGGGTCACCCTGGTCCACATGTTCGATATCTGGAAAACGCCTTCACATATACAACTACCACCACTCCCTTTTAAAACTCTCATTAATGCCTTTAATTTGATACCCATATCGCACAAACTCATTCTAGAATCACCCCTGTTCACCTTTATGGCGATATCTCGAAAAGGCGTCCACCTATAGAACTAAGCCCCACGCTCTTTTAAAATACTCATTAACACCTTTCATTTGATACCCATATTGTACGATCAAATTCTAGGATCACCCCTGGTCCACCTTTATGGCGATATCTCGAAACGGCGTCCACCTATGGAACTAAGGATTACTCCCTTTTAAAATACTCATTAACACCTTTCTTTTGATACCCATATCGTACAAACGCACTCTAGAGTCACCCCTGGTCCACCGTTATGGCGATATCTCGAAAAGGCGACCACCTATGGAACTAAGGATTACTCCCTTTTAAAATACTCATTAACACCTTTCATTTGATACCCATATTGTACGATCAAATTCTAGGATCACCCCTGGTCCACCTTTATGGCGATATCTCGAAACGGCGTCCACCTATGGAACTAAGGATTACTCCCTTTTAAAATACTCATTAACACCTTTCTTTTGATACCCATATCGTACAAACGCACTCTAGAGTCACCCCTGGTCCACATTTATGGCGATATCTCGAAAATGCGACCACCTATACAACAACCACCACTCCCTTTTAAAACCCTCATTAATACCTTTAATTTGATACCCATATCATACATACACATTCTAGAGTCACCCCTGGTCCACCTTTATGGCGATATCTCGAAACGGCGTCCACCTATGGAACTTAGGATTACTCCCTTTTAAAATACTCATTAACACCTTTCTTTTGATACCCATATTGTACGAACAAATTCCAGGATCACCCCTGGTCCACCTTTATGGCGATATCTCGAAACGGCGTCCACCTATGGAACTAAGGATTACTCCCTTTTAAAATACTCATTAACACCTTTCTTTTGATACCCATATCGTACAAACGCACTCTAGACTCACCCCTGGTCCACATTTATGGCGATATCTCGAAAATGCGACCACCTATACAACAACCACCACTCCCTTTTAAAACCCTCATTAATACCTTTAATTTGATACCCATATCGTACAAGCGCACTCTAGAGTCACCCCTGGTCCACATTTATGGCGATATCTCGAAAATGCGACCACCTATACAATAACCACCACTCCCTTTTAAAACCCTCATTAATACCTTTAATTTGATACCCATATCGTACAAACACATTCTAGAGTCACCCCTGGTCCACCTTTATGGCGATATCTCGAAACGGCGTCCACCTATGGAACTAAGGATTACTCCCTTTTAAAATACTCATTAACACCTTTCTTTTGATACCCATATCGTACAAACGCACTCTAGAGTCACCCCTGGTCCACATTTATGGCGATATCTCGAAAATGCGACCACCTATACAACAACCACCACTCCCTTTTAAAACCCTCATTAATACCTTTAATTTGATACCCATATCATACATACACCTTCTAGAGTCACCCCTGGTCCACCTTTATGGCGATATCTCGAAACGGCGTCCACCTATGGAACTTAGGATTACTCCCTTTTAAAATACTCATTAACACCTTTCTTTTGATACCCATATTGTACAAACAAATTCTAGGGTCATCCCTGGTCCACCTTTATGGCGATATCTCGAAACGGCGTCCACCTATGGAACTAAGGATTACTCCCTTTTAAAATACTCATTAACACCTTTCTTTTGATACCCATATCGTACAAACGCACTCTAGAGTCACCCCTGGTCCACATTTATGGCGATATCTCGAAAATGCGACCACCTATACAACAACCACCACTCCCTTTTAAAACCCTCATTAATACCTTTAATTTGATACCCATATCATACATACACCTTCTAGAGTCACCCCTGGTCCACCTTTATGGCGATATCTCGAAACGGCGTCCACCTATGGAACTTAGGATTACTCCCTTTTAAAATACTCATTAACACCTTTCTTTTGATACCCATATTGTACAAACAAATTCTAGGTTCACCCCTGGTCCACCTTTATGGCGATATCTCGAAACGGCGTCCACCTATGGAACTAATGATTACTTCCTTTTAAAATACTCATTAACACCTTTCATTTGATACCCATATCGTACAAACGCACTCTAGAGTCACCCCTGGTCCACATTTATGGCGATATCTCGAAAAGGCGACCACCTGTACAACAACCACCACTCCCTTTTAAAACCCTCATTAATACCTTTAATTTGATACCCATATCGTACAAACACATTCTAGAGTCACCGCTCGTCCACCTTTATGGCGATATCTCGAAACGGCGTCCACCTATGGAACTAAGGATTACTCCCTTTTAAAATACTCACTAACACCTTTCATTTGATACCCATATCGTACAAACGCATTCTAGAGTCAACCCTGATCCACCTTTATGGCTATATCCCTAAATGGCGTCCACCTATATAACTATGGCCCACTCCCTCATAAAATACTCTTTAATGCCTTTCATTTGATACGCATGTCATACAAACACATTCCAGGGTTACCCCGGTTCATTTTCTACATGGTTATTTT
Organism: Eurosta solidaginis; assembly: GCF_040869045.1. Taxonomy (NCBI): domain Eukaryota; kingdom Metazoa; phylum Arthropoda; class Insecta; order Diptera; family Tephritidae; genus Eurosta; species Eurosta solidaginis. The sequence continues at coordinate 47,761,746 of NC_090319.1, forward strand.
CCCTTATGCTGTCACCATAGCTCTCAACTGAGTATGTAATGTTCGGTAACACCCGAACTTAACCGTCCTTACTTGTTTTTGAATGTCTTTATAGCTAAGGAGGAAACGGCTGCTATCCATTTTTATACTCAGCTGAGCAGAGGTCAAGGAGTATATTAATTTTGTTCGCATAACGGTAATCCGTTACGGCATAAACTATTCGAGAAATGTAGATATAGACTTCTATATATCGAAATGATCTGGGCGAGAAAAGAAATTCATTTAGCCATGTCCGTCGGTCCGTCCGTCCGTCCGCCCGTAAACACGATCACTTGAGTAAATTTTAGGTATATTAATGAAATTTGGTACGTAAGTTCCTGGGTACTCATCTCAGATCGCTATTTAAAATGAACGAAATCGGACTATAACCACGCCCACTTTTTCGATATCGAAAATTTCGAAAAACCGAAAAAGTGGGAAAATTGATTACTAAAGACGGATAAAGCAAAGAAACTTGGTGGGTGGGTTGACCTTATGACGAAGAATAGAAAATTAGTAAACTTTTGGACAATGGGCGTGGCACCGCCTACTTTTAAAAGAACGTAAGTTAAAAGTTGTGCAAGCTGTAATTTGGCAATTGTTGAAGATATAATGATGAAATTTGGGAGGCGCGCTACTATGTGTGTGCTAAATAAAAATTAGCAAAATCGGATGACGAACACGCCCACTTAAAAAAAAAATTTTTTTATGTAAAATTCTAACAAAAAATTCAATATTTTTACAGTATATAAGTAAATTATGTCAACATTCAACTCCAGTAATGATGTGGTGCAACAAAATATAAAAATAAAAGAAAATTTCAAAATGGGCGTGGCTCCACCCTTTTTCATTTAATTTGTCTAGGATACTTTTAATGCCATAAGGCGAACAAAAATGTACCAATCCTTTTGAAATTTGGTAGGGACATAGATTTTATGACGATAACTGTTTTCTGTGAAAATGGGCGAAATCGGTTGAAGCCACGTCCAGTTTTTATACACAGTCGACCGTCTGTCCTACCGCTCGGCCGTTAACACGATAACTTGCTTAAAAAACGATATATCTTAACTAAACTAAGTTAACGTACTTATCTGAAGTCTCTTTATCTTGGTATAAAAATGGCCGAAATCCGACTATGACCACGCCCACTTTTTCGATATCGAAAATTACGAAAATTGAAAAAATGCTATAATTCTATACCAAATATGAAAAAAGATATAAAGCATGGTAATTGGATTGGTTTATTGACGCAAAATAAAACTTTAGAAAAAACTTTGTAAAATGGGTGTCACAACTAAGGGCAACTCCCTGTTAAAACCCTCATTAATACCTTTAATTTGATACCCCTATCGTACAAACAAATTCTAGTGTCACCCCTGGTCCATATTTATGGCGATATCCCTAAATGGCGTCCACCCATAGAACTATGGCCTACTCCCTCTTAAAATATTCTTTAATACCTTCCATTTGATACACATTTCATACAAACACATTCCAGGGTTACCCTATGTTCATTTTGCTAAATTGTGATTTTCCCTTATTTTGTCTCTAAAGCTCTCATCTGAGTATGTAATGTTCGGTTACACCCGAACTTAGCCTTCCTTACTTGTTTTTATTTAAAACCGCTTCACGTCCTTGTTTACTCTCCTGATTATAATTGTTATTTATATCATTATTTTTTATTTCATAAAATTCATAAAAATGTCATTTGGCAAAATTATTTCGCATTATTCAATTAACGCCAACACAATATTGGCAGCTGAATTTATTAATACCTGCTTATTACCACATAACTGTTTATATATTTTATAACATTTCTATTAAACACAGACAGACGTTAACTATTAATAAAAGCATTTTTTTCTTATTACTGTCCAAGAAAAATTCCGAAAAATTTTGCAATTAAACTGAATTATGGTCCATTAAATGCCAATGTAAAGCAACGGTGCAAAAGAAATTTGTATTCAACAAAAGCATAAAATGGAAATACGAACATTTTTCTGCTATTCCTACATCGCAAAACAGGAAGCTATGTGGTAGCGACTGGGTCATAAATTAAGGCTCTAGGCATGTCATGACGGCTGTTGCATTGCATACCGTTTACCTTATATAATACTTATATATATATTTATATAACTAATTATTGCCCAAAAATATTTTCCAGCATATTTTTAGGCATTTTAACACCAGGTACAACACCCACAACCATAATTGGATGCTATATGCGGGTAGGCAATTTTTCACGCATACATTTTTGTGCATTGCTACAAATAGGTAATCGGATAGCCTACCCAGCGGGAATATAAATATACTAGCCGGACCCGTGCGCATCTAGCACGACAAAATGCAAAACTTAGTTGCGAGTTATAAAAATATACAAATTAATTTTCTCCATATATAATAGCTATTTACACATTGATATTAAAGATTCGTTTTCTAATAGTTCCTTGTGACGGCATCATTGCGTTCGAAGAGGAATTTGCGGCATACACATCTTTCCTTTGTGACAACAAATTGAGGAACTGTTATCGCTACCCTCCCCTGGACAAAGTTTCGCCGTGCAGAACAGACATTGTTGGTACACACACCCAGCACTATGTGGTTCAACTGAAATGCCGAGGCGTGCGCAAAAATACGTTTTTGGAAGCTTTTCCTGCGCCCACCTAGCGTTCACATCACTGCTTAGTCTTAAAATATATGACGGTTGCAAATCACTTCTACGCTGAACTATCGCCTGTTCAATTTGTTCCTGTTGGTGGTTACGCATACGAAATCAGCGGTAGTAACAATAAATCATCTATCAATAAAAACAATGGCGCTTGCACTGCCATCTGGCAAATGTTAGCAACCGCCGGTAATGCAGTGTAAGTTGTAATCCATTATTCACAATAGTGCCATAGTACAAATAGTTTTCTTTGTGTGCTCAAAATCGTTTCTCATTATAATTTAAGTTTTATCGTTACCACTTTATTTTTTCTCATTGCAACTTATGTTTTTTATGTTTTCTCATCTCTAACTTACGTATTCCCTTTATAAATTTACGTTTTCTCATTACTGTATTGAAAAGGCGTAGTTTTCTCTTATTTAGAACTTTATCATTTCTAATACTGTTTTCACATAGACGGCTATATTCTACATTAAGACGCTTATTGAGCTCAATTTTCCCTACAAAATTCGAATCTATAATTATTTCATTAGTAGCTAATCGAATGCCTAATGAAGTCAAAAGCACAATGCAACTCTGTTGGCAGCGTTCCGCTTCTTAGTTTTTAGTGTGCTCAGTGCTTAAAAATGTCATTTGTCATAGTAAATGTCATTGTCTGCATGGCGGAACGATACAAGGTGGCCGCATCGAACAGCTGATTATAACCTTTTTTATTTGATTTGATACATCAACTACCGGCGCAGTACGATTTTGACATTTGTCCATCGAATTTACAAGTACATGGAATTTTTTTTGCTTGTAGGTATGTCACCATGCTGCCACCTTGTATCGTTCCGCCATGATTGTCTGTCATATAGCATTGTCATTTTATTCGCTTGACATTTCATCTTTCATACTAATCGAGCAGTTACTTCTGTGTGACCCCAAAAAATTTACTATTTCATTAGAAGGTGAAATGAGATCATTAAGTTTCTGTGTGAAACCAGTATAAAACTGGCACTTAATTGAAACCTAAATAACCGACTACTTTTTTTGTGAAATTCTCTGTCTACACGGCAGCATCTAAATTCATTTGCAAATCATTTGGCAGGCGCAGATCAGAAAGTTCTTCTTTTGGTGCAAGAGTATTGTGAAAAATATTAGCAGTTTAATAGTACTAAATGTTGGATAACAGCAACAGCAAGAAAAGCAGATGAAATAGAAAACAGCCACACATACACACAATAAAGAGCGCATATTACTCAGACTATACATACATATACATACATAAAAGGCAACAGTGAATATGAGATGTAAAAGTATGAGATAAATAAATAACCAACTATTTGGAGCTGTTCGCGAAACGTCTGGACCGTGGCAGAAAAAGACGAACGAAGCAACTAATGGTGGAAAAGTAACACAATCTACGGAATAGTCAAAAACTTTGATTTAAAAACACTAAAAGTTAAATACGCGTATACCTTCAATTCTGAAGTACTACTACCGTAGTAGTGTTTTAAATAAAGAACAATTTGTTTACTGAAGGTTTACTGTTGATATCTTTTACAGAGCATTTAGGCACTTCCTTAAGTTCCGACAGTAAATTGCTGCTCATAGTTATAGACCTAGTCCGAGCTGGAACGCTTTCCTCACCATAGCTTCTACAAATTCTGTTAAAGTGGATCCTCATTCTCTCAACATGCAAGCTGGGCGTCCATTGCGCCTTGATTGTGACAGTCATACTAAGTATTTCTTTACTTGACCTATTTAATTGTTCTTGTAGTAGGTCATCTGTCCTTCTGCTGTCGTAACAAGTCCATGTTTGCTTGGTATATTTGCAGGTTTTCGACGAGAACCAGGTAGAATTTTCTACTCCATAAATTTTCCATGTGTGTTTCTTTAAATTTAGACGATGACGCTGCATTTTAACCGCCCGTGCGAGATCCAGCAGAGCACCTGTATTTTCAAGTTCGCATGTCTTCTCGTTGCCCTCAACTCTCCTGTGACCAGGAGGGTTATGCGAAGCTACTTCCGGCTTGAAGCGAGCTCATGCGTAAGTTAACCGGAATCAGCGCTGCCAGGCTAATAAAGTAAAGTGCGGAGCGAGGGTCGTCCTCTTTTTCTGCTCTCGTAGGCGGATTCGGACAAAAATACTTCCTTAGCTGGATCATCATTTCAAAGCACGATTCTTTCGCACACTCGCATAGCCGCTTCATCTGATGTTGTATTGTTCATGCTTCTGTTCCATATAACAGGATGGGTACAATAGCTAACTTGTAGAGCAAGATATTCGTTTGCCCGAAGCGGACTTCACTTTTCACAGTGGCATGACTGTCAAGAATAAAACGAGCTAACTCTTTGCTTGATGACAGCACGTACTCCGTCTCGTCCTCAGCTATATGCTGCTGATTTTAGTGCTGTGAAGGCGGCTTTAAAGTCTATGAAGTAGTGATGTGAGTATATTCTTTTTTCGGGGGTTCTTTTCAAGATTTAACGCACAGTGAAAATCCCTTCGATGGGAGCTTTGCTAGATCTGAAACCACACGGATAAGGCCCATTCAGCCTATACACCTCGTACATACGTCTTACATCGTTGCTCGTCAATCAACTACTAAACCATAACCACTGCGATGTATTTACATTTACCAAGTGAGCAAATGATCACTGATGTAATGCTATATAAGTTTGAGCGGGAGCCTTTCCCTGCATGGTACCTACAAATATACACACACACACAATATCATTGCATTCAAGTAGAACTTATAAAATATTCGCGTGTGGTATTTAAATAATGTGACATAAGGTTAGGGTCTAATAATCATTTCAACGTTCTGTGGCTGTGGTACTCGTACTCAAATAAGAAAAAAATTGCTAAACGCGAATGAAATATGAAGAGAATGTAGAAAAATGTGCAAGTATGCCTGCACGTACATATATAAGGTTTCTGTTTCCAAAATGTAACTCAAACAGAATAAATAGAAAATGCAAGGACATTTGAGTTTAACGGTATCTTCTCGATATTACGGTTCTTGTTTTTACCTTTCCTTCGATCACAAAGCCAGCTGTGAAACTGTGTTAAATGTTGCTATTTTGATAAAAATTGTTTGTAACTGGTTTAACTGTGATACAGTTTTATAACTGTAATTAGTAAAAACGGCATCATGTTGACAGATACTTTTCCTCTATCGGCATCTGTGAACGCAATTTAATTTGAGAAATTGTCATTGTTATTGCAGCAGTTCTTCGTCCCATCCAAAATAAGGGACCGTTCACTGTTGTTGTTGTTGTATTAACGACAGAGGCACTCCCCAAATGTTTTATGGAGTGCTATTGATGTTGATAGTCCATTGCCGCATATATATCCGTTACGCTCCGGTAAAAAAGCACCATGGCAACTATTTATATGACCACATTAAACTTTTAGGCTATACCGCCCCCACCTCCTAGTTCCATGCGGAACAGATGAGTGTCTTAGGGGCGTTGGTTCCACATTTTAAATGAAAAAAATTGTTGGTGTTATGTGGGGACACATTACAAGCAGGATATACATTAGGAATGTCAAGGTTGATCGAATTCGCACTAGAGGGAGGCACGTCTCCCTGGGAGTTTAATAACGTGGTTCCCTTGGAAATTTCTGGAATATTAATCCGACGACTTTTTGCGTATATCTTTGAGAGCCTTACCCTGCTTCTTTTGTCATGTAGCTGAGTTTTTTACAGCCGTATTTCTTCACAGTGCTTACAATGACGTCTTTTAAAGTTCCTGGAAGGTGATATCTCTCCAATAACACGTCCGTTGGAATGCACAGGTTTTTAATTACTCAGCAGAAATAGTTTTTTAGCGTTTCATTTCTCTCCTCAATGGGGAGAATTCTTGCCCCGCTGTGAAATAGATGTTCTAGGGACATAAGAAGACATCCTGTGGCAGTTCTGATCTTGGTATTTTGACAGGCTTGCAGTTTCTTTAAGCTCGGCGACCATATTGGGAACGCGAAGCGTACAAACTATTCCAAATACCATTTCTTATTCATGAAACGTATACACCTTTTGTGTTTGTGTTTTCCAGCTGCACGTGTTTACATATCCCACACCCTACCTGGTACTTTATAAGAAACTAATATACTCATACATTAAATGAGGCATAAATTGAGTCTACTTAGGTTTATTAAAGAAAGAATATCAGAAATATGATACAAGAATAATCTAGAAAAACACTTAGTCATGTTTTTGGTATAAACCTTTCAAATTCGTTTACGTACACTCTTGGTGTATGTAATTATTATGAAACCAATGACTAGAAAAAATTTCGAAGCAATTTATTGTAGTAAACATAATTATGTATTCTTATAAACAGCAGCGAACAAGAAAATAGCAGTGAACACTTTTATCACATTTTTATAATCAGCTGAGCAGAGCTCACAGAGTATACTAACTTTGTCCGCAAAACGATAATCCGTAACGGCATAAACTAATGGAGATAGATATAGACTGCTATATATCAAAATGATCTGGGTGGAAAAAGAAATTCATTTAGCCATGTCCGTCCGTCCGTCTCTAAACACGATAGCTTGAGTAAATTTTGAGGTATCTTGATGAAATTTGGTACGCGGGTTCCTGGGCGCTCGTCTCAGATCGCTGTTTAAAATGAACGAAATCGGACTACAACCACGCCCACTTTTTCGATATCGAAAATTTCGAAAAACCGAAAAAGTGCGATAATTCATTACCAAAGACGGATAAAGCGATGAAGCTTGGTAGGCGCGTTGACCTTAGGTAACAAAATAGAAAATTAGAAAAATTTTGGACAATGGGCGTTGCTATGCCTACTTTTAAAAGAAGGCAATTTAAAAGTTTTGCAAGCTGTATTTGGCAGTCGTTGAAGATATCATGATTAAATATATGTGTGCTTAATAAAAATTTGCGAAAAGGGATGACGAACACGCCCACTTTAAAAAAAAAAATTTTTTAAGTCAACTTTTAACAACAAATTTAATATCTTTACAGTATAAAAGTAAATTGGGTCAACATTCGACTCCAGTAATGATATGGTGCAACAAAATACAAAGATAAAAGAAAATTACAAAATGAGCGTAACTCCGCCCTTTTTTCATTTAATTCGTGTAGAATAATTTTAATTCCATAAGTCGAACAAAAATTTACCAATCCTTGTGAAATTTGGTAAGGACATAGATTCTATGACAATAACTGTTTTCTTCGAAAATGGGCGAAATCGGTTGAAGCCACTCCCAGTTTTTACACAGTCGACCGTCTGTCCTTCCGCTCGGCCGTTAACACGATAACTTGCGCAAAAAACGATATATCTTAACTAAACTTAGTTCACTTACTTATCTGAAGTCACTTTATCTTGGTATAAAATATGGCCGAAATCCGACTATGACCACGCCCACTTTTCCGATATCGAAAATTACGAAAAATGAAAAAAATGCCATAATTCTGTACCAAATATGAAAGAAGAGTTGAAACATGGTAATTGGATTGGTTTATTGACGCAAAATATAACTTAAGAAAAAAAATTTGTAAAATGGGTGTGGCACCTTCTATATTAAGTAGAAGAAAATGAAAAAGTTCTGCAGGGTGAAATCAAAAGCTCTTGGAATCTTGGCAGGAATACTGTTCGTGGTATGACATATATAAATAAATTAGCGTTACCCGACAGAAGATGTTCTGGGTCACCCTTGTCCAAGTTTTGGTCGGTATCTCGAAAACGCCTTCACATAAACAACTAAGGGCTACTCCCTTTTAAAACCCTCATTAATACTTTTAATTTGATACCCATATCGTACAAACACATTCTAGAGTCACCCCTGGTCCACCCTTATTGGAATATCTCGAAAAGGCGTCCACCTATAGAACTAAGGCCCACTACGTTTTAAATAATCATTAACACCTTTCATTTGATACACATGTCATACAAACACATTCCAGGATTACCCTAGGTTCATTTTGCTAAATGGTGATTTTCCCTTATTTTGTCTCCAAAGCTCTCAGCTGAGTATGTAATGTTCGGTTACACCCGAACTTAGCCTTCCTTACTTGTTTTGATAAAATTTGATCATTATTTAGTTTTTTTCGGTGATTTTAGAAAAAATGTTTAGGAATTTTGAACTAATACTATGCAAATTAATCTAGAAAAATTTTCGAAAAATCTTTATTCGGAGTTTTCAGTATAAGGAATAAATTTTACTTTCTCTCAAAGTACATTTAATAAATCACTCTAAATTCGCATTTATTTTTGAAAATTATTTTGCCGAAAAGTTTTTAATATTTTTTCCACTTAAAAAATAAAGTTAAGCTACCTTTGTACGTAAGGATATATAAAACACCCTTCGGAACAAAAATTGTCAAAAAGTCAATGCAAATTTCGATAGACTTATAAAATGAACTTTGTTCGACTAAAATTTATTGGCCTATAGAACTGCAAAAGTTGGCGAAGAAATTCAAGAAACTTAATATAAAAAGTTGGAAGTTTTCGTAAAATTTTCTCCAAATTTCGAAATTTGTCCAAAATTTCTTGAGATTGGCTTATATTATGACGTAATAAAGCATAATGATATAAATAAATAGTGGCAACTAATTTTGAAAACCCTCTCATGATACGAAGTATGAGAGCTAAGAGAAGAAACGGAGAGGACGTTTTCTGAAAGCGTATTAAATTTAGTACTTCTTGTCTTCTGGAAGCCGCCGTGCTGTAATGGCAGCGTCCTCCGGCTACCCCGGGCAAAGCAAAATCAAAATTTTAGAAACAATATTTTCAATTAGAAGAAAATTTTTCTAAGCGGGGTCGCACGTCACCAGTGTTTGGCAAGCATTTGTATGTATTTCTGCCATAAAAATCTCTCATTGTAAACTCTCTGCTTGTAGGTGCCCTTCGGAGTTGGCCGTCGCTCCCTGCATTTATTTATTTTTTTATTTTTCTTGTATCAAAACACTGAATTCTATTTTTTTGGACAGTTTCATGAATTTTTTTTATTTACTTCTTATCCTCTAATAAATATTTTCTCAGGGAAACTCCATTAGCTCTACCAGATGCCTTTCAGAGTTTGCATAAAACATGAATGGCTTTAAAAGAGAGGACACTATGCCATTAAACGTTTCAAAGCGCTCTTTTTAAATACGAAATCTCTCGAAATTGAACACGAAAATGAAGCACATCTGTCGGTAGGGACGACGTAAATCCACAGACTTTGGGTTCGACGTGATATTGTTGCTAGCTTCGATCACCATCGATAATAATCGCTAAAGTGTCTCCATTGCTACTTATGGAAAGAAAGTTCAATGGTAAAGAGTGCTTTGCCTTCGATGACAGATACAATATCATCAATGCCCCTACAATTCTTCATAAGCCTGTTGGATACGTGGCAGTTTGCCCAGTCATGTGATGGCTTCACTATATGGCGCTAGCCTTACTGCACCAGCCGATAAGCACTCCTAAAAGCGGTGAAAACCCTTCTAATGCGCATTCGCAATTGAATGGCCAGCAAGATTTCTTTGGAAAGTCACTGACCATCTAGTTGGTGTTGTGTAAAGAGTGAAAATCAGGTAAGCTCACTTTGTCACGGTTTGAGGACTTTCGAAGAGTTTTATTGGGCAGCATCTGGGTAATATGAGTCAGGGGACTGTGACATTGTACATGGCGCATCGATTTATGCGTTACTGTTGGACCTTTCGCTCAATAGTGCATCTAACTCACATGTTAAAAAAGTGTTGTTGTTGTGACTTGGACGCCAGTGCGAAACAAAGAACGTATCGCAAAGCTTACAGCTTCATACGCCACGGCAATACGTCTCCCTAGGGAACGAAGTTGAACGACTTTGCCTACGACCATGCCAATCTATACACGGTGAAGACAAAGAGAACTTAATTCAATTCCCAGTGCAGAAGAATTCAAATCAAAAGAAAATGAATATTGGTTTCGATTAATTGACATCTTGTTATCCCAAGTCGTTGCTTCGAAATTATCAAATTTGTGTTATGGAAAGGTCAACATTTGTTTAGTTTTTAGTACACTTTTTCCTCTGGAAATAAAGAGAGCTTCGCAAAGAAGCAAACTGAACTGTTGTGAGTGACTAGAAAGAGGAGCTGCCAAAGCCCATCAGCTGTAGTAATTTCGTATTGGTTTTGCATAGTTCCAGTTATAAAAATAATGGAGAGTTCTTCTTAAATTGAGGGGAGTGAAAATAAAAAATTTAATTAATGGAATTTGATACATAAAACGGGGTGTGTGCGTGTGACATATGAACGTCCAAAGTTCTCACCCGATCATGGCAAAATTTCCCGGTAGGTCCATGTAGTCACCCGGTACTTTTCTGGCTATATACAATTTTGGAAAACTGAGCGGTGTCTGCCCCTGTTTACAAATGTTTTAACTTGCTTTATTGTCGTATTATTTGAATTAGGTATCGAACATTAGGAGTTCCAAATATAACAAGTAAGGAAGACTGAGATCGGGTGTAACCGAACATTAAATTCTCAGCTGCCATTTTACAGCTTACAAAACTTTTAAATTGCCTTATTTTAAAGTGGGCCGTGCCACGCCTATTATACAAAATTTTACTAATTTTCAATTTTATGTCATAAGGTCAACGCACCTAACAAGTTTCATCGCTTTATGCGTCTTTGGTAGTGCATTATCCCACTTTTTCGGTTTTTCAAAATTTTTGATATCGAAAAAGTGGGCGTGGTTATAGTCCGATTTCGTTTATTTTAAACAGCGATATGAAATGAGTGCACAGGAACTTACATACCAAATTTCATTAAGATACCTCAAAATTAAATCAAGTTATCGTGTTTACGGGTGGACGGACATGGCTTTTTTCGCCCAGAACATTTTGATATATAGAAGTATATATCTATCTCGATTAGGTTATGCCGTTACGGGGTACCGTTATGCGAAAAATATTAGTATACTCTGTGAGCTCTGCTCAGCTGAGTATAGAAATATGGGTATAGGTGGAAGGAGCAGTAATTAGAATCAAAGTAGGAGCAAGAGTGAAAGTGAAAGTTGAAATGAGTGGCATTGAAACAAAAATTTATAAACTCGCTACATTTCCTTTGGTTTATATTTCCCGTATACGACGTATTCAAAGTGCAAGAGGTAGAAGGAGTGAAAGTTGGAGTGAGGGTAAAAATGGAAATGATATATAAATTCTATATATTAGGTTATTCAGGTGGGAGAGTTAGAGGGCTAGGTTCCTAGGTTCGCGATCGTTAGGGGAAACAAGAGTTCGAGTGAAACATATATTTACATTCGCTATATCTCCGTAAATAAGGGGAGTGGTAGGGGAACGACAGTGCGAGTGAAACAAATAATCAATTTCGCTTTATCTCTGTAATTATTTGAAGGGGGATGCAATATTTGGTAAATGTAAAGATTCAGTAAATAGATTCTATATGTGGAGTAATTTAGGTGGGAGAGTTAAAAGCCGTGGTAGTGGGAGTAGGATTAAGAGTAAGAATGTAATATCGCGATATTTTTTTTATTACTTGAACGGTGTATCCAATATTTGCTATATAGATTCCATATATAAAGTAATTTAGATGGAAGAAGTAGAGGCGCTGGAAGTTAGGGGAGGAGTTAGAGTGTGAATGAAACAAAAATTTTCTTCTCAATGCGCCTGTAAGTTTTTGAAGTAGATGTAAGATATTTTGTACATAGTTCATATATATTTATATATATATGAAGTAATTGGAATAGCGGAGATAGGGAGTGGAAGAAGGAGGTAGAGTGGGAGTTGGAATGAAAGTGAGAGTGGAAGTGGCAATACGCTTGGAAGTGAGAGGGAAAATTTGAATGAGAAAAGGGTGGAGATAAAGGCAATAAAGAAAGGACACGAATATAAAAGAGGAATGGAAAAAACTATTTCAGTTGTAGTCTAACGTAGAGAGCGAGAGAGGGAAGGGATGTCCAATTTTCAAATAAAAGCCAGGAAAAAGTCTGACGGGTACGCTTGTTTGATATAAAAAATAGCCAGTGCTATTATCGTGTTCGCTGCTGTACATATATAAATGTATAAACATTGTTGCTATATTTTAAGTGTACTTGTGCTTGTTCAGCATACTTGCATATCGATTTAATATTCAATTTCCCCAAATTTATCAACATTTCTTTTTTTTTTCAAATTATTTACATTCAACATTATTTTTTCACCATTAACTTTTCGTTTATATTAAAATGCGAAATCAGGCTTCCTTGAATTGAGTTCGCGCTTCAATTTGTTGTGAATAAATACAAAAATATATACACTTGCATACGACAAATGGGGTTTTTCATCCTTTGTCGACTTTATAATTGATTTCTTACTTTTTTCAGCATTTGTGTGCCATTCATCGAGTACTAAAATAAATTGCTGCTTGATTGCCTTTTCATATATGGGTACATAAAAACAATCAAATTTATTTACCTATGCTTTGTACTTATTTAATTTTATTCAATATCATTTTAACAGTTTTTCCAATTTTATAACGTGTGCGAGTTTGATTGATTGACATATAACGAAGGTTTAAATGGAGTTGCAAGATTTGTAGAATAATTTTGTCTGAATATTCACATTATAATGTAGCACTTGCGTAGGGGTTTAAAAAAAAGTGTTTTAAAAATATTTAGGTAGTGGCGTGGTAAATGCTACGTCACAATATTCACATACTCATCTCTCACACTACATACTTTCCCATACCAACATATGTACGCTAGGGTTATGATTTTTTATACTCAGTTGAGCAGAGCTCACAGAGTATATTAAGTTTGATTGGAAAACGGTTGGTTGTACATATATAAAGGAATCGAGATAGATATAGACTTCCATATATCAAAATAATCAGGATCGAAAAAAAATTTGATTGAGCCATGTCCGTCCGTCCGTCCGTCCGTTAACACGATAACTTGAGTAAATTTTGAGTTATCTTGATGAAATTTGGTATGTAGGTTCCTGAGCACTCATCTCAGATCGCAATTAAAAATGAACGATATCGGACTATAACCACGCCCACTTTTTCGATATCGAAAATTTCGAAAAACCGAAAAAGTGCGATAATTCATTACAAAAGACCGATAAAGCAACGAAACTCGGTAGATGAGTTGAACTTATGACGCAAAATAGAAAATTAGTAAAATTTTGGACAATGGGCGTGGCACCGCACACTTTTAAAAGAAGGTAATTAAAAATTTTGCAAGCTGTAATTTGGCAGTCGTTGAAGCTATCATGATGAAATTTGGCAGAAGCGTTACTCCTATTACTATATGTACGCTTAATAAAAATTAGCAAAATCGGAGCAGGACCACGCCCACTTTTAAAAAAAAATTTTTTTTAAGTAAAATTTTAACAAAAAATTTAATATATTTACAGTATATAAATAAATTATGTCAACATTCAACTCCAGTAATGATATGGTGCAACAAAACACAAAAATAAAAGAAAATTTCAAAATGGGCTTGACTCCGCCCTTTTTCATTTAATTTGTCTAGAATACTTTTAACGCCATAAGTCGAACAAAAATTAACGAATCCTTTTGAAATTTGGTAGGGGCATAAATTTTATGATGTTAACTATCTTCTGTGAAAAAGGGCGAAATCGGTTGATGCCACGCCCAGTTTTTGTACACAGTCGTTGTCTGTCCTTCTGCATGGCCGTTAACACGATAACTGCAGCAAAAATCGACATATCTTTAACGAACTTAGTTCACGTACTTACTTGAACTCACTTTATCTTGGTATGAAAAATTAACGAAATCCGACAATGACCACGCCCACTTTTCCAATATCGAAAATTACAAAAAATGAAAGAAATGCCATAATTCTATACCAAATACGAAAAAAGGGATGAAACATGGTGAGGTAATTGGATTGGTTTATTGACGCGAAATATAACTTTAAAAAAAACTTTATAAAATGGTTGTTACACCTACCATATTAAGTTGAAGAAAATGAAAAAGTCCTGCAGGGCGAAATAAAAAACCCTTAAAATCTTGGCAGGTATTACATATATAAATAAATTAGCGGTATCCAACAGATGATGTTCTGGGTCACCCTGGTCCACATTTTGGTCGACATCTGGATTCACATATACAACTACCACCACACCCTTTTAAAGCTCTCAGTAATACCTTTCGTACAAACAAAGTCTAGAGTCACCGCTGGCCCACCTTTATTGCGATACCTCGAAAAGGCGTCCGCCTATAGAACTAAGGCCCACTCCCTTTTAAAATACTCATTAGCACCTTTTGTTTGATACCCATATTATACAAACGTATTCTAGAGTCACCCCTGGTCCACCTTTATGGCGATATTTCGAGACGGTGTCCACCTATAGAACTAAGGCCCACTCCCTTTTAAAGTACTCATTAACACCTTTCGTTTGATATCCATATTGTACAAACAAATTCTAGGGTTACCCCTGGTCCACCTTTATAGAGATATCTCGAAACGGCGTCCACCTATGGAACTGAGGATTACTCCCTTTTAAAATACTCATTAACACCTTTCATTTGATATCCATATCTTACAAACAAATTCTATAGTCAAACCTGATCCACCTTTATGGCGATATCCCTTAATGGCGTCCACCTATAGAACTTTGGCCCACTCCCTCATAAAATACTCTTTAATGCCTTTCATTTGATACACATGTCATACAAACACATTCCAGGGTTTCCCTCGGTTCATTTTCCTACATGGTTATTTTCCCTTATGTTGTCACCATAGCTCTCAACTGAGTAGGTAATGTTCGGGTACACCCGAACTGAACCTTCCTTACTTGTTTAGATTTAAAACGCTGTAGTGGCAAACGATGAACTTTTGTATAAAAATCACGAAAATAACAATAATTTAAATAAATTCTAAGAAAACGTTACGCGCAAATCCAAATTTGTATCAGTATGAGGAAAATTTGCATATAATTTATTCTGTACTGCATATGGTTTACAATATTCAACTTTTCGTTACTTTAAATTTCTAAATTACTGTTTATGAACTTGTAATTGAGACACTTATCCATTTTTGCAAGTGCTGTGAATCTCTTCCATCAATTTCACAGCTCGTTCAGCCACCATATTTGAACGAGGAACATCGAGCACAGAAGGTTCCGCTTTGCAGTGAGTAGTAAAAGACTTCAAAGCCTTAGCACATTTCAGCTTAGCGACAGCAGCATGTAACTCGTCGTATATTTCCTCTGAATAATGATGATTTGAAAACCATGCCTCTGCCCATGCATTTGCTATAAAGTCACAGATAAATTTGTGCTGATCTCTCCACTTGGGAATGAGATCATAAGTAATCAATGCAAATATTGCTCGTGAATTCCACCTAGCACTATGAAGGGAGGGTAGCTTTCGCCGCTTGAGTAAAAGCCATTTTTTTTCCTTCTGGTAGTAATTATACCCCTCACAGAGGTCGAAAAGAAACTTGAAATCATCTCTCCAACCCCGGTTTTTAACTGATAATGTAACTTTTATATCCACATAGTTATTTTGAATGTTATCATATTCTGCCAACACGTCTTCAACGAATTGATAATTGATGCTGGGTGACACCGATGTTGTTGGAAACAAAAAATCCATTAGGTGATACAAAACAAAGTCGAGAGTGTGATGTTGACAGCCTATGAACTGATTTTTCGGAACTCTGTTTTAAGTTTGAAAACTACCCCATTCTTGCTTCCGGTATTTACTGCAGTTGTGTCAGATATAATCATTTTGATATTTCTCCATACATTATACTCATCCAACAAAGAACGCAAAGGAATAAAGATGTCCTTAGCTGATCCGCTGTTGCAAGGCAAAACTCCAAACTGTATAGTTCTTTTAGAATTTTTGAGACAAACCGCCTGATGTTCCTTACTTTGTATTCCTTTTCCATCACAAAGTGCAGAAAAAATTCCTCTTCAGAGAGAAGCTCTTTAATCTGGAGTTTTGCATTTTCTGCATCCTTGATCACTCGACGCCAAATACCCGATTGCGACGGTTTTGGAACTTTTATTTCATCTTTAGCTAATTTTTGAAGAACTATTGCCACTTTTCTTGTTGATACATTCAATTCTGATACTACCTTCGCTGCAGATTTTTTTGGGTCATACTTCCGTTTCATGGGGACGCACTCTTCCACATCGTTCCAATCGGTATTGCTAATTATCATGGTCGATTGTAAAATACAGTACTTGGTTTGTTGACTTATCCGATTTCCTAATTTGTTTAGATGGATGAATTGTTTTCTTTGAAGCCTCTTTCTCAGTTTTGTAACCTACTCGGCCGAATGATTCGATTTGCTTTTCATAAAGCTCTTTGTCTTCCCTGCACAGCCAATTTCTGGTCACTTTCGTAATTTCAAAAAGAGTTTTCAAGTTTTTCTCAAATTGTTCGCTCTTTCGCTTTCTATGAGCTTCAAACGACTTTATTAACTTGCCAACCTTAGCATAAAGCTGTGGCCTTGAGGGAGAAGGGAAATTGAGCTTCTGCCAGAGCTTCAACAATTCTGTTGCTATTTTCCTTACTCGATTTTCTCGACCCTTTTCTTCATCGAACAAGCCTAAAAATCTACCTACGATATGACTTCTTAAAGGCATTTTACACATAACCCCATCCAAATCTTTTTTGACTTCAAGTATCATGGGACGGCGCTTTGTAGTTAATTTTAAATTTTTTTTCCATATTTCTGCTCCTGATTCCACTTATGAGTTTGGTTTGTTATTTTTGAACATGTTTTAAATCTAAAAATTTTAAAAAATATGATAATAAATGTATTTTAAGAATTTTGTGAAAAAGGAATTTTTAAGAAATTTTCGTAAAAAGGCACTACTTTAGGTGCAGAAATCTGTTATTTCAGAATGTTTTTACTAAGAACTTTTTTTCTTTGTGCCTTTAAGCTGATTCGCGTCGTTTTTAGTATACAAATTGTAGACAAGGAGTTCTTTCGGTAGATTGTTATACTAGGTACTGGCTATTTCCATGCAGCCGCCTTGTAAAAGAAAATATAGTTTGCGCGTAACGTTTTTTCACAATCTAACAAAAATTTTACCAATAATGTAATAAGTAGACAAAAGTTCATCGCGTGCCACCACAGCACTTTGGAAATTCAGAAAAAGGTGCCCTAAGGTAACCCTAATGTACGCATTAGCTATTAACTACCGTGCATGCACAACAGAGATCTGCTTTGAGTACTAATAAAATTAGTGCACTTAGTCATGAGCCAAAAAATTATGTCTAAATGTGTACTTAGTCAAGTACAGAAAAATACTATGGGTGATTAGCACATAAAATAGAAAATACATACGAGTGCCCCGTAACACATATGTCTCATACATATATGACATTAGATATATGTATTTTTTTTCAAGCGAGCTTGAAGAAAACGCTTCAACTAGCTAAACAGATTCATTATGCCAAACCAAACAGATGGTGGAGGTTTATCAGCTAATTGTTACTTTTTTTCGCTGCTATGACATTTCTACTTCTAGCGCAGTATGTTTTTGACACTCAACCAGAGAATTACAAAAACAAAATACATGAAATGCGTGTGTTTGTTTGTATGTATGTCACCCTGCCGCCACGCTGTTATTTTGTTATTTTTGTTTGTCTGCACATTTGTATGTTCATTTCATTCGCTCGTTCACAATAGTGCCCTATTTTTGAATATGCAACACTATACAACACTATCAATCAGGTCGACAATTACCTAAGCGGTATCAACTGAAAGCGCTTAGCCAACTCAACTCGATTACTGTTTATTGTTGCTTTTCATGCAACTCGGAAAGCTAGCTAGTGTTTTAATTGTACTAGTCAGCAACGAAATACAGTATTGTTAAGTATAAACTGATGCCATAGTCGCTTTAACTCAGTAGCACATTGATTTCGTGTGTAATACAATGTGTACTTCGTTTATTATCGGTTTTTCTTTAGCGCTGTATTCAGTTTAGTTTCGTGTACATCGTTGTGTCTGTCAGGAGACTGATATGACTTTATTCATTTTATTGCACTATTAGTCTTACTTATTCCAATTACTGTTTTCGTATAACACAGTTGACTTTCTTGCTCAATAAGACAATTGAGTACTGAACTGCTTCGTGGTTTATGAGCGGCTACTCATTTTACGAAGCATGACTATGTAAATGTGTGTTAGTGGATATAAGTGCTTGATATTCTTTGTTGCATTCGCACTAATACTAATTTTTTGGTTAGTCCACTAACAACCTTAAAAGATGAATAATTGCAGCTCAGTGATGCACACCGACCACATATGCATCCACTGCATACATATCTACACAGCTACCACCATGGGAATGCTATGCATTCACAAGCCACAGGTTGGAAAATTCATTCACGCTATAGGAAGCAATTCTCAACTTATTCATAGGCGACAATATGCAAGACCTTAAACTAAAACTCAATAGGGACACTTCCTTTAATGTGGGTGAAGTGGCTGACAATTGCTTTGATGGCTAGCAAGTGATTTCTTTTAGTGCAGAGGCGTGTTGTTTACCACGTCTGCTTCGAGAGAGGTCTTCCTTATCTGCTATAGGTAAACCCCTCTTTTGCCCACATCAGAACAAGAAGAGATTTGCCTACACATTCTCGTGTTCCTTTTTTATATGGCTCAGTTTTTGAGTGCCAAATTTCTTCATAGTGCTTACGAGGATGACTCATTTAGTTCCTCGAAGCTGCGGCCTCTTCAATCAGATATATGTTGGGAGGAACAGGATTCTGTGGAATTTATTCGCCTCACTGTGTTGATGATGTCCTGGAGACATAAGAAGACAGTTCTGAATGCAGTGGATTGACAGGCCAGCAGTTTCCTCCAGTGTGTTACCTTATGGATCGGCGAAAACATTAGAGACGCGTAGTATACAAGCTGGCGGCCAATAGTTTTATAAGTGTTTATGAGCGTTTTTTTTTTATTTTCCCTAAGTGCTACTGGCATAGACTTGAGGGTTTTGTTTCCGCTTGGGATTTGGGTATAATTCGGATGAATTCTCGCCAAAATATAGGTCCTGCTTGAACGCCACACCCTATTTTTTGGGTATAGGACAGTCAGTAGCGCAATGCAATCGACGTGGACTTCCAAATTGGTCGACAGTTGCTTTGTCCACGCTGGAAATAAGATCGCCGAGAATTTGGTCAGTGATGGTGCAAGATTTTGCGAGGTATAAAACTGGGAAGACAAGGGAGTTAGTTATTAACTTTATAGCATATCGTAACAATGGGGCGGGCGTCGTGATGCGGTGATAGCGTGCTCTGCCTAACACACAGAAAATCCCGATTTCAAGTCCTGGGCTACTTCCAGAAATTAAAAACAAGTTTTTGCAATTAGAAAAAACTGTTTCTATAAGCGGTAGTGGCAGTGATCTGAGTGTATTTCTGCCATGAATAGCTTCTCAGTGAAAAATCATCTGCTTTGCAAATGACATTTGGAGTCGCCGTTAAACTTGTAGGGAAACAGCCAATTTGTAGAAAAAATTAAAAGAAACACGATGCAAATTGGAAGAGGAGCTTTGACTTAATCTCTTCGGAGGTATATTTCGCTTTGTATTTTTTTTTAGCTCATCAATGTATGGACCAGGACCTGTTGCCATTATCGCGCAGAGTTCGGCGTAGAAACTAATGGTAACTCATTCTAGTGGGGAAGGAAGGTTCGATATGTCATAGCTAAGCAAATGTGGGGATGGGATGTCGCTATGTGGTACCTCTTATTTAACTCTTTTGGGTTTTGATGTTATCTTCCTGAGCTGAGCCGTTGTCTGCCGACCACACAGAAATTTTCTGTCCACCTTTTTAGACTGAAAGGAAAGTTGGACCCTTCCAAGTTTTAAAGTAACGGGCTATGTAGGTATATTGCTAAGAGTACTATGTGTTGATGGTACTTAGCATAGTGGCGGTTCTGTTTTATTTTCAGCAGCCATGCTGGTGACTGAAAGGGAAGTGAGTTAAGGGAGCACTGGAAAACATTTTTTAAATATCGTATAATTAGCTTATTTCCTACTGGTTCTGTTTCTAAGAACGTTTATCGTATTGTGGCGAATAACATCACTATGCTGCTAGTAAATAATCACAACAACAAATACAGCAAGGAACCAAATTTATGTACATGGACACACATAACCAGCAGCTCGAAGTGAAGAGATATCTCACAAAAACATGTAGTCATCAGCCGAAGTTGTTAGTCACACATACACACGCATATCGCTCAATTACCAAGCAGATGACACACTAGTTCTAAAAGGTGAAATGTCTAGACCATAGGAGATATATGCGGACGAGGCAGCAGAGAGTATAAAAGTAGCGAAGACTGAGGAACGAATAATCAGTTTAATTTAAACACGCTATTAGTTGTGAAGTAAGTGATAGTAAAGTATAATTTTACTACTCCCAAAGTAGATTAAATAAAGACCATTTGACAGTACTGATTATCGGAGTTATTTAGCAGGAGCTGTATAAACTTCAGAAATCCCCAGAATTCGTTATAGCATATTTTCAGGTATATTTTAAAACTCCTAATATTTTTGTGGATAAAACAAAACACTAAATCCAAATCATATATGTGCAAGTAGGAAAGTGTCTGCGTTGACCAATTTCCAATTATATAATCTCATTCAAATCCCATTTAGCTTATATTTGTATTGGAATATATTTTTTATTATTTAAATCTTTGCTCACTTAAAAAATGCAAGCAAAATATTAGCAAATTTTGGATTTGTTGGTTTAGTAATTTTTTTTTTTCATATTGATAGTAAATCCCTTTGCACGTTGTTATGTTTTGTGATCAATGAACACTTTTAATGGATTCTCGTCTTTATGCTACGATAAACTGGTAAAACCTTTTTTGGGTTACCGCATTTATTGACCACATTTGCTTACTTATGGATACTTTCACAATATTTTCACTAGCGGTTGACTATATATTACTATGAATCACATATACTCCGCTGCAAAAATACTAAACTGGTATGAGATTGTATATGGAAAGTAAAAAGTTCTATGTAAAAATTGGTTGATCTTTACAGATCTCTCTATTTTTTTAAGCTATCTACTGAATAAAACTCCTTTTAATCCAATAAACCTAACAATTTATTACTGTGGGTAAATCTCACCCTTCGGTTTGTATGCGGTTTGCAAAAAGCACCCGGTGCAAAAAAAGTACCCGGTACTTTAAAAGTTCTCAGTTTTGAAAAAGTATTTGGTTTTAAAAAAGAACTCAGATTCACTAAGGTAACTTGCTCGAAACAAGTATCCGACTGAAAAACTTTCCAGTTCTTAAAAATACACACATCCTAAAAAGTAACCGGTTATAAAAAAGTGACCGGTTCTTCAAAAGTACTCAGTTTTGAAAAAGTAATTGGTTCTAAAAAAGAACTCGGACAATAGGGTAACTTGTTCGAAACAAGTATCCGTCTGGAAACTATCCGGTTTTTAAAAGTACCCGCTTCCTAAAAAGTAACCGGTTATGAAAAAGTGACATGTTCTTTAAAAGTACCCAGTTTTGAAAAAGTACTTGGTTTTAAAAAGTAACTCGGATCCACTAAGGTAACTTGCTCAAAACAAGTATCCGTCTGAAAACTATCCGGTTCTTAAAAGTACCCGCTTCCTAAAAAGTAACCGGTTATAAAAAAGTGACCGGTTCTTTAAAAGTACTCAGTTTTGAAAAAGTAATTGGTTTTAAAAAAGAACTCGGACATTAGGGTAACTTGTTCGAAACAAGTATCCGTCTGGA
Source organism: Eurosta solidaginis (assembly GCF_040869045.1). NCBI lineage: Eukaryota > Metazoa > Arthropoda > Insecta > Diptera > Tephritidae > Eurosta > Eurosta solidaginis. Next base: position 47,784,118 of record NC_090319.1, read on the forward strand.
AACTATCCGGTTTTTAAAAGTACCCACTTCCTAAAAAGTAACCGGTTATGAAAAATTGACATGTTCTTTAAAAGTACCCAGTTTTGAAAAAGTACTTGGTTTTAAAACAGAACTCGGATCCACTAAGGTAACTTGTTCGAAAAAAGTATCCGGCTGAAAAACTATCCGCTTCTTAAAAAGTACCCAGAACCTAAAAATAACCGGTTATGGAAAAGTGACCGGTTCTTTAAAAGTACCCAATTCTGAAAAAGTACTTGGTTTTAAAAAATAACTCGGATCCACTAAGGTAACTTGCTCAAAACAAGTATCCGTCTGAAAACTATCCGGTTCTTAAAAGTACCCGCTTCCTAAAAAGTAACCGGTTATGAAATATTGGCTGGTTCTTTAAAAGTACCCAGTTTTGGAAAAATACTTGGTTTTAAAACAGAACTCGGATCCACAAAGGTAACTTGTTCGAAAAAAGTATCCGGCTGAAAAACTATCCGCTTCTTAAAAAGTACCCAGAACCTAGAAGTAACCGGTTATGAAAAAGTGACCGGTTCTTTAAAAGTACCCAGTTTTGAAAAAGTACTTGGTTTTAAAAAAGAACCGGGATCCACTAAGGTTACTTGTTCGAAACAAGTATTCGGCTGAAAAACTATCCGCTCCTTAAAAAGTAGCCTGAACCTAAAGTTAGCGGCTATGAAAAAGCGACCGGTTCATTAAAAGTACCCGGACTCGAAAAATACCCTGGTCAGAAAAACTTTGCGGTTTTACAAAATTATCTGGTTCAAGTGATCAGTTCATAAGTAAGTATTTCGCTCATTTACTTCAGTGGTATCATATTAAGAGTAATGCAAAAAAGGGAAAAATGTCCTGAGGCCGCTGTTACTAACAGCAAGAATTGGAAATGGGATGAGCTTCAAAAATATGTCCACACGCACACTTGAGGCATGGGTTGCAAAATAGCACTAAAACAGATTTGAGCCAGAATGCCGACACCGGAGCCCGGAGATACAGCTGAAGTGGATAAATTGGTAAAAGCAGTCTTTCCCATCCACGAAAAAAGGGAAGATAAGCACACTTGAAGAACCTCTGCCATTTACCTCAGCAGTGTTACAACATGCAGTAAGAAGCTTGAAAAAATTATAAGGTTCAAGGGACAGATGGCATCCAAGCCGGAGCGATTAAAGAAATCACAAAAATATATCCAGGAACTATGCTGAATATGTATAACGTATGTCTGAAGGACGGATTGTCCCCCGAAACATGGAAAAGGCAGCAGCTTATGTTAGTCGATAATGGCAAGGGGAACCCGCCTTAGGCATAGCGGCCATTATGCATGCTCGACACAGCCGGAAATGCTTCTTAAACCACGTATAGCAGACGCCGGAAAATGCACTTTGGATGCAATTGAAGATATCTTTACAAGCGTATAAATAGCCTAGCGTGGTAATGCCTAATCTAAGGGAGTTGTACTCCTTGCAATCTCAGACGTACGAAAAGCTTTCAACATCGCGAGATGGACAGACGATTCCAAATATAGGGCAGCGATTCCAAATATCATTAAACATTCTGCGCGTCATCGGAAGCTATCTCAGCCGCATCCACCAGATTGCTTCCCTATATATACAATCTTAGAGGGTCCGCGCACGATGAAGGTCACATGCGTAGGTAGCAGTTATTGTTTCTGACCTGTGGTACACCAGTTGCGATGAAATTTTCAAACCTCAAATGCTTGATGATTCATTTTCATTGGATACGCAGACAACATTGCTGTAGTCATTATGGGTCGAAACGTGGAAGAAGCACGTGTGAAACTAAATCTAGGCACGATGCGCACAAAATAGTGGCAAGACTCGTACGTACTCCAGTTGGCTGGAAGGAAAATAGGGTTGATACTCTTAAACATTTATAAACCACACTTCTTAAGAAAAATCGTTGTAAGCTTCTAACAGCTGTACAGCGAACACAAGCTCGGAGAGTAGCCTCCGCTTATCGCATTGTATAAGTAATTCACGGAACAATCCCCCCATCCAACTTTTAGCGCTGGAATGGAGAAGTTAATTGGAAACGAAAAATCAGACGAATCAAGAGCGCATAAAAGTAATTAGCAAGGAGATCAGGGAAAATTGTTAAGGTTGTCGGAAGAGCGGTGTGAAAATGAAAAACAAGTTGTTGAAGCATGGAGCACCAAAAGCTTTGGCGAGGTAAAATACTACGGTTCCCAAATTGTCCCAAGCACGGTTGCTTAAAAATATATTTGCACAGGACAAAAAAGGCTTAAATCCTAAGCGCGTTTACGGCGACGCGGACGAGGACGTTCTAGAAAACACTTTCTTCAAATACACGCGATTAAGCCAGAACCAACAAATGCACGAAGAGTTAGTCAACTCACTTTCGATACTGTAATAGCAAAAATATTGAGCAACCCAGAAGAGTGGCAACAAATCAGTAAATTCGTAGAAACCTCACTGAAAGCAAAAAAATGGGAAACTTGACGCAGGAACAACACAAGGCTTTTTAAAAAACCGAGAAATGTGGATTGCCACCATAAAGTTATGCTTAAGCGGTCCCCGCGCGATGGTTTCAACTGTGATGATTTTTAGTGCAAGGACTTATGGTTCAGCATCTATTTTCAACACTCATAACAAATATTTTTTTCAATGTAAACATAATTTTGCAACGGATTGTAGAAGCAACCGTACATACAAACACACGTAAATATGTATATTTATGTTTACATGTGACAGCACTTTCAAATCGCCCAAATCCCACCATCGTACGATATTTACTATGTTTTCACTATCGGGATTTGTACGAGCTTATATTTGGGTTATTCACAACTTTTATGCACTCAAGTGCCCTTCAATACAAAACATTCACCAAAAATTCCACATTCAATGTTCAGCTATCAATCCACATGTCGTATGTGGTTTTTGGGTGATAATATTGGTTGGTTGGTTGTTTGCGCTTGTAAGGTATTTACTATTTTATTATTGAGTAGCAAATGTGTTAACGGTAATTTTTCTGCATGTGGGGTATTCACGCATACCGATGTCTATTTACAACTTTGTATGTATGTATAGGCTTGAAATTCAATGTGGTGCAACTAAAATATGTAGGTGGTTGTGATGGGCTTTTTGTGTAAAATGTACAATAACCACAATGTGTATCCGAGTTTAGTGATATGGCGGCTAATAAAAATATGAAGAACCTAAAATTGTTTAAATTAGAAAAATAAAACAGCTTAATTTGGTTTTATATTTTATTGATTTTTTGTGCGTAGGTTTACGTTGTGAACTTTGACCATTCCTCTGCGACTATGCGTACATCAGCTTCAGCACCGCCCTGAAAGGGTAGATAAAAGAGAAAACTAAAGAAGCCCTAAGTCAACGATCTTAACTAAATTAAATAGTCTTGTAGAAACAAACCGGAGTATAACCTAAACGGATGGCAATGTGGAGGAACTGGAGGAAACCAATGACTTCCTATCAAAGACGCTTTTGAGTACGCATAACGGAGCTTGCCCTCTAAGAAGATTCAGAGGTAAAGCAAAGCCTTTGAGAGGCTGATAGAAAAGGTAAGAAAAGGAAAGGAAAAAAAGGAAAGAAAAGAAAAGGAAAAGAAAGAAAAGGAAAGGAATGCAAGCAAAAGAAAGGAAGGGAAAAAAAGTAAAGGAAACGAAAGGAAAAGAAAGGAAAGGGAAGGAAAGGAAAGGAAAGGAAAGGAAAGGAAAGGAAAGGAAAGGAAAGGAAAGGAGAGGAAAGGAAAGGAAAGGAAAGGAAAGGAAAGGAAAGGAAACGAAAGGAAACGAAAGGAAAGGAAAGGAAAATAATGGTCTGATCTCGATTAGGTATCAGAGTGTTATCGGTAAATTATAGACGAGTTAGCGAAATGTTAGCGACGAGTTATGAACTTCTTATAGGAAGTAAACGTTATCATTAACTTGTCGGCTAAGTATCGAAAGTTAACCGAAAAAATCGATTTTTTTCAAAAAAAATATCAAATTGTTATAGAAAAAATATCAATATGTTATTGAAATCTTATCGATTTATTATTGAAAATATATTGATTTTTATCGAAAAAAACTGCTTTATTGTGGAAGACTGATAGATTTTTTATCAACAAAATATCGATTGGCTAACCAAAAGTTATTGGTTTTTTTAAAAAAGGAGTATCGATTTGTTATTGAAAATTTGTCGATTTGTTATCGAAAAAGTAAAGATTTGTTATGAAAAAGAAATAGATTTTTTATCGAAAAAGTATCAATATGTGAACCATAAGTTTTCGATTTGTTACCGGATAAATAACGATTTGCTATCGAAAAAATATTGATATTGTGGCGAATATTAGCATCATTATGCTGTTAGTAAATAATCACAACAATAAAAACAGCAAGCAGCACTCTTATGTACATGTACACATTAAGCCAAACAACACCTACGTACATAGAAGGCGACGAAGAATATCTCACATACACATATGTAGTCATCAGTTAAGAGGAGAAGTAGCTACTCACACATACACACGCATATGGCTAGTAGAAAAGCATAAGCTACAAATATATTGTTCTGGAAATGACTAGACCTTAGGAGAAATGGGTGAATGAGAAAGCCGAGAGTATAAAAGCAGCGCAAGCAGAGGAATCAGAATCAGTTTGATTAAAACACGCTTTTGTGAAGAACGTTATATTGAAATATAATTGTACTACTCCCAAAGTAGTATAAATAAAGACGATTCTGCAATACTGAATATTGAAGTTATTTATGCGACACTTCAGCGACTCGAACGTTAGCAGAAGGTGCATAGTTATCAGAAATTTCCAAAATTTATTTCAATATGTTATCGAAGAATTATGGATTTTTGATCGAAAAAATATCGATCCGTTATCGAGAAAATAACGAAAGCACATCTATTTCAGAAATCAATAGATATCTTTCTGCTTAAAAATTGATAAATCTTCGTTGTCAAATCAATGTTTTTTGAAAATAAATCGATAATTTTTCGATAAAACGTCAATAATAAATATAAAGCTTTTCGATATTATTATCCAAGATTCATTCAAATAAACTCACATATACTCTTCGACAAGTTTCGATATCGATAACAAGTCGATAACATACCGATGACAATCCAATACAAATAACAGCAACATAACTTTTCTTTTTCATATATAAATTTTTTCGAACCCTGCTTGAGCTAAAATAACTTTTGCAAATAGTCCCTGCAAGAACTCAAAAGTATATGAGAAGGTGTTTTTGGTTTAAATTTTGAGGAAGAACTATTATGTACTTACCATTGTAATAACCTGCTGTTAAGTTTACATACTATTAACCTAACTGAGCAGAAGAGAGTTTTAATATTCCTGAAACCTATTTCGGTCGCAAAATTGCAATTTTAAAGTTTTTCAGTTGTCGGAATGCTTTCCCTTTTTAATATCAATGTACATTTCCATGATGCGTACCAAAACTTCGTCAGCTTCTCATCTGTCGCTAAAAGCAGTAATAAATGAAGTAAATTTTTGAAAGTTTTTAGTAGAGCGTTTCGAAGGTTGAATCTGTGGTAGTAAATCATATATTCGCTGTTAGGATTTTGATCCGCCAAATCTAAGGTTGCTCAGTATAGCTATTGGTATATCGTACAATTAAAACTCTGAGTGTGGAACACACAACGCTGAGAATAACTCAATATCATCACAACTCGACTTTGGCTATTATTCCTCGTTGCTACAGCTATTATTAATATTCCAGTATGAATAAATACAAGTAAGTTGCTATTTTTGTAATGCATAATAGAGAGTTCATAAAACTTTATGAGTTATACTGTTGCCAATATTAAGTTGAAATGCGAACGCATAAGCTTTAAATGCATTCGCCAATATTTATTTATGCATATGCGAACATTTATTTCCATATCAAGTGAAATTGGGCTAAACGCATTTCAATGATACAAAAATATGGTAATGGACTTTGGCTATCATTCGCAAAAACGAATACGATAATATATGCGGACAATGCATAGTTTCTATGCGAAATATTGTGAAATGGTCATAAATTTTTATGTCGTTCATGTGAATAAAATTTATAAAATATTCACTACAAATACAGTTCTATACACTTTAAGGAGAAGAAAGTGAAAGCAAAAAGCAAGCAGCATAATGCATGATTTAAAGATGTTTTACTTTGTTATGATGGTAACCAGAAAAAATGCTTCATCTAATGTAGTTCCGAAAGGGCATAATTATTGGCCACACTAAGTTTTGAGAAGAGCTTAAAGAAACCCCAGGGTTTTAAAAGGCTTTATATATATCCGCGGCATGTATTGAGTATCGCAAACCTTGTCTCAAAGGCGAATCCATACCAGGTGCTGGCAAAGCGAATTCAACCAATTCGCCGTGCAGAAGAATGTCAAGTCAAAAGAAAATTTTCATTGATTCTGATTAACTGACATGTTGTAGTAAAAGGCGTTGTATTGAAAATAATCAAGAAGAAGCAATCAGCAGTTTGGATAACGGCACCTGGTCCTCTCCAAGCCAGCTATCAACCTCACCTGACCGAGGGCGAATTCTGTTTCTTAAGCAGCCGTGGATAGTCTATAAGATTCAGAGTGTTCATATTAAACCAATACCGAAATGGTTATGCTTATAACTTATTGGTGCTTATTCCGGAACGTACAGCATCTATATCCTGAAAACGACCTTCAACATCGATAGCGCTCCCTTAAACATTCCGAGGGTGTCTCTATTGCTACACCAACAACAACAAATAGAACAAATCGCTTAAATTCATAGATAAAAAATTTAAAAATAAGCTAAAGCCTTGATTTCCTACATATATTTGCTAGGTCTAGGTCTCTAAATAAGTTCTACGCTATACTTCATATCTCTAAATACCTAGGGTTGTGAGACAAGAATTTGGACTGGCATAACCCTCGACTCTGTAGGTACAATAAGCGTATGAATTGGATGCCGTTAATGTGTGCTTTGGTAAATATGTTTTGATTTCTGACAACCTGTTTTCGGGATATATGCCTAAATCTGGGCCACATTTAGTTTTTAAAATATGAGTACTAAACAAAGGCAGTTGAGGGAATTGTAGGGCTAGGGAGAGGCAAAAGGGATGCAGAGGCAGAAGAAGTGGTAACTGGAGATGGATCTGGAAATTGAGATGGAGAAGTAAACGAGAGGGAAGTGGGTGATGAAGATGGAGCTGGAGATCGAGATTGAGGTGGAAATGAAGACGGTGATGTAGCTGGAGATGTAGAGAGAGATGGAGCTGGAAATGTAGATTGAAGACGGACAGGAAGATGGAGATTTATATGGGGATGGAGATGGATATTGAGTTGAACATGAAGATGGGGATTGAAATGGGGATGGAGATGGAGATGGAAATATATACGGTATAGGCGATACAGATGGAGATTGAGATGGAGGTCGATATAGAGGAATAGGGAAAAAAAGTGGAAGAGCAAAATGAAGAACAAGATGAAGAGGAAGAGCAAGGTACCTAGAACCACAAAAAAAAAGATTTTTAATTTTAATATAGAGCATAAAAATAGGTGTATATTACCGGCTTAAAACTAAAAAAAGAATACTTGGCGCGATTTAGGTTAGGTTGGGTTAAGTAGGTGTGTGTGGGAATTTCCCATGCCTGGACGTGTAAAAGGAAAAGAAGATGAAGATGGCAAGGAAGAGGAAACCGAAGAGCAAGAGGTAGGGGAAGAGGAAAGGGCAGAGGAAGAGGAAGAAACAGAGTATAAAGTACGTTTAACAACAAAAAAAAGAAACATCTACAGAATAACAAATGTGTACAGAATAATAGCCGTTTACAAAACTTAAATTAAAATAAAGCAACAATATTTAGCGCGATTCCCACGCTTACACTCGGAGCCATTTCTGTCGACTATGAGTGCCCTCATCGAGTTCCCGGTGACGGCAGATTTCTTTTCCATTTTCGAGCCTCTTTTGCGCGACCAACCCTTACACATACATTTGTAGAGGTATCAAGAGAATGGCTATGTTTAAACTCTTATTCAATGCGCTTTACATACCAAGGTATGCAAGCCTTTACAACGTCCCAACCCTATTCTGGTTGCCCCTTTTGTTTAGTGCTTTTCACAAGACAAGAACTTCATTCATTAGCACCGCTCGAATGACTACGTTCTACATCATGTTTATAATATGCTGTGACAGTCCCCAATTCCTCCCGAAAGCCTTTTTGGCGTAATATGTTGCCAAAGCTTTCTTTAATGTCAACTTAAGGTTCCTTTTCCAGCTTTAGTACTTATTGACCTTGACTTGGTACTCTTTACATACATTCATGGTATATTAGCGAACTTTTGCAAGGTTATGACGGGGTTTACATGTATGTGCAAGCGTTAGCAAAATTTGCGACCAGCAAGTGAAAGGTCGTTTAATAGCGAAGGACATTGTGAATACTTAAATACATTGGTTTGCACAATCTCCCAAGTGTTGTTGCATACGCTTTTACCATTGTATAAACCCTGTAGCAAATGCGATTAATCTAGGGTGAATCCGGGATGAGTTGCAAAGGAATATGCAACTATAGCCAGTTTTGATCTCTTAATATTGGTTAAAGTGATCCTTTTGGTTTAGCATGTCCTGTGGAGAGATTAATTATACCTATTATATCTGAAGGGGTAGAACCGACGGGGCTCTTTATACGCTTGCGGATACTGTCGGCTATACGTATTTTTTACTACTGTTCGAGACGTCCATTCTTTAAAGGTATGGGTACTCTCGAAGAGATCCTTTTTCTAATTTCTTTTATACCATTATGAGTACTGTTCGACGCGTCCTATTTGAACGCCTGCGATACTGTCGGAGAAATCATCTTTGTTTGACTATGGGAACGGTCGGTTAAAGCGTTCTACCGAGTATCCAAGGTGAAAGGGGTAGATGGTTAATTACAAATGTTCTAATGTACATGCACATACTTACATAATTACATTCACACATATGCACATAAGGGCAAATATTTATACCCAGCTGCAGTTGGTATCATAAATTTGATTGGATAACGGTTGGTTATACAGGTATAGACTTCCATATATCAAAATCATCAGTATCGAAAAACAATTTGATTAAGTGATTTACGTCCGTCCTTCTGTCCGTCCATTAACACGATAACTTGAGTAAATATTCAGAAATCTTCATCATGTTCGGTATACGGGCCGAAAATAGATTGGTATCGAAAATGAGCGAAATCGGACTATAATCACGACCACTTTTTCGATATCGAAAATTTAGAAAAACGGAAAAAATTAGATAATTCAAAATAAATGTTAGGTGGATTGATTTTGTGACGCAAACATAAATTAAAAAAATTTTTGGAATATTGGGGGCGGCACCACCCACATTTGGAAGAAAAAAATTTGGGAGTTTAAGAAGCCGTAAATCATAAGCCGTTAAAGGTATTACATTGAAATTGGCAGAGTCACTATCCTTGCTAAATTATATAGACTGATATTGGATAATAAAAATTGGTTAAAAACCACGCCCACTCCTTAACAAAGTTTGCAATAACTCTATGGTATTTAACTGCATTTGACTAATATTCTATCTCAATAGTAGTATGGCTTAGCTAAGAACAAAACATAGACAAATTGACAAATTTTGAAAATGAGCGTAACCGGCCCCTTTTATACTCAGCTGAGCGGAGCTCACAGAGTATAATAATTTTGTTCGCATAACAGTACCCCGTAACGGCATAAACTAATCGAGATAGATATAGACTTCTATATATCAGAATGATCTGGGCGAAAAAAGAAATTCATTTAACCATGTCCGTTCGTCCGTCCGTCTGTCCGTGAACACCATAACTTGATTAAATTTTGAGGTACCTTAATGAAATTTGGTATGTAAGTTCCTGGGAACTCATCTCGAATCGTTTTTAAAATGAACGAAATGGGACTATGACCACGCCCACTTTTTCGATATCGAAAATTTCGAAAAACTGAAAAAGTGCGATAATTCATTACCAAAGACGGATAAAGCGATGAAACTTGGCAGGTGGGTTGACCTTATGACGCAGAATAGAAAATTAGTAAAAGTTTGGACAATGGGCGTCGCACCGCCCACTTTTAAAAGAATGTAATTTAAAAGTTTTTCTAGCTGTAATTTCGCAGTCGTTGAAGGTATCGTATTGAAATTTTTCAGGAACCTTTCTCCTTGTGCTATATGTGTCCTAAATAAAAATTGTCAAAATCAGAAGACGAACACGCCCACTGATAAAAAAAAATTTTAAGAGTCAAATTTTAACAAAAATTTACAGACTGAGTCATATAAATAAAAATTGTTAGTAACATAGCACTTTTTAAAGCACTTGAAATTTCTAATTAAGCCCTACACCCGAAATTAGCCTTTCTTACTTGTTTTTTTACTCTTTATTTAAAAAAAAAAAAAAAAAAAAAAACAGTTTTTTTAGGGAAACCCCATATCTGAAGGGAAACTCCATTTTTACTCTTTCAAGTTCATTAGTGGTAGCCTCTTTATCCTTTTTGCTTCTTTTGAACGAAAACGAGTTCAGTTTTTATTATTGCGCAGCCAAAAAAGCAAACAACAACAGCGTTTCAAGTGCACAACTGGGTATATAAAGTTCGGTTTCCAGAAATTAGGCTTTCTTGCTTGTAAAATATTTTATATGTTAGTGTTAATTTTTCCGCTCGAAGTAGTTTGTCACTTTGAGATACATATGTAATTACAATATAGTAAAAGCGGGCTATAAAACAACTTTTTCTATTTAAGTGTATGTATGTAAGTATTTGGATGTGTACGTGTGTCGTGATTTTTCTGCGCACATATTAAACAATTATACAGTTCAGCAAGAGCAAAACGCAACAAGGGATTATTACAGTATGCTTTTATAGGTTACATATTTAATACATATAATGTAACGAATTTACTGAAATCCCGCTTATTCCAAATTCTATGCTAACGTTCGAATCGCTAAACTGCTGAATAAATAACTCCAATATTGAATAATGCAAAAATGGCCTTCATTAAAGTACTTCACAATAACACTTATACTTTGCAACCAATAGCTTGCCCAAACCAAACTGATTGTCGTGCCTCTACTGTTGCGGCCTTTTATACTCTGTGATTTCTCGCTTGCATACTTCTAGGCTCTTCTAGAATTTACTTAGTTACTGCTATATAATTATAACTACAGATGCACGTGTATAGCCTCTCATATGTGGTGTATTTGTGAGCGACACTTCCACAATTATAATTGCATACTTTTGGGAGCATATCAGATAAGATATCTGTTTATGCTTCTCTTCTCCTTTGCGTGTACGTACATATGTGTAGACATAATGATTGATCTATTGATGTGCATACAAGTCACTGCTTAGCATCGGCTTAGAGATGATAGTATCCCTTAACGTTGCTGATATTCTTCACAAGACTATTATTAGGTACATACATTTACGCATACATACCAAACCATTCTCGCACCCATTATCATTATTGGCTTCTCTTAACCCGTAGCCAACATAAATAAGCACTCATAGCTAATTAATCATTTGGGATTTATCCAGTCAGTGTAATGACATGATCACAATTCTACACACGCACTAATATTTATTTCTACTGCCTCGTATCTAAATATTTATATTCGATTTTCCTTTGAACGATTTTTAGTTATTATTGCAATTAAATATTAATTAATCACTTTGATAAGAAATATTTATTAAAACTTTTCGGGTTATTTTTCTGAAAATAAGTTTATTTTTTTAAAGGCATCTAATGAAAAAACCAAAGATTTTAAAATTGCAGGATGAGAAAAGATGTCAAAAGGATTGCGATGAGTTTAGTAATCAACGAAATGGATAAATTAGTGAAATTGCAAAGCCATTAACAATTTAAATTCTCACTAATGAAAATGTAAAAAAAAACATGAATATTTAAAGAAAGTTCATGCTATAACGATATAAAAGAATATAAGAACGCCATACGCAGTGCAAGAACTAAATTTTGGCGATAATGTTACAGCAAGGCTTGGAAAGATTTTAGCCAAAACAACTAAGGAAGGCTAAAATCGGGTGTAACCGAACATTATATAGTCAGTTGCCAAATTACAGCTTGCAAAACTTTTAAATTACCTTCTTTTAAAAGTGGGCGGTGCCACGTCCATTTTCCAAAATTTTACTAATTTTCCATTCTGCGTCATAAGGTCAACCCACCTACCAAGTTTCATCGCTTTATCCGTCTTTGGTAATGAATTATGGCACATCTCCGATTTGAAAAAGTGGGCGTGGTTATAGTCCGATTTCGTTCATTTTAATTAGCGATCTGAGATGAGTATCCTTCATAAGCAAATAATGTCATATGTGCATGATAACAGACTTCTAACAGACCGTCAGTCTGGTTTCAGACCGAAGCGAAGTAGCATGTCGGCTCTGTTGGTTGTTATAGAAAGCATTAGGATGGAAATTGATGGAAATAATCTTGCTTTTCTAACTCTATTCGATCATTCCAAGGCGTTTGCTCTGTTGATCATGAGCTTCTATGTCGCAAGCTACAAAATCTTTTTAATTTCTCTTCTCGTGCCACTGATTTGATTAGGTCCTACCTCGTGCAGAGATATCAGGCTGTGTATGTTGGTGGCAATAGGTCTAATTTAGTACCTGTACTCAGGGGTGTTCCGCAAGGTTCAATCCTAGGCCCTTTGTTGTTTGTGTTGTATGTTAATGACTTACCCAATGCGCTAAGATATTGTAGTGTTCATATTTATGCTGATGATGTTCAACTATATTTGTGCTGTCCTCTTGATCGTGTTGGCATGTGTATTAATGATATTAACTCTGAATTGACGAATGTAAGTGCATGGGCATCTGCGAATGGTTTATCAATCAATTAATCCTGCCAAATCTAAATGTATAGTCATTCGCAGAAAAGCCTTCGATACACGAAACTTAGACAAGGTAATGCTAGACGGTGCAGTTATTGAATATGTTGACTCAGCGAAAAACCTTGGTTGGGTATTTAATAAAAATCTGACATGGAAAAATCATATCATTAGTAGAGTAGGTAAAGTATATGGAATGCTTCGTACACCAGGACTAACACAGTATTTCACTCCTTTACACATTAGACTTCTTCTTGCAAAGTACGCTACTTAATACCAACGCTACTGTATGGCTGTGAGATTTATGCTAATTGGTACTCTGTATGTAAAACTAAGCTTAATGTTGTTTATATCAACATTGCCAGATACATATTTAGGCTAAAGCGACTTGACCATGTGTCTGCGTATGCCGTAAAGTTGTTAAATATTTCTTTTGAAAATTTGTTAAAATTCAGAACAGTGTTGTTCATACATAAGGTTATTCATACGCAGGAACCAAACTATTTATACCAGAGGCTTCAGTTTCTTCAATCGTCAAGGTCGGCACTGATTATTTACACTAGACACAAAACTCTGACATCTGAACGTCAATTTTTTATCAACGCGGTACGTGTTGGGAACTAACTTCCAGTTAGTTTAAGGATTATTACTAATACACTGCAATTTACAAATAAAGTGTTTAGTTTTTACAATGATTGTTAACCACTACAACTCTATTTTAATACCTTCTATATTATTGAATGTAAACTTTTATATATTATATTTCATTTTTTCAAAATATTTATACCTCATTTTATTATTTTTTTTTTCTACCTTTTTGTTTCATTTTATAATGTATCCCTATTTCTCATTTTCTTACTTCTCCCCTTTTTTATGTTAAGCATTTTTATACTCAGTTGAGCAGAGCTCACAGAGTATATTAAGTTTGATTGGATAACGGTTGGTTGTACAGGTATAAAGGAATCGAGATAGATATAGACTTCCATATATCAAAATAATCAGGATCGAAAAAAAATTTGATTGAGCCATGTCCGTCCGTCCGTCCGTCCGTCCGTTAACACGATAACATGAGTAAATTTTGAGATAAATTGATGAAATTTGGTACGTAGGTTCCTGAGCACTCATCTCAGATCGGTATTTAAAATGAACGAAATCGGACCATAACCACGCCCACTTTTTCGATATCGAAAATTTCGAAAAACCAAAAAAGTGCGATAATTCATTACCAAAGAAAGCTAAAACGATGAAACTTGGCAGATGAGTTGACCTTATGACACAGAATTGAAAACTAGTAAAATTTTTGGTCAGTGGGCGTGGCACCGCCCACTTTTAAAAGAAGGTAATTTAAAATTTTTGCAAGCTGTAATTTGGCAGTCGTTGAAGATATCATGATGAAATTTTGCAGGAACGTTACTCCTATTACTGTATGTACGCTTAATAAAAATTAGCAAAATAGGAAAAGGACCACGCCCACTTTTAAAAAAAAATTCTCATTAATACCTTTAATTTGAAACCCATATCGTACAAACACATTCTAGAGTCACCCGTGGTCCACCTTTATGGCGATATCCCTAAATGGCGTCCACCTATAGAACTATGGTCCACTCCCTCATAAAATACTCTTTAATGCCATTCATTTGATACACATGTCATGCAAACACATTCCAGGGTTTCCCTCGTTTCATTTTCCTACATGGTTATTTTCCCTTATGTTGTCACCATAGCTCTCAACTGAGTATGTAATGTTCGGTTACACCCGAACTTAACCTTCCTTACTTGTTAATTATCAAAATACCTTATTGTATCACACGTGACTGGCACTGTTAAATAATTTTTTCAAAATTGTTGTGTCAGGATGAATATATATGTTAATAAATATGTTAAAATAAAATATGTTTAATGTTGTTGTATATACAGTTGTATATAAATCAGGATAGAGAGAGGCATACATCTATATTAGATCTCAGGGCATATGTAAATAGATGAGAATAAAAAAGCGGATGAGCTGGTTAAGAAGGGGAATTTCTACCAACTTGCTGCGTAGATATCCCAATCAGATTGGTAGGGATTAAGAGAAGGCGAGAGTTGCACATAATCGACCAAGCGGAAAATACGCTAACCCAACCGCGATAAATGAAGGTACAAATTCTTAGACTAACAAAGCTAGTCTTATCTTTGAAAGAAAGGTATGTATGCTCATGGTGGGTATTACGACTAGACACTGGCAGTGTGAGGCGTAGCGTAACCTAATTAAGGTTCAGTTGGTCTTACTTATGACTGTCAGTAGTAATTTGACGCGTCCAACGCTTTTATTTAATTGTCTGATCAACGTCCTATATTGATGAGGAGTGTGATGAATAGTACCAAGTGCCTAATTATTTTCTAGCTTTTAGTATTATTATTACTTAATGTAAGTATTGTTTACAATAAAACCGTTTAACTTAAACATTTTTTTTAAATTATTTTATTTTATAATATAGATCCTGTTTTTATACTCAGTTCAGCAGAGCTCACAGAGTATATTAAGTTTGATTGGATAACGGTTGGTTGTAAATATATAAAGGAATCGAGATAGATATAGACTTCCATATATCAAAATAATCAGGATCGAAAAAAAATTTGATTGAGCCATGTCCGTCCGTCCGTCCGTCCGTCCGTTAACACGATAACTAGAGTAAATTTTGAGGTATCTTGATGAAATTTGGTATGTAGGTTCCTGAGCACACATCTCAGATCGCTATTTAAAATGAACGATATCGTACTATAACCACGCCCACTTTTTCGATATCGAAAATTTCGAAAAACCGAAAAAGTGCGATAATTCATTACAAAAGACCGATAAAGCGACGAAACTTGGTAGATGAGTTGAAATTATGACGCAAAATAGAAAATTAGTAAAATTTTGGACAATGGGCGTGGCACCGCCAACTTTTAAAAGAAGGTACTGTAATTTGGCAGTCGTTGAAGATATCATGATGGAATTTGGCAGGAACGTTACTCTTATTTCTATATGTTCGCTTAATAAAAATTAGCAAAATCGGAGAAGGACCACGCCCACTTTTAAAAAAAAATTTTTTTTAAAGTAAAATTTTAACAAAAAATTTAATATCTTTACAGTATATAAGTAAATTATGTAAAGATTCAACTCCAGTAATGATTTAGTGCAACAAAATACAAAAATAAAAGAAAATTAAAAAATGGGCGTGGCTTCGCCCTTTTTCATTTCACTTGTCTAGGATACTTTTAACGCCATAAGTCGAACAAAAATTAACCAATCCTTTGAAATTTGGTAGGGGCATAGATTTTATGGCGTTAACTGTTTTCTGTGAAAATGGGCGAAATCGGTTGATGTCACGCCCAGTTTTTATACACAGTCGTCCGTCTGTCCTTCCGCATGGCCGTTTACACGATAACTTGAGCAAAAATCGATATATCTTTACTAAACTCAGTTCACGTACTTATCAGAACTCACTTTATCTTGGTATGAAAAATGAACGAAATCCGACTATGACCACGCCCACTTTTTCGATATCGGAAATTACGAAAAATGAAAAAAATGCCATAATTCTATACCAAATACGAAAAAAGGGATGAAATATGGTAAGGTAATTGGATTGTTTTATTGACGCGAAATATAACTTTAGAAAAAACTTTATAAAATGGTTGTTACACCTATCATATTAAGTAGAAGGAAATGAAAAAGTTCTGCAGGGCGAAATAAAAAACCCTTAAAATCTTGGCAGGTATTAAATATATAAATAAATTAGCGGTATCCAACAGATGATGTTCTGGGTCACCCTGGTCACATTTTGGTCGATATCTGGAAAACGCCTTCACATATACAACTACCATCACTCCCTTTTAAAACTCTCATTAATACCTTTAATTTGATACCCATATCGTACAAACTCATTCTAGAGTCACCCCTGGTCCACCTTTATGGCGATATCTCGAAAAGGCGAACACCTATAAAACGAAGGCCCACTCCCTTTTAAAAATACTCATTAACACCTTTCATTTGATACCCATATCGCACAAACAAAGTCTAGAGTCACCCTGGTCCACCTTTATTGCGATACCTCGAAAATGCGTCCACCTATAGAACTAAGGCCCACTCCCTCTTAAAATACTCATTAATTCCTTTCGTTTGATTCCCATATTGCACAAACGAATTCTAGAGTCACCCCTGGTCCACCTTTATGGCGATATCTCGAAAAAGGGTCCACCTATAGAACTAAGCCCCACGCCCCTTTAAAATAATCATTAACACCTTTCATTTGATACCCATATCATACAAACAAATTCTAAAGTCACCCCGGGTCCATCTTTACGGCGATATCTCGAAAATGCGTCCACCTATAGAACTAAGGCCCACTCCCTCTTAAAATACTCATTAACTCCTTTCGTTTGATACCCATATTGCACAAACGAATTCTAGAGTCACCCCTGGTCCACCTTTATGGCGATATCTCGAAAAGGGGTCCACCCACAGAACTAAGCCCCACGCCCTTTTAAAATAATCATTAACACCTTTCATTTGATACCCATATCATACAAACAAATTCTAAAGTCACCCCTGGTCCACCTTTATGGCGATATCTCGAAAAGGCGAACATCTATAAAGCGAAGGCCCACTCCCTTTTAAAAATACTCATTAACACCTTTCATTTGATACCCATATCATACAAACAAATTCTAAAGTCACACCTGGTCCATCTTTATGGCGATATCTCGAGAAGGCGTCCACCTATAGAACTAAGGCCCACTCCCTCTTAAAATACTCATTAACTCCTTTCGTTTGATACCCATATTGCACAAACGAATTCTAGAGTCACCCCTGGTCCACCTTTATGGCGATATCTCGAAAAGGGGTCCACCCACAGAACTAAGCCCCACGCCCTTTTAAAATAATCATTAACACCTTTCATTTGATACCCATATCATACAAACAAATTCTAAAGTCACACCTGGTCCATCTTTATGGCAATATCTCGAAAAGGCGTCCACCTATAGAATTAAGGCCCATTCCCTCTTAAAATACACATTAACTCCTTTCGTTTGATACCCATATTGCACAAACGAATTCTAGAGTCACCCCTGGTCCACCTTTATGGCGATATCTCGAAAAGGGGTCCACCCACAGAACTAAGCCCCACGCCCTTTTAAAATAATCATTAACACCTTTCATTTGATACCCATATCATACAAACAAATTCTAAAGTCACCCCTGGTCCACCTTTATGGCGATATCTCGAAAAGGCGAACACCTATAAAACGAAGGCCCACTCCCTTTTAAAAATGCTCATTAACACCTTTCATTTGATACCCATATCATACAAACAAATTCTAAAGTCAACCCTGATCCACCTTTATGGCTATATCCCTAAATGGCGTCCACCTATAGAACTATGGCCCACTCCCTCACAAAATACTCTTTAATGCCTTTCATTTGATACACATGTCATACAAACACATTCCGGGGTTTCCCTCGGTTCATTTTCCTACATGGTTATTTTCTCTTATGTTGTCACCATAGCTCTCAACTGAGTATGTAATGTTCGGTTACACCCGAACTTAACCTTCCTTACTTGTTTTATTTTGTTTTCATTTAGGTCGTTAAACAAGCTTTTGGTAACACTGTGAATTCTTTCAGTCTAAGTTCTTCACGGACCTGTCAGTTCGAACTAACCGTAATATATGCACGAGTATCTAAGGCCCAGAAAGTGTTCCTATCAACTCCCGTTGCTTAGTCAAGCAAGCTATACACCACACATAAAAATCTATACTACAACAAACGCCACCAAGTATATATGTTTGCAAATATATGTAAAATAAATGTAAAACATAACAAGTAAGGAAGGCTAAGTTCGGGTCTAACCGAAAACTATATACTCAGTTGAGAGCTATGGAGACAAAATAAGGGAAAATCACCTCGTAGTAAAATGAACCTAGGGTAACCCTGGAATGTGTTTGTATGACGTGTGTATCAAATGTCAGGTACTAAAGAGTATTTTAAGATGGAGTGGGCCATAGTTCTATAGATGGACGCCATTTAGGGATATCGCCATAACGGTGGACCAGGGGTGACTCTAGAAAGCTTTTGTACAATATGGGTATCAAATTGAAGGTATTAATGAGGGTTTTAAAAGGGAGTAGCCCTTAGTTTTATACGTGTAGGCGTTTTCGAGATATCGACCAAAATGTGGACCAGGGTGATCCAGAACATCATCTGTCGGGTACCGCTAATTTATTTATATATGTAATACAACGAACAGTATTCCTTCCAAGATTCCAAGGGCTTTTGATTTCGCCCTGCAAAACTTTTTCATTTTCTTCTACTTAATATTGTAGGTGTCACACCCATTTTACAAAGCTTTTTTCTAAAGTTATATTTTGCGTCAATAGACCAATCCAATTACCATGTTTCATCCCTTTTTTCGTATTTTGTATATTATTATGGCATTTTTTTCATTTTTAGTAATTTTCGATACCGAAAAAGTGGGCGTGGTCATAGTCGGATGTCGGCCATCTTTTACACCAATACGAAGTGAGTTCAGATGAGTACGTGAACTATGTTTTGTAAAGATATATCGATTTTTGCTCAAGTTTTCGTGTTAACGGCCGAGCGGAAGGACAGACAGTAGACTGTGTATAAAAACTGGCCGTGGCTTCAACCGATTTCGCCCTTTTTCACAGAAAACATTTATCGTACTGGAATCTAAACCTCTACCAAATTTCACAAGGATTGGTAATGTTTTGTTCGACATATGGCATTAAAAGTATCCTAGACAAATTGAATGAAAAAGGGCGGAGCGACGCCCATTTTGAAAATGTCTCTTTTTTTTGTATTTTGTTGCACCATATCACTACTGGAATTGAATGTTGACATAATTTACTTACATACTGTAAAGATATTAACTTTCCTTTAAAATTTGACTTTAAAAAAATTTTGTTTAAAAGTGGGCGTGGTACTTCTGATTTTGCTAATTTTTATTAAGCAGACATATAGTAATAAGAGTAACGTTCTTACCAAATTTCATCATGATATCTTCAACGACTGCCAAATTACAGCTTGCAAAACTTCTAAATTACCTTCTTTTAAAAGAGGGCGGTGCCACGCCCATTGTCCAAAATTTTACCAGTTTTCTGTTACGCGTCATAAGTTCAACTCACCTATCAAGTGTCATCGCTTTATCCGTATTTGGTAATGAATTATCGCACTTTTTCGATTTTTCGAAATTTTCGATATCGAACAAGTGGGCGTGGTTATAGTCCGATATCGTTCATTTTAAAGAGCGATCTGAGATGAGTGGCCAGGAAACCACACACCAAATTTCATCAAGATACCTCAAAATTTACTCAAGTTATCGTGTTAACGGACGGACGGACGGACGGACATGGCTCAATCGAATTTTTTTTCGATATTGATGATTTTGATATATGAAGTCTATATCTATCTTGATTCCTTTATACCTGTACAACCAACCGTTATCCAATCAAAGTTAATATACTCTGTGAGCTCTGCTCCACTGAGTATAAAATAGTCCATCGGCTTATGAATTTTGGCTTGTTTGCCTTAAATAGAAAAAAACACCGCAAAAACTTGCAAAACTACAAGCTGCAAAGCTAGGCCACATCAACTCGGCAAGTACCATTTACATAGTTGGTCTTTGGTCTAATAATTTTCGGGCCATGTTTGCATGAAAAGCCACATAAAATCACAAAACTCTTTGTGAGAATAAATTAACCGATATAAGTTTAGGGCAATCGTATGTTTTATTATTTATGACCTATTCCATGTGTACAAACTGATTACATTTACATATAGATGTGTATGTAGTAGTATTGCGCTATTTTCGTTGTAAATGTGTAGTGCACTTGTGTGCGGTTTGTTTGAAAAATTACCACATGAAATATAAAATTTAATTGTTTCAACATATTTTAATACGAGAGAACCATTCTTCTATACAAGTGTTAGTTATTATTTGGGTGGCTTAGTTGTACATACACACAAACCTACACATAAAAAAAAAAAAAATGTAAGGCGCGATAACCTCCAAAGAGATCTAAGGCCGAGCTTCTCTTCCAATTTGCGTCATGCTCCTCTGGATTTTCCCTACAAATTGGCCGGACGGGACCTACATGATTTTATGCCGACTCCGAACGGCATCTGCAAGGCAGATGAGTTTTCACTGAGAGGTTTTCATAGCAGAAATACACCCGGAGCGCTTGCCAAACACTGCCGAGGGGCGACCCCGCTTAGAAAAATTTTCTTCTAATTTAAAGACCTTATTTCTAAAATTTTTGATGTTGCTTTGTCTGGGGTTTGAACCCAGGGCATTCCATTCGATGTGTAGGCGGAGAACGCTAACATCACATTACGGTGGCATTGTAAATGTGTGCGAAAGTGTAAAATTATGTTTCAACTGTAGTGATAAAATAGCAAACTTTTGGTCATGTTCAAGTTAAATAATTACCCACATAAGCGTGTTGCAAGCGTAATCAATCATCTAATGTGACAAAATTTTGGCAGATTCTAAATATTCGTGTACGTGGTACGAGGTTTATGCAGAGATGGTGCTCTGGAAAATATCGCGTGTTTATTTGTTTAATGTTCACATGTTCTCTGTAGACGAATAGTGAATACTTATAAAGTGGTATAATAATAAAACGCAGAGTAAGGAGCAGGTGATTGTGTAAAGTGAAAGAGCTTTTAAATGGCTGCCTTGGACTGCGTGGAAATTTTTCTATTTTAAGGACTATACCTAAACATTGAGATTGAACAATGCGAATAAGGACCACAAGGGGATATCGGCAAAGGAATGTACTCCTCCTCTCATCTCTGCTGCTGAGGCTGGTAGTAGAGGAGCCTCCACAGTCACTGACAGGAATGGGAATCCCATATCAGGGGTACGCGGACGATTTTGTCGTTATTACAAGGACGAAAGTTTGATTCAAGGGATTCAAGGAGTTGATAAGCGCAAACAAATACAAGGGTTTATAGCTTCAAAGCTTCCGCAACCCAATTGGAAATTTCACCTAAGCGAGGTGAATCCTGTTACAAATATGAATGTATCATACACATATTTCGCAGGTGAGGTTCTGGCGACCCCATGTTCCTCATGGTTTGCCGTGGTCATATAAATCGTTCCCGATATGACGGGTTAGTACCTTAATGGTGATTTGTTACCTGAATGTACCATATCTATATCCGACAAAGGAGCATCAACATCGATAACACTCCCCAAAGTCTTCGGGGGGTGTCTTTATCGTTAATACAACAACAACGAATATTTGATAACATAAAATGATACAAAGGTTGATGAGAATAACAAACTAATGAAGCATAGAGGCTGGACTTATTATCAACCCTAATAAGACGGCTAACGTCTCCTTAAATAGGAGAAGAAAACTACACGACACAAAGCAAATAGCAATGGATAGATTACGATTTGAACAAGTGCCTAGATGAAATATCTGGGAGTCTTTTTACACCCATAGCTACTGTGCAAAAAGCACGTCAATAACATTATATCAAAGGCAACTACTACAACTTTGGTGACTACATAGAAACCAGTGATCAAGCTCCAATGTCTGACTTATGTCTGCATTTCGGGAGCCATGGGTACAAGCCAAACTGCGGCATTGGAGTTGCTGCTCGAGCTAACGCCACTACACATATTTATTGAGCTGGCAGCCAGTAACACGCTCTTAAATATTGTTAAAGAGGGCTCTGGCAGAGGCAAAAGGATACAGTCTTGGAATATTTAGGTATTAAAAAACAAGTCGCCGTGATGAGATGGTAGCATGCTCCGCTCACCACACCGAAGATCCTGTGTTCACGTCCCGTGCAAAGCAACCACAAAAAATTTATGAAACAAGGTTTTTCAATTAGAAGCAAATTTTTCTAAGTGGGGTTGCCGGTCTGTGGTGTTTGTCTCACACGAGTCAAATCGGAGGAGAAACTCGGCCTAAAATAGTTATGTTCGCAGGTTTTCGCACATTACATTTGTTTGTTTTAAAAGAACAAATACCAATTACCCAGCTTCCCAGAGATGACAACAGAAAGCAGATCAGGTTAAAAAAGCTTTCAACTATGAATTTGGTGATCAAAGTTAACTGGAACACTTCCAAACTAGAAGCGCTCCACCGGAAACACATTCTCATATGGTACACCGGTGGCTCGTTGACATCAAATTGCATTAACCCAGGGATATACGGCCGCAGAAAATTAATGTATTTACCGCACGGATAGTATACGAGCAATTTTTAGACCAAGGCTTTCACCATAAGCCGGTGTACGGAGATCAACCTGCAAAGAGTATACGGAAATGAGAAAATCGTTATACTCAGCTATAGTCAGGCCGCGCTCAAGGAAATATCATAAATTGAGATGAGATCATCAGCAAACATTGAGTTATTAGAGAGTTTGAATCGTTTAGAGGCTAAAAACATCATTAGCTCGGCTTGGGTACTAGGTCACAGAAAGTTGGATGAACACAAAGAAGCTGACGATACCAAAAGGACCAATGGGACCCGAACCCATCATAGCAGTACTTTCTTACGCAATAAGAGAAGAATTCAGGCTTGCCTCAGAGAATGACT
Organism: Eurosta solidaginis; assembly: GCF_040869045.1. Lineage (NCBI taxonomy): Eukaryota > Metazoa > Arthropoda > Insecta > Diptera > Tephritidae > Eurosta > Eurosta solidaginis. The sequence goes on from NC_090319.1 coordinate 47,807,574, forward strand.
CTGGCGTGGAGTTCCAGGACCCCGGCAGGCAAATTCACTGAAAGGATGATACAACACAAAACCATATAAAGTAATGATTACTCTTCCAAAATAGCCTTAGCATGTTGAGAGACATACTCACAAGTCATTGCTTACTAAATAGCCACATGCACAAACTATGCATATATCTTATAACAGAGCCCCACAGAAAAAAAGTGGGATACTCAACGGAGGAGATAGGTAAATTTGTATGCATTTTTGGTCGCTGAACACGAATCCGTTGTCAGAATTCAAAAGTTAGCTCATGTTTTTTTTTCTAAACTCAAACACTCCGGTTTTTTCGAGATTTTGAGATGAAAAGAATTGATTTGTCTCCACTTTTTTTTTCTGTGGGGCTGTTTAATCTTTTTCGTTCTGCGATAGCGAGAATGGGACGCCAGAACACACCCTTCTCGAATGTGATACCATCGCGAAGGAAGACAAATTATTCCTATTCAGCTAAAACTAGAAAATTAGCGTAAACACTCCTTTAATGCAAGCACCATAGTAGATATATTCAGGGAGCTTAGCTTGGATGATATGCTGTAAAGAGATTGAGAGCACAATAGACCTATTGGCACAGTGCATTGCCCTACAACAATCTATCTATATATCTATTTGAAGTACGCTTTAATGCTATTTTTAATATGCATTTTGTAACGGATTTCGTGCAATGCCACTTATTTGCACCCTTCTGCTAATGTTGGAATCACTAAACTGTTGAATAAATAACTGCAATATTTAATAATGCAAAATGGTCTTTATTAGACTACTTTCACAATAACACTTCTACTTCTAAACAGATAGCGTGCTTAAATCAAACTGAACGTTCGTGCTGCTTTTATACTCTTTGGTTTCATCGTTGGCACATTTCTAAGCGTTTCTTCTTGTAGAATTTACTACCACCTATAAACTTATCAGCTATATCACAGATGCACGATTATAGCTTCTCGCATAGCGATACTTCCACCGATGATTGCCTACATTTGGGAGTATCTCAGATATATGCATGTGTTTGTGAGTTTCTCTCCGCTGCTTGTATCGACATATGTGAAGACATACTGATTGATCTGTTTATGTGTATACAAGTGTGGCGGCTTGCTTTATTGTTGTTTATTGTTCTTGTGGCTTTATTTACTTAGTATCAGATTAGTGATGTGAGTATCACTTAGTGTCACTAATATTCGTCACAATATGTATGAGGGTTAATTTGGTCGAAAGTTTTCTTTTGACCACGTATACAGAGTTCTGAAGAGATTTAGGTGGTTGGATCAATCAATCTTCAGCACTCTTAGGCGGCTTCCGCAAATTTGTTGCTCTGCCTTGAAAAAGGCGGAGTGGATATAGTCCTTGCCCAGGAGACGTGGCTAAGTAGTAACGGCAGTAAGATTTCTGGATTAAGGACTGCAAAATTCAACACCTTGGTGCATGGGGAGGCAAGTAGGCCTAAATCCTGTGTGCTTGTTAAAAAAGAGATTAAAACATTTATTCTCTCTAATTTCAGCAATGCTGACGTAACCACGGTCTGCCTCGAGCGAGGAAGTAATGAAATGTGGGTGGTATCAGCGTACATGCCCCACGGGGACGTAGCGGGACCACCACCTGCGATACTGGGCGAAATCACCGCTGAAGCAAGGCGGAGAGGTGTTGACGTGATCATCGGTGCCGATGCTAATGCCCATCATAGCATCTGGGGAAGCTCGGATACCAACACTAGAGGTGAGTCTTTATTTACTTTTATTGTAGATGAGGGACTTTGTATATGTAATAGGGGGAATGACCTGACTTTTATTACTGCGGTAAGGGAGGAGGTCCTGGACCTCACCCTCGTTAGTAGAGAATTGGAAGGTCGGATATCTGGCTGGAGGGTTCTCAACAAGCACTCCTTCTCTGATCACCGATATATCCAGTTCTCGATGAACGAAGAACGTCACGGTAAAATTTCTTTTAGGAACCCTAAAATTACTAACTGGGACTTGTATTGTAGGAAGCTGGGAGAGCTATTGCCTGCAGCGCATACCGTTAGTTCGGACCTGTCTGCATCTGAGATAGACGTTCTGGTATAAAACTTCACCTCGGCAAGCAATAGTGCCTTTCAGCTGTCCTGCCCATTGAAAATTTACAGGGGGAAGGGCAAAAAGCCCTGGTGGTCGGATTCTCTTGACGACCTAAGAGCGATCAGTCGGCGGCTCTTCAACAGAGCCAGGAGGAGTAAATTACCCTCGGACTGGAAGCTCTATAAGGTGAGTCTGGGGATTTATAAATATGAAATAAGGATAGCCAAGCGAAATGCATAGCGAAGCTTCTGCGAAAACGTAGAAGGCTGCAATGAATCCGCGAGGCTTAGAAAAATACTCTCTAGGAATCCCGCTCCTCTGGTGTATCTGCAATATGATAGTGGGGACTGGTCGATGAGTAGCGAGGTGCTTTTACTGGACAATCATTTTCCCGATGTCCCAGTTGCGCAGAGATCTTCGCCTGCTTGGTCGGCGGTCGTTGGCCATGCAGAAGTGCCTGACATTCCAATACGGGAAAGTCAAATAACCTGGGCTATAGGGTCGTTCATGCCTTATAAGTCTCCGGGCACGGATGGAATAATTCCTGCGCAACTTCAAAAGTCTTTGGGGATTTCCTGCCGCTGGTTGGCCATCATTCTATACTAACAACCTTAGGCTTAACTATATCCCGAAGTCTTGGAACACAGTTAAGGTTATTTTCATTCCGAAGGCCGGCAGAAGCTCTCATGTATCACCTAAGGATTTCAGGCCAATCATTCTCTCGTCGTTTCTTCTTAAGACGTTTGAGCGGTTAATTGAACTGTACCTACGGGAAAGGACACCTCGGGGGTTACTGTCGGCTTCACAGCATGCGTACTGCAAGGGCAGATTGACTGAAACGGCTCTCCATTTGATTGTAAAGCAAATATAGGGGTCCCTAGAACACAAAGAGTATGCTCTGGGTGCCCTTCTAGACATCGAGGTGGCTTTTAACAATGTCTTACCGGGGGCAATCGAAAGAGCTCTGGTGAGTTTAGGAGTCGAGGCGGCTCTGGTTGAATTTATTAACAAACTTCCATGCGGCAGAATTGTCGTAGCGGAGTGGGAAGGGGCCATAATTAAGAGGAAGGTGTGCAGGGGTACGCCACAGGGGGTGTCCTATCTCCCCTCTGGGTTGTGGTAGTCAACGAGCTTCTTGTGGAGCTGGAAACCAATGGTTGTCGGGTGGTTGCCTATGCAGATGACCTCGCTATCCTAGTCAGAGGCACATTACTGGGCACCGTGCGCCATGTTCTGCAGGGCTACCTGGATACTGTGGCTAGGTGGGCTGAAACATGTGGATTGGCGGTCAACCCGGGAAAAACGGAATTGGTTCTTTTCACAAGGAGATATAAGTTGCCCGATTTCAGAACTCCCTCGATTGGAGGGGTACCGTTGGTACTTTCTGATAGGGTGGAGACCCAATGTGGAAGATCGGGCCAGGAAGGACGCCATTGCCTTGTACTGCTGCAGAGGAGCTATCGGAAAAAGATGAGGACTCTCGCCAAGAGTAGTATACTGGCTTTATGAGATGGTGGTCAAACCGATTCTGCTATATGGGGTGCTGGTCTGGTGGAAAGCACTGGACACGGCGAGCACCTCCAAAATGCTAGTGTCAGTGCAACGGACGGCGGTATCAGTGGCGCTCTCAGAACAACACCTACCTTGGCACTGAACATCATGCTGAACATATACCCAGTAGATATTGCGGGAAAGGCGGCCACGGCAAGGTCGTTGGTCAGGCTTCGTGATATGGGATACGGACTTTCTGACCGCGGATACTCTAGCCTTCCTACCAGTTTCGACTTTATCCCGGACAGAACGGACTATTGTATGCCGATAACTGCTCCCTATACAACCTTCACCCCAGTCATTCCAGAGAGAGAGGAGTGGGGAAGAGGAATTATCTGGGGCGTGGAACTGGTTAACTTGTTCACGGATGGGTCGAAGCTGGATGGAAAGGTTGGTGGCGTGGGTCTTTTGTCAAGAGCTAAATTTAAGCCGCAAGTTTAAGTAGGCAGATCACTGCAGAGTATTCCAAGCGGAAGTTACTGCGATTAAGGATGCGGTGGATGGAATGCTATCCAGTTCTACTACGGTTAGGGAATTTAACATCTACTCTGATAGCCAAGCGGCTATCAAGGCTTTGAGCTCAACTACAGTGCAATCGAAGGTGGTCTGGGAGTGCCTGACCTCGCTTTCTATTGCATCGAATTATTTTACAATTAAGATTATCTGGGTCCCGGGCCATAGTGATAGCCCGGGTAACTCTCAAGCGGATCTCTTAGCCCACATCGGTACAACTGAACCGGATGAAGATGGCTGTAGAGATTACGCGATCCCGCTGGCCACCTGTGGATTACTCCTCCATAGCTGGGCCTCGAGTCAGCTCAGCAAACGCAGGGTAGCAAGATCTTTCTGGCCGAAAGTGGATGGCAGGAGGTCTGCTGAAATACTTGGGTTCACTAAGGCTCACCTATCAATGGTCATTGGGGTTTTGACAGGGCACTCTCCCTTGGGTATCCATGCGGTATGTCACAATATACTGGAAACTCCATCCTGCTGCAGCTGTATGGAGGATGATGAGGTGGAATCACCAAATCACTTTATGCTTGATTGCCCAGCTTTTGCCAGAACTAGGCGAAAGTACTTTGGTCGCGACTTACTTGGATCTCCCGAGGATTTATCCAAAGTTGAGATCGGTATCATTCGGAGCCTTATCGTTGCTATCCAACGATTCTGTAAGTAGCTAGATCTAAGTCACCGTTATTTTTGGTGTATGTGGTATCGCAACGGACCTTCGTGTTGTCCAAGTGAGATATCCTTATCAGGGCAGCTACCACCTAACCTATCCTATCCTATTCTAGGTTGTTGGAGAGCGTTCGGGGGAACTTCTTTCACTAATTTGATGAATTTCCTTTCAGCGGTTCTTTTAGATCCGAAAAATTTTTCAAATGGGCGCTTATTATTTAAAAAAGAAATCACCGCCGAACAACGAAGCAGGTAGAGAGCAGCTGCAGATCGAAACATAGCTTGAGATACACCGCTTTGGTGGTTAAATCTACAAAGACGGCCATATAACTGGGTTATTATTATAAAAAGTATTCTATATAAGTGTTTTCCACTTGGCCGTTTGCATGAAGAGGGCCTTTCGCATCCGAAAGTTGATTAAGTGCTAATAGAGCGCTTTTATTAGCATTAATATTGCACTGCTAAAATAGTGTGATTGGATGGCCGCAATGGAAGATATCGTTGCTCTGCTTGGGTAGCGATGACTCAGGTGACGTATGTCTTCTTGTGTGCGGTGGTTTTTTTAACTAGGTCAAGACGATTTCAGAATCACACCACAGATATATGTATATGTCGATTTTTTAGGCTTTTTCAGTATTACCAAATCAGATCAAGGCAGACAATCGCCAGCATTCCGTGGATTATGATACCCAGTTGGGGTCGTTCCCCAAAAGGGGGAAACTGATAAGCTCTTGAGAGTTGCAAGCTCTTTTACATAGATCAGCGGGATTGTCGGTACTGGCTAAATGTTTCCAAGTGGCAAGTTTTATCAAATCAAGGATTTGAGTATTGCCATTAGAAAGGTAAGGCTTCAATGTGTGGGTTATTTTTTCCAACTAGGTCAAAACGATTTCAGAATCAGACCATTGAGTCTTTTACAATATTCACAGTTCACTTATGATTTCAAACTTAACTTAATATTAATCTTTGATTAAAGATAAAACTTACACCAGTTTAAATATTGCACACAAAGCTCATTGTATAAATCAAGCTTTTTAATTATGTAAATGCACATCATCTCGCATAACAAACCCCAAGGTATTTATATAATCAATTGCTTTTAATAACTCATCTTCATAGTCATTATCACCTTTTTATGTCACATTTCCATACACACGAATGTGTGCAGCCCAAAATAATTGTACATAAATATTGTATTACACTAAACAAATGAAAACACATTTCACACTTAATCATACAAAATAGGTCTCCTGGGACTAATTCACTACAAATATCCAGTTAGTAGATAATGATAACGAGCTAAGTTGCGAACTCCTGAGATGTCACAACTAAACAAAAATGAATGAATTTTCATTATGATTGCTAGTGACGATTTAGTCCACATTATACATGCTCTTTTCTAAGGTTTTTTGTTTTTTTTTTTCTTAAGTTTCACTTTATAATTAGGAATCTGAGACTTTTAAATCAATATCGGGAGGAGAATATTCGGTAAAGTAGTCAAAATAAAATTTTAAATGTATAGTGAAACTCTAATATAAGCTAACTCATAATTGCGAAAATAGCCCTAAGCTCTTATCGCGCCTATAACTATTCAACACAATTAAGATTAAAATGCATATCGAATAAGTATTTAGGCACACAGTGAATAAAGGAATAGCAACAAAAAGGCAATACTTAGAGACCAATTGCTAAGCGAGCAGTGGGCATTCATATGGCTGAGTGGTTAAAAGCATCTGCCCTTACACTAGTATGAAGTTTGAATGTTGGAGATTCCAGTTTAATACTCAGCTCCCGAGAAGCTAGCTGATGAAGAAGGGAAATTCAGAAACATGTCCTAGTAACCATCGCCGTTTGTAAACTTACCAATTTTTCTCTTATTTAGTTTAAGTTTACTTTAATTTATTTTATTATATTATTTTATTTCATTTCATTTCATTTCATTTTATTTTATTTGATTTTATTTTAATTTGATTTATTTTAATTTATTTTATTTTATTTTATTTTATATTATTATATTATTTATTATTATTTTATTTTATTTTGTTTTATTTTATTTTTTTAATTTGATTTATTTTAATTTATTTTATTTTATTTTATTTTATTTTTATTTTATTTTATTATATTATTATTTTATTTTAATTTGTTTTATTTTATTTTATTTTATTATATTTTATTTTATTTTATTTTATTTTATTTTATTTTATTTTATTTTATTTTATTTTATATTACTTTATTATATTTTATTTTACTTTATTTTATTTTTATTTTATTTTATTATATTATTATTTTATTTTGTTTTATTCTATTTAATTTTATTTTATTTTATTTTGTTTTATTTTATTTTATTTAATTTTTTATTATTTTATTTTATTTTATTTTATTTATTTTAAAACTTTTCTCCTTTGAGGGTTTGCATTGAATATCGGTTATAAACAACAAGATAATTAATGCTATTTAATTCTATTAACTATTTATATTGGTTTCGTTTTACAGTTGTTGGTAAGATTTTCTATAAAAAACTACATATGTACCAGGTTTTTAAATTTATATAATTCATCGTAGATTAGTGTATGCTTAAGACTTTTCTAAATATAGAGCTTGTCGATAAAATAGCAGCCTTCTGTATCGCTCGTCGCTTTTCGGTGAGTTGAAGTTTCTCAAGGCTACAGTTCAGTGATTTCGGGGTAACTCCAGTTGAGGATATTATTATTGGTATTACGTCAACTTTGTGCAGCTTCCACATCTCCATAATTTCGTGTGCGAGACTTTGGTATTTTCTGAGCTTCTCCGCATAGCACTTACTTACTTACTTAATTGGCGCTTAACCGTCTAAACGGTTATGGCCGTCCAACAAGGCGCGCCAGTCGCTCCTTCGCTCCGCCAACCGGCGCCAATTGGTCACACCAAGGGAGTTTAAATCGTTTTCCACCTGGTCCTTCCAACGGAGTGGGGGCCGCCCTCTACCTCTGTTCCATAGGCGGGTTCCGATAGAAACACTTTCTTGGCCGGAGCATCATCTTTCATTCGCATAACATGGCCTAGCCAGCGCAGCCGCTGCGTTTTAATTCGCTGGACTATGTTGATGTCTGCGTATAGCTCGTACAGCTCATCATTAAATCTTCTTCGGTACTCGCCATCGCCAACGCGTAGAGGTCCATAAATCTTTCGAAGAACTTTTCTCTCGAACACTCCCAAAGCCGCTTCATCTGCTGTTGTCATGGTCCATGCTTCTGCCCCATATAGCAGGACGGGTACGATAAGTGACTTGTAGAGTATGATTTTCGTTCGCCGAGAGAGGACTTTACTTTTCAATTGCCTACCTAGTCCAAAGTAGCATTTATTGGCAAGATTGATTCTTCGCTGGATTTCAGTGCTGATGTTGTTGCTAGTGTTGATGCTGGTTCCCAAATAAACGAAGTCTTTTACTATTTCGAAATTATGGCTGCCAACAGTAGCGTGGTTGCCAAGGCGCATATGCGCTGACTCTTTGCTCGAAGACAGCAGGTACTTCGTTTTGTACTCATTCACCATCAAACCCATCTTTACCGCTTCTTTTTCCAGCTTGGAGTAAGCAGAACTAACAGCGCGGGTGTTTAGACCGATGATATCAATGTCATCAGCATATGCCAGTAATTGCACGCTTTTATAATATATTGTTCCAGTGCGGTTAAGTTCTGCAGCTAGTATAATTTTCTCCAGCATCAAATTAAAGAAATCGCACGATAGGGGGTCACCCTGTCTGAAACCTCGTTTAGTTTCGAACGGCTCGGAGAGGTCCTTCCCAATTCTGACTGAGCTGATGGTGTTGCTCAACGTCATTTTGCACAGCCGTATAAGTTTTGCGGGGAAACCAAATTCAGACATAGCGGCATATAGGCAGCTCCTTTTCGTGCTGTCGAAGGCGGCTTTAAAGTCGACGAAGAGGTGATGTGTGTCGATTCTCTTTTCACGGGTTTTTTCCAAGATTTGGCGCATTGTGAAAATCTGGCCGATGGTAGATTTACCAGGTCTGAAGCCGCACTGATAAGGTCCAATCAGCCGGTTCACGGTGGGCTTCAATCTTTCGCACAATACACTTGAAAGGACCTTATATGCGATATTAAGAAGGCTGGTTCCACGATAGTTGGTGCATTTTGCAGTATCCCCCTTCTTGCGGACTGGGCAAAGAACACTTAGATTCCAACCGTCGGGCATGCTTTCGTCCGCCCATATTTTGCTAAGAAGCTGCTGCATGCGCCTTACCAACTCCTCGCCGCCGAACTTGAATAGCTCCGCAGGCAATCCATCAGCGCCCACGGCCTTGTTGTTTTTCAATCTGGTTATTGCTATTCTAACTTCGTCATAATCGGGCGGGGGGACATATATTCCATCATCATCGATTGCTGGATCGGGTTCTTCATCTCTGCGCGGTGAATTGCTGCCTCCATTTAGGAGAGCAGAGAAGTGTTCCCTCCATAATCTAAGCACTCTCTGGACATCAGTTACAAGGTCGCCGTTTTCATTCCTACAGGAGTTTGCCCCGGTCTTGAAACCTTCCGTCTGTCGCCGTATTTTTTGGTAGAATTTTCGGGCGTTATTTCTGGTGGCTAGCAGCTCAAGCTCCTCGCACTCACGCCTTTCTGCTTCTGCTTTTTTCTTCCTGAAAAGGCATCTCGCTTCCCTTTTCAACTCACGATAGCGTTCACACACTCCTCTTGTCGCGCTCGCTTTTAACGTAGCCCTGTAGGCAGCGTCTTTTCTTTCGGTTGCAACGCGGCATTCTTCATCATACCAGTTGTTTTTTCGTGGCCGCCGGTAACCAATTTTTTCCTCGGCGGCAGTATGAAGTGCTTTGGAGATATGCTCCCACTGCTCCTGTATTCCTTCAGGATGAGTTGTGCCCTCAGAGAGCAGGTGTGAGAGTCGAGTTGCGAAATCATTGGCAGTCTGTTGTGATTGAAGCTTTTCGACGTCTAGCTTTCCTTGTGTTTTTTGTTTCTTGTTTTTAGCCGCGTTGAGGCGGGTGCGTATTTTAGCTGCAACGAGATAATGGTCCGAATCGATGTTAGGTCCTCGGATCGTTCGCACATCTAAAACACTGGAGGCATGCCGTCCGTCTATCACAACGTGATCGATCTGATTGCGAGTATTTCGATCAGGAGACAACCATGTAGCTTGATGTATCTTTTTATGCATGAACCTCGTGCTTGATATGACCATGTTTCGAGCACCGGCAAAGTCAATCAGCCTCAGTCCGTTAGGAGAAGTTTCATTGTGTAGGCTGAACTTTCCGACTGTAGGGCCAAAAACACTTTCTTTGCCCACCCTGGCGTTAAAGTCACCAAGCACGACTTTTATATCATGACGGGGGCAGCGCTCGTATGTGCGTTCTAATTGTTCATAAAAAGTGTCTTTCACCTCATCGTCTTTCTCCTCTGTCGGCGCATGGGCGCAGATGAATGATATATTAAAAAATTTTGCTTTTATTCGAATAGCGGCGAGACGCTCGTCCACAGGCGTGAACGCCAGCACTTGGCGACAAAGTCTCTCTCCCACCACGAATCCGACGCCGAAACTGCGCTTATTCGCATGGCCACTCCAATATATGTCACAATTTTTTATCTTCTTTCTTCCTTGCTTCGTCCAACGCATTTCTTGGATGGCGGTGATGTCAGATTTTGCTTTGACGAGGACATCAACCAGCCGGGCATCTGCACCAATCCCATTCAGGGAGCGGACGTTCCAGGTGCATGCCCTCAATTCATTGTCCTTCAAACGTTTGCCATGGTCGTCATCAATAGAGAGTGTATTTATCCGAGGCTTGTTGTTATATTTCATTGGAGTACGGTTTTACGTGGCGGGTCCCAAGCCCAGCGCACAACCCGCTCAGCGGGGGTGAAAATGTTACTTGGCACGTTTATATAGCGAGCCGCTTGCTCCAAGACAGACGCCCGCTTGCAGCCGCACCTAGAGGTGTACAGACGCTGCCGATGAGATCTCCCCCGGCTAGCCCTTAAACCGATTATGTCAGAGTGGCCTAGCCAGGTTGTCGCCTTCTCACATTAGCTCACCGCTAAACGGGTGTTTAGCGGCTACCCAGAGGATACTTGGCCGCAAGCGACCGGCAGTAGTGAGCTGCTTGAACCGCATAGCACTCCTGTAGGTTTTATGTGTTTGGAAGACCTATGTTTATTACGTAAACCTGATTCTCCTGCTTGGTTACGATCGTAATATCAGGTCGGTTATGTGGCATGGTACGATCTGTTAGAATAGACCGGTACCAATACATTTTGAAAGCGCTGTTTTCTATCTTTGCCTCTGGGGTATACGTCTAGTATGGGCATTCCGTGTAATTAGATCATAACGCGGAGCTATTGTTTGACGTACGATCTTTGCTACCTGGTTATGCCTTGTCAAATATTCGGTAGCCGCCAATGTAACACATGCGCCGGTTATGTGGTGAATTTTTTCGGGATGCCTTTGACATCGTCTACCTTTATCATTTTCAATAGGAGCTCGCTTTACATATATGCAGTGGTTCCTTGTTGAAATAATCTGGTTTTTGAAGGCCAGCATGAACCCTCGGTTTCAGCGTAAATACCAGAATGGCTTCACCACTCACTGGATGCTGATTTGTCCACTTCTGCATGTACCGGAGCATATGCGTGCCTTCCATGAATAGCTTTCATTTTCCACCCCTGTATCAGAGACTGTATGTGTTCTCGATCGGAGGGGAACACCTGCGTCGTAACATCATGCGGGTTTAGGGGGGCATACTTCATATCCGCCATGCATATCGTTTCTGAGAGGGGGCTGTGTTGGTTTTGGAAGTATATGCGTAGCTTATGAACACATTTCTTGTGCAGGTGTTTTATATCTACCATGCCTCGGTCACCATGCTGGCGTTAGCCATTTATCGTCTGGCTATAGCATAGCTGAAAGTTTCGAAGTACAGACCTCCCGTTTTCTACCCTCAGTCTGCGGCACTTATTTTATTTTATTTTATTTCATTTTATTTTAAACACAAAGAAAGCTAACGTCCAAAGGCTACAATCGCAACAGACTGCAAATGATTTCGCAACTCGACTCTCACACCTGCTATGTGAGAACACAACTCAACTCTACGCAATGCAGGAGCAGTGGGAACATATTTCCAAAGCACACCGTACTGCCGCCGAGGAAAAAATTGGTTACCGGCGGCCACGGAAAAATAACTGGTACGACCGAAAGGAAAGACGCTGCTTACAGGGTTAAAGTGAGCGCAACAAGAGGAGTGTGTGAACGCTATCGCGGGTTATAAAGGGAAGCGAGACGTCTTTTCAGGAAGAAGAAAGCAGAGGCAGAAAGGCTTGAGCTGCTAGCCAATAACGCGCGAAATTTTTTCCAAGAAATACGGCTGCAGATGGAAGGTTTTAAGACCGGCGCAAAGTCCTGTAAGAACGAAAGCGGCGACCTTGTAACTGATAACAAAATAGTAATTAGATTATTGAGGGAACACTTCTCTGCTCTCCTAAATCGTGGCAGCCGTTTACCGCATAGGGATGACGAACCCGATCCCGCAATCGATGATGATGGAATAAATGTTCCTCCACCCGATTGTGACGAAGTCAGATTAGCAAATAACCAGATTGAAAAACAATAAAGCCGCGGACACTGATGGATTGCCTGAGGAGCTAGTCAAATACGGTGGCAAAAAGTTGGTAAGGCGCATGCATCAGCTTCCTCGCAAAATATGGTCGGACGAGTACATGCCCGACGTTTGGAACCTAAGTATTCTTTGCTCAGTCCACAAGAAATGGGATACTGCAAACTGCACCAATATCACGGAATTAGCCTTCTTAATATCGCATATAAGGTCCTGTAAAATGTATTGTGTGAAAGATTTAGGCCCACCGTGAATCGACTGATTGGGCCTTATCAGTGCGGCTTCAGACTTGGTAAATATACCATCGACCAAATTTTCACAATGCGCCAAATATTGGAATAAAAGAAGCCGCCTATATGCCGCTATGTCTGAATTTGGTTTCCTCGCAAAACTTATACGGCTGTGCAAAGTGACGTTCAGCAACACCATCAGCTCAGTCAGAGTTTGGAAGGACCTCTCCGAGACGTTCGAAACTAAACGACGTATCAGAGAGGGGACCCCCTTTCGTGCGATTTTTTTAATTTGATGCTGGAGAAAGTTATACTAGCTGCAGAACTTAACCGCACTGGAACAATATTCTACAAAAGCGCACAATTACTGGCATATGCTGATGACATTGATATCATCGGCCTAAACACCCGCGCTGTTAGTTCTTCCTAACTTAAACTGGAAAAAGAAGCGGTAAAGATGGGTTTGATGGTAAATGAGGACAAAACGAAGTACCTGCTGTCATCGAGCAAATAGTTAGCGCATATGCGCCTTGGCAACCACGCTACTGTTGGCAGCCATAATTTCCAAATAGTAAAAGACTTCGTTTATTTGGGAACCAGCATCCACACTAGCAACTTAATCAGCTCTGAAATCAAGGAAAGAATCACTCTTGCTAATAAATGCTACTTTGGACTAGGTAGGCAATTGAAAAGTAAAGTCCTCTCTCGGCAAACGAAAATAATTCTCTGAAAGTAATTTATCGTACCCGTCCTGCTATATGGTGCAGAAGCATGGACCTTGTCAGGATCAGATGAGGCGGCTATGGGAGCGTTCGAGAGAAAATTTCTTCGAAAGATTTATTAACCTCTACGCGTTGGCGATGGCGAGTACCGAGGAAGATTTAACGATGAGCTGTACGAGCTCTACGCAGACATCAACATCGTCCAGCGAATTAAAACGCAGCGAATGCGCTGGCAGGGCCAAGTTAAGCGAATTAAAGATGACGATCCGGCCAGGAAAGTGTTTCTCTAGGAACCCGCTTATGGAAGCAGAGGTAGAGGGCGGCCCCCGCTCCGCTTGAAGGACCAGGTGGAAAACGATTTAAACTAATTTGGTGTGATCAATTGGCGTCGGTTGGCAGAGAAAAGAAGCGACTGATGATACCTGTTGGACGGCCATAACCGTTTAAACGGTTAAGCGCCAATTAAGTAAGTAAGTATTTTAATTTATTTTATTTTATTTTAAATTATTTTATTTTATTTTATTTTATTTTATCATATATATTATTTCCAATTGCAGTTTTTATGCGCGGGTCCCTTTTTAGCTCTTATTTTGAATCCAAATCTATATTAAAATTTTGGTTGTAAAGATGGAGATTTGCTATTAGCGAGCTTTAGGCAATTTTGGTGGTAGTGTTTTTGTTTAGCTATATTTTATTAAAATAATTTGTTAAAAATAAATGATTGTGAGCGCACAAAAAAATATATTTGTACTATGGCATTGTTGTGAATATTTGCACTGTATTGCCGGCAGTTGCTACCATACGCTAGATGGCAGCGCAAGCTGTAAGTTTTAATCGATGGATAGAACAGCTGATTTCTGTTGCTATCTGATAAGAGACTTTTATATTGGTTGCGCAAGATGCGCACGGGTTCGGCTCGTTTTATTTTATTTTATTTTATTTTATTTTAAATTATTTTATTTTATTTTATTTTAATTTACGGCGGCCACCGTTGTGTGATGGTAGCGTGCTCCGCCTGCCACACCGAAGATCCTAGGTTCACGGCCGCGAAAAGCAACATCAATATTTTAGAAACAAGGTTTTTCATTTAGAAGAATTTTTTTCCAAGCACGGTCGCCCCTCGGCAGTGTTTGGAAAGCACTCCCAGTGTATTTCTGCCATGAAAACTCTCAGTGAAAACTCATCTGCTTTGCAGATGCCGTTCAGTCGGCATAAAACAAGTAGGTTCCGTAGCGCCATTTTGTAAGAAAAATGTAAGGCAGCATGACGCAAATTGGAAGAGTTGTAATAATAAATAGCATAATTTTAGGAGTGAACAAATAAAACATCTTTTCACTAAAATTAACAGTGGTAAATTTATGTATTTTTGATTTGAGAATCTTTCAATCCATTTTTAACTAACTTTACGGTTACCTAGAAACTTGTAACTTAGCACATAGTTTGCGAGTCTATGGCAATACAATTCGTGGAGAACAAAATGCCGCCAGGTGGCAGACGAATCGAGATAAACGAAAATCCCTGAGCATTCCTGAGAAAAACGGAGGGAATCTTGCGATCGATTTTTAGGTAACTTCCCGGTGGGCAAGAGATTTGAAACTTAGGCCGTGAATCAGAACCCCGCGGCAATGCAATATTTTATCAAAAAAGTTTCGCTATGTGGCGCATGGATCTAGATATTGAGAAAATTAATTTTGATTTGGGAATTTTTCAATCCAATTTTTAACTAACTTCGCGATGACCTAGAGACTTGTAACTTGGCACACAGTTCGAGGCTTGGTGACAATACAATTTATAGAAAACAAAGTTCCGCTAGGTGGCGTGCTAATTGAGATAACTACAAATCCCTGAAAAACGAGGGGAATCTTGCGATCGGTTTTTGAGTAACTTGCCGGTGAGCTAGAGTCTTGAAACTTGAGCCGTGAGTCAGAACCCAAAATTCCCAATGCCTTTTTGTAGGCAGCACTAAAAAAGTGAAAATAAAAAGATGATAAAAAAATTTTAAGGACTACCTTTATATAAATGGACCAAAAAATATAAGGCAATTTTTCCTTTAATACACACATAATCGTGTTGAATTTTGAGTAAAAAACTTTAACAATAGCTCTTGTAAAAGAATTTTGGGATTTAAAACTATAAAGGTAGAGCGCAATCTTTCAATTTAAGGCAAACTATGTACTTGAGATTAACTAATTGATTATTTTAAATTTAAGCACGCGCTCTACTTTTATAATTTTAAATCCCAAAATTCTTTTACCAGAGCTATTGTTAAAGTTTTTTAGGCAAAATTCAGCAAGACTATGTCTGTATTAAAGGAAAAATTGGCTTCTATTTTTGGTCCATTTATATAAAAGTAGTCCTTAAAATTTTTTTATCATCTTTTTTATAAATTTATTTGTATGTTTAATATACAGCAGATTCTTAAATATTTCTTAAAAATTAGTTTTTAGTTTAGACAGTATTAAATAAATAAATAAATAAAATGCGCGATAATATCCGAAGAGATTTTAGGCTCTTTTTCTGTTCGCTTTAAAAATTAAAAATTTTTAGCCAACGAGGCCAATGACTGTCTGTGTATGTGTTTATTGTGCAGGCGAAAATATCAAATCGTCCATATGCATACTTAATTTTTGCAAAGGTATATATCTGTGGCAATTTGACATAACAACCTATGTAGAGTTAGGATGAAAGTGATATTCTGGCTTCATAGTAGAAATCCGTTACAGATCTCACTGCGTTATTTACTCATAGCCCTAGCGCCAAATGGCTGCTACAAAATATAGGAAGTTACAATGATTAGTGGCCATTAGCTTTTCAGATATTGGTCCATTTATCGCCATTATCCTAACACGAAATAGGTGGTTTTGTCAAATTGCCACAGATATGTATATCGCGCAAAATTTCTATTTTTGTTTTTTTTTTATAAAGTATGAAGTACTATTAAAATAATTTCTGCCTGGATGGAAATTTTTTTATTTAGTCATATGAACATGTTTTTCTAAGTATGTATACTTTCTTACTGTGCATTACTTTTTGTTCATCTTATCAACAAATGTTCATAACTAAATATTCAACTTTATATAAGAGACTCGCAGACGCTGTTGTCACAAAACTTTTATTCAGTCGAATATATATATGTACCTTTTTATATTAAACACCTCGCTCACATTTATTGATAAGCTTGTTTGTTCGCCCAAAGCCATACATACATGTTAGCATTGTTCTTGCGACATAGTAATCTTCATTATTGACAACAAGCTGTTACTGCTTTGTCACAACAAAAAAGTCAATATTGAATATGAATGTATGTATTTGTTGAGTTTTTCACTGTGAACATAACTTCGAACTATATTTTTACTTTCATAAGTGAGCGATATTACAGCAAGAAGATTAAACTAGCATATATTGAAACTTAGAGTATCTATGTAAAGGAAAACGTTTCGAGGTTTTATCGTTGCTTGAAAATTGTAAAAATGCGGTAAGAACTAAGTAATCCCTTCCAACCAATGATTCGGTAACGTGGTACAATATGTTAGGGACGATCACGTTCGACAATATCGCGAGCTTGTGGTGGCTAGTGGAAGTAGCGCCAATATCTTCAAAGGAATGCACAAACGAGCGGCTTGAGATGTTAGATAAGGTATGATAACCATGCGTGATGAAGTAGGAAAATACGTTGCGCCTTTTGCAGAGTCGGAATAAAGCAATACAGGGTTGAAAGGTACTTACTGTTTCTTGGCCAATGGAGGATGATCAGCACTACATCTTCCAAATCAATAAATAAACAGTGAATATTAATTGTACACGCAGCCTGGGCAAATATTCTAGGGCAAAAAACGAAATTTGTTTGCGACTCTGGAAAAGATAACACAATTCTAACACACTAGAAGCGGGCGAGGTTGAAAAGAATCCCGAAATATTTTCAATACAGAAGGCGGGCATACACAGTACGACGAAGGTGCTAAAAGCGGTAGGTTACGTTCAACTGACTGGTCACCAAAGACCTTACATAGACTTAATAAACCCATAATGCCATACAAAGAGACTACAACAGAGCGTTTACAACTCGGTAAATAAAGTCGAGTTTTTTGTGTGCAGCTGCTATATTTTACATCTATAAAATTTGAAATATTTCTTAGTAATCTTAATGATTTTGCATTTTTCACCATTTTTTCTTTGTCTTGACTAAAGCTTATTTGAATAAAATTAACGAGCAAGGCATTATAAATTTTCTTGTTTTATTATCGGTTAAATTAGATAACAATCGGTAGCGTGCAAGGTAAAAAATCACTTTCTAGGTATTTGCCTAACACGAAACCAACTTTTATCCTTGAGTCAGTGTTAAGTTGTTAAGCGGCATACATGTTAATTTCCGCTAGTAAATTGCTACTTTAAAAAGCGACGTATTGCAAGAAAACAATGAAATGGCAATAAAATAACAACCACATGCCAATTTAACATAAATAAATACATAAACATCTACACGGATATGTATATGCATACATGTGCACCATTCATTCAAACACTGTTACTGAAACAAGCCATAAGATGGATTAGTATTCAATTTAAATTAATTTAGTATTTGCACCATTAAGCTCAATGAATACTGAGTACCATTAAAGAACACAACGAACGTTACTGGATATAAATGGTGTGAATTCATTTTGTAATGTAAGACGCTATAGCTCTCTGTCTACCTGTAATGCGAATGTGTTTGTATGTGTGTAGATAGGCGCTTAACCTCGAACCGCCACTACCAGTGCACGGACTTTTAAAAAGAGAATGTTTGTAGACGAAAAATTAAAATAGTGGTAGTTTATACTTATATTTAAGGATTCATGAGCTTAACACCGGCTTATAATAATTGAATTTCAATTATTATGTTTTCTAAGAGAAACTGAAAAGAAAGAAACATTTACTGGCAT
The DNA here is from genome assembly GCF_040869045.1 of Eurosta solidaginis. NCBI lineage: Eukaryota > Metazoa > Arthropoda > Insecta > Diptera > Tephritidae > Eurosta > Eurosta solidaginis. Next base: position 47,825,877 of record NC_090319.1, read on the forward strand.
ATTGCCATGGAACCATTTCGAAAACCGCCAACGTAATCATCATCAGGCAATTTTGTGATGTTATCAAAGGTTTCACCGGGATTCGAACGATGATTACGTTGGCGGTTTATTGAAATGGTTCCATCGCATTATGCCAGTAAATGTTTCTTCTGTTCAGTTTCTCTTAGAAAACATAATAATTGAAATTCAATTATTATAACCCGGTGTTAAGCTCATGAATCCTTAAATAGTGGTAGAAGTTGGTAGATTTCTTTCCAAAGAAAAAAATAGCTACAGTTTATATTTGTACAAAACAATTCATATTTTATTGTAAAACAAATAAAGCACATTTCACGGAAATAACACTTTTAAAATAACCTGTAAACAAAACAAAATAATGCATGTAAATTTGTGTATATATAGCTTATGCTTATATGATACTTGCTTGCTGTATTTCGAGCTTGAAATACTGACGAAAATTTACCGAAACGTCTAATTACAACACATATCAAACACATGTATCAAGAATAACCGACTTTGGTATTTACTTAAACCTTTTTTTATTTTCGTTTAAAATCATTCAAAAAAAGCTGATGAAAATAGCGCAGAGAAATATCTGCGTGCTCATTTACCATATTTATTTTATAAACAAATTTATTTGCAACTTTTGTTGTTATATCGGCCTACTGATTTGCAAGATCGCGGGTTCGAATCGAGCTCAAGGCCTAACAATAATTTTGTATTATTATTATTGTTATGATAAATTTTTTCCGTGAACTGCTAAATTCCTTCATGGGCAACGTTTAGGCGCCGCTGCTATAACCATTCAGCCATCACAGCGGTTTTTGTTTGTTTTCATTAATCCCACTTTTATTCTGGTTCGTGCCAATTGATATTCACAACACTGTGACATCTGTTGCAGAATGGATGTGAAAATTGGACTTGTTTGATGGCAATGCTGCCATAGTGTGATATTATATTGACATTTTTTCCCCGTACTCTGGGATGTATTAACAATTTTTGTTGTTATATCGGCCTACTGATTTGTAAGATCGCGGGTTCGAATAGAGCTTAAGGCTTAACAATAATTTTTTATCATTATTATTGTTATGATAAATTTTTTCTTAATTGAAAAAATTTTTAAATTAGAATAGAAGAAGGAAGAAATTTAGACAACTGCCAAAGCTCGTTGCATAGCATTTCGGGAACTGCTAAATTCCAAAAGGGCTTTGATGGTAGAAGTGGTAGAAAATGAAAATGGGCTAAAAAGTTGGTAGATCTACCAGTAAAGTGGTGAAGTCCGTGCACTGGCCACTACGTTTTGTGAAGCGCGAGGTTTGCATATCAGCTCGCGGCTAATTTTTGTGCTCGTTTTCGTAGTAATGTATTACATAAATGACCATTGTAGAGCAGGTAGCCCGGAGGTGTGAAATTGTTGGAAAAATAGATGGGTAGATAGGTTCACCTAAATTTTTGGTTTCTTTAAAACTCACGTAATTTTAATGTATGTACATTAACCTGGATCTATTTGTATGGACGAAAGTTAACCTATATCGTGCCATCGATTTTTCGATAGGATTTGGGCTCAGGAAAAAAAGTTCCACTACGCATACCCAAAAAAAATAATTTTTGAGCCTACAAAAAAAAAATCGATTTTTGGATTAAAATTCTTCTAAGTCTCTATAAAAGAAATTTTTATTTTTTTCAAAAAACTGCATTTACCAATTTTGCGTTTGCCAATTGACCCGAAAAAAATATATAAAAAATGATTTGGAGCCTAGAATATGAAAAAATGCATAAAAAATCGAAAAATCGTTGAAATTTTGCAGGCGCAAAAATTATTATTTTTTGGGTATGCGTAGTGGAACTTTTTTTTTTCCGAGCCAAGATCCTATCGAAAAATCGATGGCGCGATATAGGTTAATAAATCGACCCAGTCTAATGTACATGAATCAAGTTATTATGTTCAAAGCATACAAGCGTTGCCAATTTTTTTTATTCTTATAATGCCGTGATTTTCGGGATATTCTCATTGTAATTTCGGGATATCAGCATCAGTTCCGACACTATGATATTCATTATTTGACAGCGCTACGATACACTGGCCTACCTTCTTTTCTGTGCATAATAACTGTAAGCTATTTTAACGCCAGAGTACTCCTACTCGAAATGGACGTGTGACTAAGAAAGCACAATATCGCGGGTGGCGTCCCTCATGAATTTGTTCTAGGTACAACACTCTGGAATGCGATGTATGGTATGTACTACGAATTGAACTTGCCGGTGACACGCGGGAGACAATACTGTCGTGGCATCAGTGGCCAAGAAACTGGATCTGCTCCAAGCATTATGTAGTGATGTCGTAGGAAGGATAAACGAATGACTGACGAGCATGGACAGAAGTCGGCTAGCAAATAAAACATAAGTAGGTTTGTTGAACTCAAAGTGGGCTGTGGATAAGTTGGTCCTAACCATAAGAGTTTACCAAATTAATTCCATGCCTTATTTGAAATAGTTAGTAGTAAACACTGACTCAAAACTAACTTTTAGGGAGCACTTCAGGGTGGTAAGAGAGAAAGACTATAAAGTTGGTGCAGCCCTTATGCTTATAGGGACAAAAAAAGTTCAATGTCTACGTCCTAGGTGAAGATACCCGTTACGTAAACAAGTTGGTAATATTATAAGCTGTTCGAATATAGTACGGATTTAAAAATACCAACCATAAATATATATTAGCAGCCTGCCGAACTACCCCTATAGGAATAGCAAGTGCTTATCAGACGGTATCCGACGAAGCGATTCTGGTTTTATCTCGGAAAATCCCAGTTGATCTGCTGTCAAGAGAAATAACTTATCTGTATGATATTGGAATCGGCCGACTGTGGAAAGAATGACGAAAAGGCTGCATAAAAGGCTGATATGTTCGGAAGCACGAAAAACTATACTACCATCTTACGTATATATTGAATGAAAGTGGGGTTTTAAGAGGTATTTACTTAAACGTAGTATAGAGGAGTATACTTTCTATTCAAATTGTCTCACCGAATTGGGAAATGCAGAACACGTAATGTTTCATTGCCCTAATTTACACTGCGAAAAATTCGCTTTACACACAGTTTTGGGAGAGGAACATTCCATACGGAATTAAGTTGCCCTAATGCAAAATGGTCATTCTAAGTATGACGTGATTGAAGCGTGCATACCAAGTTGTGGGGCGTAAACTGCTTTTTCCCCCGTGATGTTATGCCTTAAAGCACCCTAACGGGATGTGGACACATAAACAGGATTAGCCTGATTTCATTGATTATCTTAAAAACGAAGCAAAAAAGAAATAGCTTAACTTGAAAGTCCTGATGGAATGAACGCATGAGTATACATGATAGTGCGTTCCTCAAAATGACATCAGAGTGAAGTCGAAACATCAACCGATTTTAAGTTTTATACAAAAACAAACATTGTGTTTTACTTTAAGGCCTCAACATCAGTTAAGCTATACGCAAAAACTTTAAACTCTTCTATTTTTATACTCAGCTGAGCAGAGCTGCCAGAGTATATTAACTTTTCTCGCATAACGGAAATCCGTAACGGCATAAACTTTAAATTTTTACAGTATATATGTAAATTATGCCAACATTCAACTCCAGTAATGATGTGCAACAAAATACAAAAATAAAAGAAAATTTCAAAATGGGCGTGGCTCCGCCCTTTTTCACTTTATTCGTCTAGAATACTTTTAAGGCCATAAGTCGAACAAAAGTTTACCAATCCTTATGCAATTTGGTAGGTGCATAGAATCTATGGCGATAATTATTTTCTGTGAAAATGGGCGAAATCGGTTGAAGTCACCCCAGTTTTTACACACAGTCGACCGTCTCCTTTCCGCTCGGCCGTTAAAACGATAACTTAAGCAAAAATCGATATATCTTTACTAAACTAAGTTCACGTACTTATCTGAACTCATTTTGTAATGGTGTAAAAAATGGCCGAAAGCCGACTATGACCACGCCCACTTTTTCGATTTCAAAAATTACGCAAAATTAAAAAAAATGCCATAATTCTAAACCAAATACGAAAAAAGGATGAAACATGCTAATTGGATTGTTTTATTGACGCAAAATATAACTTTAGGAAAAAACTTTGTAACATGGGTGTGACAGCTACCATATTAATTAGAAGAAAATGAAAAACTTCTGCAGGGCGAAATCAAAAGCCCTTGTAATCATGGCAGGAATACTGTTCGTAGTATTACATATATAAATAAATTAGCGGTATCCGACAGATGATGTTCTGGGACACCCTGGTCCACATTTTGGTCGATATCTCGAAAACGCCTTCACAAATACAACTACCACTACTTCCTTTTAAAACCCTCATTAATACCTTTAATTTAATACCCATATCATACAAACACATTATAGAGTCAGCCGTGGCCCACCTATATTGCGATATCTGGCAAAGGTGTCTGTCTACCTATAGAACTAAGGCCCAATCCCTTCTGAAATACTCATTAACACCTTTCGTTTGATACCCATATTGTATAAACAAATTTTAGAGTCACCCCTGGTTCACCTTTATGGCGATATCTCCAAATGCGTCCACCTATAGAAGTAAGGCCCACTCCCTTTTAAAATACTCATTAACACCTTTCATTTGATACCCATATCGTACAAACAAATTCTAGAGTCACCCCTGGTTCACCTTTATGGCGATATCCCTAAATGGCATCCACCTATAAAACTATGGCCCACTTTCTCTTAAAATACTCTTTAACACCTTCCATTTGATACACATGTCATACAAACACATTCCAATGTTACCCCATATTAATTTTGCTAAATGGTGATTTTCCCTTATTTTGTCTCCATAGCTCCTAGCTGAGTATGCAATGTTCGGTTACACCCGAACTTAACCTTCCTTACTTGTTTTATTTATTTTATTAAAATTTTTTTTGTACAAATATATGTACATATTTATACTTAGCCTATTACCTAGGCCCAATCCGCACAAAAGAATTTACCCTAAGATTATTGGGATATAAAAAAATTATTGAGAAAAATATCGTACAACTGTGAAATAGTCCAGCGATTAACCTCCAATGATTCCTAGAAGAATGAACATAATTGATTTTATAATTTTTTTGTGATACAATTCCGGAACAGCAGAGACATGACTCTCAAAATATTTTGGAGCGATCCAAATCAGTCTCGAAATATCTCAAGTCAATCCAGAGAAAGCCATTAATTAATCCGAAGGTACCCTTGAAATAATCCGGAAATAGTCCCGAAATAGTGCGGAAGCTATAATGTAATTAACCCAGCAGCTGACTGATGTAGTCTAGAAACAGTCTCGAAACGATTCCAAAAAGAAGCACGAAACGTATCCGCAATAATAATAAAGTAATCCAGTAATAATACCAAAATGGTGCAGAAATAGCCACAACATGATTCGTGAAACAACCCCGAAATTTCCGTACTATTCCAGAAATAGCCAGATATGTACCTCGAGACCACTCTAAGAAAGCCATAAACTGATCCGAAAATACCCTCGAAATAGTCCGGATATAATACCGGAATAGTCCGAAAACCCAACAGCTGACAGCTGAATCATTCATATACACATATTTCATGAATATGAAAGCTGGGATGTATGGATATCTGAATATTGTAACGTCAGGATAACGAGATGTTGCCTTTCTGACTCAATCACGCCATAACGCCTAAACTTATTTTAATGAAACATCTGTGAGCTATGACTCAAGAAGTATTTTGCTTGGCGGGGGTGGCTTGAACTATACAGAAATAGCCCTGAATTTATTCCAAAAACTATCCTAATATGATCCGAAAATAGTCCTGGCATGATATTTATCATTTTAGGATAGTCTCGAATAGATCAAAACAATCCGAAATGATAAAGAAAACAGTCCCAAAATAATTTGAAAATTTTGTCAAAAATGTCCCAAAAAAATATCCTTAAAACATCCCGAAATAGTTCACAATTAATCCCAAAATATTCCCCGCAAATAATCTCGGACAATTCCTCAACAGAGATTGAAAATTATTTGGAAAGCAATCCCGAAATTACCGAAAGTGAGGCAGCATTGGTAAATTATAAGAAAAATATCCATCTAAGAAAATTTTGAAAATAGACCGTGATTGGCAGCCCTAATAGATATATATGTAGGTATCTTCTAGAGTAATGAAAAATAGAATTCCAACAAATGAATTGTATTGCACTAAATTATCTGAGCGAATGTTTTAAGACATGTTGAAATAATTTGTGCAAAACAAATTTGAAAAGAAACGGAATGGGTTTATAACGACGCCCACTTAAAAAAAAAACAACAATATCGAAATTTCGAAAAATAGGGTGAATGCCATAATTCATTACCGATAAAGTGACGGAACTTGTTTTGTTGGTAGACTTAATACGAAAAATATATATTTATTAAAATCTTGAAGAATGGGCGTGGCACCGCCTACTTTTATAGGAAGAATATTAGTTGTTTTTTTTTTCCAAGTGAGCTTGAAAAAAACGCTTCAACTAGCTAAGCAGTTTCATTATGGCAAAACCATACAGATGGTGGAAGTTTATCAGCTAAATGTTACTTTTTTTTAGCTGCTATGACATTTCTATTTCTAGCGCAGTGTGTTTTTGACACTCAACCAGCGAATTACAAAAACAAAATATATGAAATGCGTGTGTTTGTTTGTATGTATGTCACCCTGCCGTCACGCTGTTATTTTGTTATTTTTGTTTATCTGCACATTCGTATGTTCATTTCATTCGGTCGTTCACAATAGTGCCTTTTTTTTTTTTGAATATGCATCACTATACAACACTATCAATCAGGTTTCAGTTGAAACCGCTTAGCCAACTCAACTCGATTACTTTTTATTGTTGCCTTCCATGCAATTCGGTAAGCTAGCTAGTGTTTTAATTGTAACAGCTAGCAAAGAAATACAGCTATTGTAAAATTTTGCAAGCCGTAAATCGAAATCCTTTAGAAAAACAAAAAAAAAAAGACATGAAAATTACCCTTGAAATTATATATACTATGTTTGTGAAAAGAAACATAACCGATTTGGGACTACGCCTACTTAAAAAAAATGTGTATCGAAGTTTCGAAAAATGGCGAAAATGCCAACAGTTCACAGCCCAAGACAGAAAAAATGATATGACTTGATATATTTGTTGACCATATGACAAAAAAAATTTACTTGTTAAAAGTTTGGAAAATAGGCGTGGTACTGCCTACATTAAGAAGAAGAAAATTTAAAATGTTGCAGGCCGCAAGTCAAAATCTATGAAAAAGGAATGGAAGGAGGTTTTCCTTGCTATTATGTACACACCTTCGATGCTAAATTAAAAAAATTGTTTAGCGTTAAATGTTTACATACGCGATTAAAAAGTCTTTCGAAGCCTACTGGCAACACAAAATGCAAGACCCTTGCGGCATGTAACTGATATGACTTAATATTGAAATTTCGTATCAGTAGTGCAGCAAAGTATGAAAATTTAAAATAAATTTAAGTTTAGGTTAGGTGGTAGCTGCTCTGATTAGGGAAGCTTACTTGGGCAACATGACGGTCCATTGTGATAACACTTACAATAAAATAACGGTGAGGTAGCTACAGCTACTTAGAAAGTCGTTGCCTGGCAACGATACAGTTTCGAATGAGACCGATCTCAACCTTGGATTAATGTGGAAATCCAGCCTAGTAGCAAAAAGTGATTAGATGATTCCACCTCACCGTCCTCCATACAGCTACATCAATTATTTCGGCAGACCTCCTGCCATCCACCTCCGGCCAGAAAGATCTTGCCAGATTTTTACCAACTATAGTCAAATGTTAATATAAGCTGCTCCATTTATGAAAATATTTACCTTGTTCTATTTAACCCTTACCTTAAGCCATTTGTGTAGTATTTTTGCTGTTGTAGTAAGTCCTTGTTTATATTATTTCAAATATGTGCAACCAAAACAGGAATAAAATTGCATTACCAACGATTTCATATTATTCTGTTTATTAAGTATTCCATTCTTTTAATTGCATCTATGTTTATTCAATGCGCTTACCTCTCCCCCCGCCCCTTCCCATATTCAAGTAAAAGCTGCCAAGCAATCATAATAGCATTTACCTATTCAAATTTCTAGCTTGATAATTTGCAAACAAGTAACAGTTCAACACAATGCCAGTTAACCCATTTAAGAATACATGTAAGGGTTACTCAGCGTTATGTAGACTCTAGCTATTTTAACCAGCAAAATGTAGCGTAGACAATTTGAAAAAGAAAGAAAAGTAAACGTGAATATATATGTAAGTCTTGATAAAGATTTTTGTTTCCAATAAAATCGCACAGTTATCTCATATTTTGTTATTTGTAAGTAAAGCCGTTGACGTAGCGTGTCAATCAATTTTCATAAATAAAATTTGAAATGGTTCTTGAGACACGCCTTTATTATTTGCATCGCCTTCAAAGCACGCATTGTGGAGTGCATGGGCATGGTCTTCGCCCCCAATGACCAACCATCCTTTGCATCTTTCCACTTTCACTATCATATCGCTCTTCCTCGGTGGTGCCTCCGCAGTACGGGTCATATATCAGGATGCCAGGATAAACGTCTGCTTATTATTCTGCTCTATGACTAGCGTTCTGAGATCCGCAGTAGCGTAAAAGGTCAGCGTATATGTGTATGGATGTTTCCTTAACCGCACACACCCTTCCTTCAGATAACCTGTTTTAAACACCAAATATGCATCCGATGCTAGTCATAGCCCCACACACATGTAAACATTGAAGCTAAGAGCGAAGAAGAAAGAAGAACAGTCACATATCGTGTGCACAAGTTATTACTCACATATAACAAATAGACAAACGTGAATATGAGTACAGAAATGAGAAATAAATAAGAAAATCTTCAAGAAGGCTGTGAGTGAAAAGTCTAGACCGAGGATAAATAGGCTAACGAGGCAACATGAAGTATAATAGCCGCGCAAGCTGAGGAATAATCATTCAGTTTGGTTTCTAACACGCTGTAATTGAAGAACGCGAGTAATATAATTGTAAGTACTACTACCATAGTAGTGCAAATAAGGGACGCTTGACTATACTGAATATTTAAGTTATATATTCGACAGTTCAAAAATTTTTACGATAACAGAAGCTGTAAAATAATAAAGAATACCAAAAATTTGCTACAATGTAGTATATTGTATATATATACTATAAAATAGCAAAAAGGGAAGAAAAATAATAATTTTTAGTAAGAGTAACATTTTTTTAGTGGAGAACCCGAAGCAAAGACATAGTCACATGAAAACATGCTAATTTTTTCACAAGTATGTACTGTTATTGAAGAACAAAATCTACATAAGGCACATTATACCAATCAATATGAATCTCATAACGGATCAATTCAATATATGCTCTCATTGCTAGAATAGCTGAGTGGCTGCATGGTACTAACAAAGACGGCACGAGCTTGCAATGGAAATTCTAGGTAATACTCAAGTTACGCTTATGCGCCTACAAACATACAAATAACTGTGATACCTACATAAATAGTGAATGAAAATCAAAGAAACTGCTCTCATAGTAGAGAAAATATAAAGCAAATGGAATAAATTATGTTACTTATGAGCGTAAAAATCACAAATTCAATTGCCGTTGGATTTTTATTGATTAGGTTCTATACTCATATTACAGTATCCATAACACAACGCCAGACAAACGATTAAAAAGATATACTTACATATACATACATAATAGGGCGGGTCGATTTAAAAATCGCTCATTGCTCTGTGAAAATCGTATTCTAGGGATCAAAATAAGAAACTTTGCCGAAGGAATCATAACCCTAAAACGAGTTCTGATGTCCCCCCCCCCCCCTAATTTGGGTCGAACTTTTGGGTAGGGACAAATTTTGAAAAATCCAACTTTGACCCATTTAGAGTGCTCCAAGCGAGTCATGGTCAACGAGAATGGGTCAAAGTGGGATTTTTCAAAATTTGCCCCTACCCAAAAGTTCGACCCAAATTGAGGGGAGAAGAATTCGTTTTAGGTTCCTCCGGCAAAATTTCTTATTTTGATCCCTAGAATATGATTTTCACAGAGCAATGGGCGATTTTTTTGCCTCCCTACAAATCGACCCGCCCTAATACATAAGTATAAATTATTAAATACATGCATGAATGAACGATTGTACAATGGAAAGAATAAAAGGAAAGTGACTATGACTTTTGTTACTTTATTGTATGAGTTTTAACAAAAGGAATTTTTCCAACCCAATCCAATGTATGTACTGTGCTTTAAGACAAAACCGTAGCAACGCATTCGTATTCGTATTCGTAAATCACTCATACGCCGTGTTGAGCTACTACCTAGTAGCAGTAGGGCATATTCATTTTGTTCGCAAAACAATAGTTTACAAAGCCCTATTTTTAAAACCATTTGGGGACTCTTTTGTACAATAGTTCTCAAAACTTCTTTTATGAACCAATTCAGTAGGGTTTTCGGATAGCTTAATATATATCTTGAACTGAATAAATAACTCCAATATTCCGTATTGCAAAATGTCCTTTTTTAGACTGCTTTACGAGTAGTACTTCACAACTACAATTATACTTCACTAATAGCATGTTTATGAGCTTCACCCAAAAAGTGAAGACGGGTATTTTCGCACAATAGGGTCGTTTCATGATTCCAAATCGCATATATGTTTTATACTGGAGAGCTGAAAAATTCATTTGAAATCCAATTCCTTCGAAAAAATCCCAATAATGGGTTTCTTTGAGCCGGTTATGAAAGACTTGGCACAGGTTCCAAAACCAGACATTGTTCTGAAGCTTCCTGGGACCACTTATCCACTTAGAGCTTTTCGAGCTGCTGCAGTGTATGTATTTGCAACAGTTTCAACACAATTTAATGTAAGGTATAAGCTTCGCCAATCTGGGAAGCTTCAAAAAATCTTGGAAAAAAATCACAAAAGATAAGATTGTAATATCTTTTTTCTGGCTTCCACAGCTATTCAAAAAAAGAGGTGAATGTGTCCCTTTGTGCCCTTTTTATTCTTACAGAAGCTTTTCTACCTTAATATATCCCTTCACCATAGTTGGGCATTTTTCTAATAACTTTCTCGAAATTTCAAATTTGTTCGAAAAATTTGTAGAAATGATTATGCATGGATCCAGTTAAAAAAAATATTATTGCTATTTTATTAAATCATTGTACATTCTAAAAATTAAATGCGAAATAGCCAAGTTAAAACAAAAACAATTTCTTTTTTTTTTTTGCACACATACGTTTGTTAATTTGAAAGATGATGGGTTTAAATATGGAGCTCAACTTGAACCACAATAACAATAGTTCCGTATCTTTAAAAAACTTATTCTAAACTTTTTCATGACAGTCCCTAAAAGCCAAAAAAGTTACTGAATAAACTAATTTTTTATTTACGTATTGAATTGATGAGTGAAGTACTTTTGTTTAGTAGATTTAAGATTTAAAGTTGATTATGATTTTTTTTTTTTTTTACTCAGCTGAGCAGAGCTCACTGAGTATATTAACTTTGTTCGCATAATGGTAATCCGTAACGGCATAAACTAATCGAGATAGATATAGACTTCTATATATCAAAATGATCTGAGCGAAAAAAGAAATTCATTTAGCCATGCCCGTCCGTCCGCCCGTCCGTCCGTAAACACTATATCTTAAGTACATTTCGGGGTATCTTGATGAAATTTGGCATGTAGGTTCTTGGGCACTAATCTCAGATCGCTATTTAAAATGAACGAAATCGGACTACAACACCGCCTACTATTTCGATATCGAAAATTTCGAAAAACCGAAAAAGTGCGGAAATTCATTACCCAAGACGCATAAAACGATGAAACTTTGTAGCTGCGTTGAAATTGTGACGCAAAATAGAAAATAAGTAAAGCTTTGGATACTGGGCGTGGTACCGCCCACTTTTAAAAGAAGGTAATTTAAAAGTTTTTCAAGCTGTAATTTCGCAGCCGTTGAAGATATCATGATAAAATTTGGCAGGCACGTTACTCTTATTACTATATGTGTGCTAAATAAAAATTAATAAAATCGGTTGACGAACACACATTTTTTAAAGTCAAATTTTAACAAAAAATTTAATATCTTAAGGGTATATAAGTAAATTATGTCAACATTCAACTCCAGTAATGATATGATGCAACAAAATACAAAAATAAAAGAAAATTTCAAAATAGGCGTGGCTCCGCCCTTTTTCATTTAATTTGTCTAGAAATAAAGTATTTTTGATCGGTTTAAAACACATCCAGGTGCGAGTGATCTGTTCACCATTTTTCAAAGTTTTCTCGAACCAAATTTTGGATAAAGATCGTCCGGTACCATTCTGTGGAAATTTTGCATCAATATTTTGAAGTTTGCTTGTGCTTTGTCTAACCAACAAATTGCGAAAATATGAATCGATTTTATCCGGCCAAGCTTCTACATCTTGTGTAAAAGTAGCAGTTGAACCACTTGCGTTTCGACTCTTGTCGTCTTCTTCAGTATCACATCGGTTGAAATCATTTGCAGGATCACGCCAAGGAATATTATCAGGGAGATTTGAGGAAATATCATGTCCATCGCTGGTTCCACATACGTTTGAAAAATGTTTCTACGATTTTTCTTCAATATCCTTATTGACTTCTTCTGCATGCTTATCGCATTCGATGTCAGTTTCCTCAGCTGAAGTCGAGTCCTCACTCGAAGAAGTAGGACTTTGTGCAATGGCTCCTTTTTTAATGAAAGCTTCCATCAAGTTTTTTGACCTCGCAGAACTCTGCAGTTTCTGCTTTTTCATTTTTCGAAACTACACACCACTGGGTTTATTCCTCTTCATTTTATTCTGTTTTTATTAGATTTATCTGAAACCAAAACATATCGAAATTATTCATCATATTGTAACGAATTTAGTGCAACTCCTCTTATTTGCAACTTTCTACTAACGTTCGAATCAATAAACTGTTGAATAAATAACTCCACTATTCAATAATTCAACATGGCCATTATTAATAACACTTCTACTGCTCGACAGAGAGCGTGCTTAAACCAAACTGAATTTTCGTACCTCAACTGTTGCTGCTTTTATACTGCTTGATTTCCTCGTTGACATTTTTCTAGGTGCTTCTATTTCTAGAATTTACTAGTTAGTTAGGAGCTATACATTTCTCAGCTATAACTACAGATGCACGATTTTATAGCTTCTCTCATAGCCCATGCGCGTGTATATGTGAGTGATTCTTGCACAAATGATTGCATACTTTTGGGAGTATCTCAGATATATGCATGTTTTTGTGCGTTACTCTTCGCTGCTTTTTTGGACATATGTAGAGCCATAATGATTAGTGTTGGGTTAGAGATGATAGTATCCCTTAGTGTTGCTAATATTCGTCCCAATATTATGTTATTAATGATAAAAAAGACTATGTGAAAAAATTGCAAAGTTCCAAAGAGAGAAATATATTTTATCCACAACAAGCTTGTAATGAGCTTGAAATACCACCTAAAAAATGCAGGTTATATTAGTTCATAATATAAAACAACAAAGTAATTAGTTCCAACATCAGCCGCCTCATCACCCATAATGTAAATAGAACGGCTGCCGGAAGTCAATACCCATCGCTGTCGCGTTATGAATAACATAACCTCATTTTTCAGGTGGCTCTTCAGATTCGTCACAGACTTTTTTGTGGAGGAAATATAAAACGTTACTGGTAATACAAGAAGTCTCGAAGAAATTTGGCATTTGATACGAAACGCGCCCTTGTTTTTAAATTCAAATTACTGGCAAAGCGCAAGTCACATGTTAACAATATCTCACTGTATCACAATATTATGTAACATTGTAGCCACGAGAGAATATCAAACCGTTCAAAACTACTGAAAGTATTGTTTATTGATAATGAAATAAATCATTAAAATTGTAAAAAATTTTATGGAAATGTCTTACGGAGTTTGTAAAATGAGAAACGTGTAAAATAATATATGGGTAGGGGGCGGGAAATCATCCATTGCCCCGGGCGCTCAATATTCTAGGTACGCCACTGCGCACTCCCGTTTAAAATACTCATTAACACCTTTCATTTGATATCCATATCGTACAAACAAATTCCAGAGTCACCCCTGGTCCACCTTTATGGCGATATCTCGAAAAGGCGCCCTTCCACCCATAGTACTAAGACCCACTCCATTTTAAAATACTCATTAACACCTTTGATTTGATACCCATATCATACAAACACATTCTAGAGTCACCCCTGGTCCACCTTTAGAATAATTGGCGCACTCCCTTTTAAAATACTCTATAAGACCTTCTATTTTAAACCCATGTCATACAAACACATTCCAGGGTTACCCTAGGCTCACTTTCCTACATGGTGATTTTCCCTTATTTTGTCTCCAAAGCTCTCAGCTGAGTATGTAATGTTCGGTTACACCCGAACTTAGCCTTCCTTACTTGTTGTGTTTATTCTTTATATATTTCTTTGGTGATATAATGTCGTGCACTAAAGGAACTTCAAAGGAACTTAGAAAATTTTGTATCATTTATTGACATAATAAAGGTGTGTCATATGTCGATTTCTTCGCATTCGTCGTTGTTTATGTTGTTGTTTTTTTTTTTTTTTTTTTTGTTGTGCGAAGGCGAAGAAAGAATTGAATACTAAGTCGATTCGGTTAATCAAATTTATATAGCAAATATTCATATTAACATACTTCAAGTGTGGTTCATCTGTTGTGGGTGCGTTCTTATTGACTCATAAGTGAGCATACAATATTTTACCTTTTTGGCACAAATATCCTAATAAAGAAAGGTTTAATATGTTTTTATATTTACATTTTTGCACACTTGTGGAAAACTTTTATTTGCTTCTTAGATTAAGCTTATATAATACGAATATTTTTGTGTTTACAAGCGATAACCCGCTAAGTCCTTTACATTTACACGTGTGGAGCTTATAGGGTTATCGGTTATAACCGCAAATATATATGTATGTACAAAAGGAAGGTTTAGCTTATATTATTACAGTATGTATAAGTGTACTGACGTTTTATTCGAGCAATCAACGTTTAATTTTTTCGTGTTAAATGACTTTCATATAATTTAAATAAACTTGTTTACTTGTGTTATTATGTAAGAGGTTCTGGTTATCCTAGTTGACCCTTTTGCTACCTATCACCGCGACGTGCTCGTCGACTTAAGCATCCTCAGCGCTTCATGCACGTTTGGTCCTCCCTGCTTTATGCTAGCTAGCTCGCCAAACTGCGGACTTTTTGACGTCGTTACATGTTCGCACTATACAAAAACTCCAACCCTCTCCTTTGTTACCTGTTGATGAGGCACACCATACTACAGTTTCAGTACGCGCCTAATATCGCCACCTTTCAAGGTGGTCAACGCCAATCATGTTATATCACGCGCCCTCTTATGTCATATCTTCTACGGTCGGCAGTGACACAGTTGTAAAAAAAAAATATAAATCTAAGGCGCGATAACCTCCGGAGAGATTTTAAGCCGAGCTTCTCTTCCAAATTGCGTCGTGTCCTTTTAATTCTATTACAAATTGGCGGAACGGGACCTGCATGCCGGGACGTGCCGACTCCGCGCGGCAGATGAGTTTTCACTGAGAGTTTTTTATGGCAGAAATATACTCGGAGTGCTTGCCAAACACTGCCGAGGTGCGATCCCGCTAAGAAAAATTTTCTTCTAATTGAAAAAACTTGTTTCTACAATTTTGATGTTGTTTTGCCCGGGATGTGGTAGGCGGAACACATAACCATCACACCACAGGGAATTACAACATTGATTGGAAAGCGATGTGTTGAACAGGTATAAAGGAATAGAGAAAGATATAGACTTCCGTATACCAAAATCATCAGTATCGGAAACAATATTTACTAAGCCATCTCCGTCCGTACGGGTATCTGTCTATCCATACCTTAATATGATAACTTAAGCAAATATTGAGATATCTTCACCATATTCGGTATGCTGGCTTATTTGGATCCAGAATAGGTTGGTGTTGAATATGAGCGAAATCGATAATCGATAACCACGCCCAAAAATAGAAAAAATGAGATAATTCAAAAACGAATACCGCTAAGCTAATTAAATTTGGTAGGTGGATTTTTTATTACGCAAAACATAAATTCAAAAAAATTTTGGAATACAGGCGTGACACCAGCCACATTTGGAAGAAGAAACTTTGGAAGTTTAACAAGCCGTATATTAAAAGCTGTTAAAGATATAAGATTGAAATTCGGCAGAGACACTATCCTCACTAGACTGAGTGAAGATAATCTAAATCGGTTAAAAGCCACGCCCACTTTTCCTAAAGGTCTAACCTTAACAACGTTTGCAATAACTCCATGGTATTTACGATTTGGTATGTTTGACTCCATTTCTTCTCATCCGGATTTCACACACTACTCGAGACCATGTGTCTAAAAAATTTGTGTTTAAAAATGAAGGCAATATAATTAATGAAATAAAATCAATTTGATCACTTAATTGCGTCAAGTGCTAGCATCGGGGCTATATAGTGGTCTTGATCTGTCTACTAACGCAATTCTTGGACAACCTGCATTACAAAAATTACATACGGCGTAGGTAAAGTTTCATTGTAGTAAAGTGTATGCTACCGAATCTTCGTATGAACTTTTTCAACTTAATCATGCACTATCCAGCCAGTCACCTTGCACGTCAATCTCTTTACACATTCTCTGTCGGATCCCATCCAATTATTCTTGCAATGAAAAAGACAATTACAAACAATGTACGCGGCTACTAAAACGGCCCACTTACTCATGGCGGAGAAATGAAATGGGCACCAGATTGAGGACAAAATATTTTCTTTTAAACCACGTGATGTTCGTGGGAAACTTTATTAATTGACTCCTATATGAAGACATAATTTTGATTAAAACTGATTTATCAAACGGTTGCACCAAAAACGGAAGCGAATAATGAAAAAAATCTTCAACTAGTCAGCTGCACGCAAAATGACTCAAGTCAGTGTCAGCTGATTAGAATGCGTTCGGAAAGCGGGGTACGGCACCATCACATTGAAGACGGATGCCGGTGCATATACGTAACATTTTTGGTCACGGTTTGGCGAATCCTCAATATAAACATCAGGCTTTAAGTGTAATAGTAAGTGTAAGCGTAGTCTTTGTAAGTGGGGTGCTGTACGGTAGATAGAGAATGTAACGGTAGTGTGGGCAGAACGCGTGCTTATTGAAGCACTAACGATTTGTAATCGATGAGCTATGGGTTTGTTACTTATGGACGAGTTATCGGTGTGTTAAGATTGTTTTGTGTGACGAAATTCAGATGAGTTATATATTTCTTATCAAAGTAACTTATCGAATTAGGCCTGGTAGCAAAGAATATAGCGTTAATAACTGCAACCAGGCTCAGCACCTCGGAGTAGCCTGAGCGCCGACCATACGGCCATAGTAGTATAGCGTCATCAATCAAAGGACGAACAGACTACCTGATTCCTTATCTGCGCCTCGAGGGAGATCTTAAGGCCATACCAGAGATGGCTGGTTGGCGCAAGGGTGATCAAATGGCGGACGAGGCGATACATATGTACACAGATGGTTCCAAATTAGTGGAAGTAGTAGGGTCTGCGGTATACTGTGCTGATCCGTAAATAAACAGATCCTACAAGCTACCAGATTACTGTAGCCTTTTCCAAGCGGGAATATTAGCCGCAACCAAAGCAGTAGAAACACTGGAGGAGAATAGCTTAAGCTGCAAGCATCTTAACTTTTATATTAACAGTCAAACAGCAATTAAGGCAATAAGTCTCTGGAGAGAATCGGGACAGGGAGAAGCATACATCCATATTAGGTCCCAGGGCATACGGGAATAGATGGGAATGAAAAAGTATATGAACCAGCTAAAAAGGCATTCCTTGAAGCTTCCACCGTCCCAATTAGACTAGGCGAGATTAAGAGAAGGCGAGAAGTGTAATGATTGACCAAGCGGGAAAGGCGTGGGTTCCAGCCGGGGGCTATACATTTTCGAAGATTATGTGTGGGGTTTACAACCTTAGAGTAACAAAGTGGATTCTATCATTAAAAAGAGTGAACTGTAGGATCATGATGGGTATTCTGACTGGACACTCCCTTCTAGCGTCACCTGCCTTTAAATTAAGCTTGGTCAGTGATAGCATATATAGGAAGTGCGGTTTGGAAGAGGGAACGATCGAGCACATTTTGCCCTCGTGCCCTGCGCTTTTCATGCTAAGATTTCAGCTATTAAAAACAGCAAGTGGCCTAAGTCCTAGAAAGCTTCTAGTATTTGCCAAGAGGACTGAGTTATTTTATAACATAAGTCCTGGTTTTTGATAGCGGTTTCCAGCTTGATCGTTAAAACAAACTTTTGGTAACACTACGGACTCATTCAGTCCATGAGAGGTCCTCATGGAACGGCCAGGTCAACCTAACCTAACCTAACTTATCGATTTGCTGTCGGTGTGCTTGTTGTCGGAAAAATATAATTTTATTAGCGAAAAGTTATCGATATTTTAATAAAAAATATTGATATGTTATTGAAAAGCTTGTAAAGAAGGATGTTATTGAAGGTGATCTAAGGAAAGTCAACTTTAAATTGGGTGTTGAAGATTGGTGCTATGAAAAGTTGTTAAATGCCGATATTTGGCCTGCGAATGTTATACTTCGTCGCTTCCAGTATTTTTCGAAAAGAGGTGGTGTCACCACTCAAACCATAAAGGTCCAGTCTCCGGTTACAATGCGTAATAAGCCCTTAAAAATATATTTTCATAACGTGTATGGTTTAAGAACAAAATCCAAAATACTCTTCGATTTGAGCTCTCACTCGGACTATGATATTGTTTGTTGTACTTATTGAGAGCTGACTCAATGAAAATTTTTTTAGCCACGAATTCTTCGATCCTAAGCTCTATAATGTTTTTACGAAGGACAGAGATTTCGCGAAAACCAAGACTTCAAGTGGTGGAGGTGTACTCGTTGCAGTTTCCAGAAAATTTCGCTGTTCATTGGTTCCTTTGGAAAATGGGGACTCGCTCTTAGATCAACTTTGTGTATCAATTTGCGGCACCTCTAAACTACTAATCTGTGCATCGTATATTCCGCCATCTAATGCTGATGGACTTTATAAAGCACATATTGATAATATTTTAGCTTAATTTACTAAGCATTCTAACAGTAATTACTGTATTCTTGGTGATTTTAACCTGTGCAATATTAGCTGGAATAGACCAGATGATAGTTTTTCTTTGTTTCCTAATAATGTTACTGGTTTCGCTGAGTCATATGTAATTGATTATTTGTTAAGTCTTAATCTTGTCCAGGTTAATAGTTTCATTAACAGACTCTTAAAAATTTTGGATCTTATATTTATTAGCGATAATATGAATTTTTCATTAAATGAGTGCCTGGACCCTTTGTCGGCTGCAAATCAACATTTTGTTCCACTAGTGTTAAACTTGGAATTTTATAATTTTAACTCTAATTGTAATTTTAACTGAAATTGCGATTTTGATTCTGTCAACTTTGAAATGTCCTCTTTTGACTGGGATTGTCTTTTCTATGGTCTATCTTTACATGACTACTTTGATATTTTTAAATTTAAAGTTAACAACATCTGCAGGAGCATTATTCCTATTAATAAAAAAAGATCTTATAAAATTGGTATACTAAAGACTTAAAGAAACTAAAAAATTTAAGTAACAAATTTTATAAAAAATTTAATTCTTCGGGCTCTTCTTCCCGTTGAGATCTATATCTGCGTTACTTGAAGGAGTTTAAATCCATGAGTAGGGTGCTACAGCGTTTTGGCTTTATGTAAGTCTTAAAAATCGTATTCTATTATTCCGTCAGAGGTATTCTATAAAGAAACCATTGCTTCGACCTCCTATGAGGCTGCAAATCTTTTTGTGGACTTTTTCAGTTCCAACTTTGAGTCTGACATTGAAGAAACTGAAAATTAGGGCACAGTCGTTGATTCTCATGTTAATTTCGGTTCTCTCAACCTAATAATTGATGACGTAATAGATGACATTCGGAATATTAGTTTCACAACACA
This sequence comes from Eurosta solidaginis, assembly GCF_040869045.1. Taxonomy (NCBI): domain Eukaryota; kingdom Metazoa; phylum Arthropoda; class Insecta; order Diptera; family Tephritidae; genus Eurosta; species Eurosta solidaginis. Next base: position 47,845,972 of record NC_090319.1, read on the forward strand.
GACTGATATCGATGGTTTATCGGCCCGCTTATTCAAAAAGCTGTGTAGTAAAAGTTGACAATACTTCATCACGTTCTTTTATTGCCTCCTCTGGTGTTTCCCAGGGTAGTGTTTTGGGTCCGGTGTTCTTTATTATTTTTATAAATGACATATCAAGCTGCTTTCGAAACTCAATATTTCTGATGACCTGAAAATATTTACGGCTGTCACCAGTCACCTGGACTCTGTTAAGTTACAAGAGGATCTTAATAACGTTGTAGCCTGGCGTAATAGTAACCGATTACATTTGAACAAAAAAAGTGTTTTCATATTTCGTTCTCAAAGTCTCGTTCTCCCATTCCCACCTCATATTGTATCGAGGACTTCCTTAGAGAAATTTAGGATCTCGGTGTTTTATTTGACTCCAACTTCTTATTTATTGGTCATATAAATTACATAATTGCTAAATCCTACTCAATGCATGCAGTTGTTCGCCGTTTTGGCTCAGATTTTAAGGACCCTTATATACTGAAATTATTGTATGCGAATTTGGTACGTTCAAAGTTAGAATGTGCTGTCTTTATCTGGAGACCTTATTATGATTGTCATATCAATAGCATTGAACGAATTCAAAAATCTTTTATTCGATTCGCTCTTCGGTCGATTGGGTTCATGGATCCGTAACCTTCGTACACTGTTAGATGCCAGCTAATTAACTTAAAATTGTTACACTCCAGAAGAATCATTCTGTCACTTTCTTTTGTTTATGACATAGTTCGTGGAACTATTGATTCCTCTGCCTTGCTAGAATGCATTTCATTTCATATCCCAGCCCGAAGCTTGAGGAGTAATGACATCTTTTTTATTGATCGAGTTAGAACAATTTATGCCTTTAGTTCTCCTATTCTAAAAGCATTAAGAGAATTTAATTTGTACTCCAGTGTACATGATGTTGATTTCTCTCTACCATAAACTGAATTTAAATTGTTATTAAATAGGATCTTTATTTGCTTTGTAATTTAATGTTTTTATTCTACTTGGTCTGTATGAAAATGTATATTTTCTAGATGTCTTAAATAAATAAATAAAAAAGAAGTTACCACCGTAAATAAATTGGAGGAGTGCAACAATTTCTTATCAAATCCCCTGACAGCTACTTACAACAGAGCTCGTACTCTAATCGAAGTTTTTGATCGTTTTACATGGTCATCTTCAGAAAAGAGCTCCCGTCCAATGCGAATTACAGCAAAAAGCAGCCTCCTGCTGACAAGAAATATTTGTTTTTATAAAAAAAATCTATTATTATCCTTATTCTTTTGTGACTGCATTTAAAAAATAATACAGCTAATGTCGCCCAAACAGAGCTTCATAAATTTACTAAGTAAAAAATTGCTTTGTTAACATGCGTACGTATTAAGTAATGTCAAGTGGTGTGTTATAATACAACAAGCATTTGTTCAGCAATTTCGCACGCAAATGCGAGGTAGAGGCCGAGCTTCTTATGAAATCAAAAACTGAAAGAAAAAACCTATCTGCTGTTGATTTTGGTAAAATAAGCACACTTAGTTATGCCTGAACTAAGATACGAACCGAAGAACGCAGCCAAATAAGTCCAGCAGATATGTTGTCTTAGCAACGCTACAAATATTCGACAAGTAATGTATTCGTCATAAAAAATCTAAGCTCGTATCAAAAAGTGAAATAAAGAATGTCTTCTTGCCTGTGTACTCATTTAAGATATTCATCAGAACAAAAATTGCTTTTATGTATAAGTACTAACAAATGACTACATATTAACAATACACGACAATGGAACTTATTGAGTGAGGATAATGAATTGTATACAAGAAGCTTAAATGAAATGTACAAGAGAGCATTTATGTCTATGAATTTATGTGTCCAAGCATATATGTATATATCTCTATGTATATACGAACATACTAATACACTTATGCAAAAGCTTTTTTGACATTTCGCTTGCTACTAATTGACTTAAGACTTATAGTATGGTGGAGTTCTTCGAAGAGAATACTAAGAAGAATCCGAACTGGTTGGAGGCGATATAACCAGAAAAACTTACATAGCTATCAATATACAATTTTTCATTTGTATCGTTAAGTGTTACAAAGACAGAGGAGAAAGACAATGAGGTGAAAGACGCTTTCTATGAACGCTTAGAACTTATATACGATTGCTGCACCCGACATGATATAAAAGTCGTGCTTGGCGACTGTAACGACAGGGTGTGACAAATAAGATATTTCAGGCCCAAAGTCGGAAAGTTCAATTCCTACAATGAAACCTCTCCAAATGGACTGGGGCTGATCGACTTTGCTTGTGCTCGAACCATGGCCGTATCCAGTGCGAAGTACATGAACAAAAATATACGTTAAGTTACATGGCTGTCCTCCGATCGAAATACATGTTAACAGAGCGACTACGTTGCGAAAGACGGACGAAGTGTCTCCAGTGTTTTAGATGGGCACACAATCCGGGGACTTATTACTGACTTGGATATCTACCTCATCGAAGCAAAAACACACGTTTGCCTCTTTGCAGCTAAAATCAAGAAACGAGAAACACGAGAAAAGTTGGGCATCGAAAGGTTGCACTCGCAACAGACCGCTAATGATTTCGCAACTTAACTCTCACACCTGTCTCGGAGCACAAGTTAACCAGACGGAACGCAAAAGCAGCACTTCGTAGCGAAGTAGAAAGAAAAATTGGTTACCGGTATACCAAGTTTCAACCGAAAGAAAAGACATTTGAGGACTAAATATAAACCATTATTTTACTCACACAAAATGAACACCGCCCCACAAAACACTACCCAGAGACACGATCAGCAACATAGCCAACACAACACGAATCATCAACAAGTATCTGAAACATCACTAGCGCAACAAGTTTCTAAAAAACTCCACAGCAATACGGTAGCGATGGCAATGCAATCAATCTTGCTGATTGCCAGTAGCACGAGGTAGAAAAGAGGCGACATGTGAGCACAGCAGGCAGTCAGCTACTACTGAAAAGTACAGTGGGATTCAAAGGAGAAAGCCATCAGGGCTATGTTGAAATCGAGTGCATTAAAAAGAGTGTGAGAATGCTACCGAGAGATGAAAAGGGAAGCTAGATGCCAATACAGAAAGAAGAAGGCGGGCGACCGAAGAAAGTTTTTAGAAGGAGTATACTCATACTAAAACTAAAACGGCGACATTGTAACCGATGACCATAAATTGCTTGTATTACCGAGAAGTAAGAATAGCGATAAGATCTCGGGCGCTGATGGATTACCTTTGGAACAAATAATTGCATGCCGAACCGTCAGTTCTGCTTATTCTAAAGTAGGAAATAAAACGAAAAAGATGGTTTGATCGTGAACGAGGACAAAATGAAGTACCTGCTGTCATCAAGCAAGGAGTCAGCGTAGTTGCGCCTCAAAAACCAGGCAGCTATAATTTCGAAAATGTAAACGAGCTCGTTTATTTGGAAGCCAGCATTAAAAAAAAACAACAACATCAGCTCTGAGATACAGCGAAGGATTATTATTGCTAACAAATGCTACCTTGGACTGGGAAGACATTTGAAAAGAAAAGTATTCTCTCCACAAAGAAAAACCATGCTCTACAAGTCACTTAGGATAAGTAAAATTTTTTTCAGGAGCATTTACAATGACAACATCATACACTGAAAGACATGGTGCTAGTAAAATCAACAAATCAGTTCAGTTGTTCTTTAGTTAACGGAGATTTGGTGAAATTGATCGACTTACGGTTAATTCGACCGAGTTCTTTATTAAACGAACAAATTAGTTTAGTCATTTCAACAGAAGAGAAATTTTTGCTCTTAAGTTAACAAAATTCTCTAAAGTTGACAGATTCCTGGCAAATCTAACTGATCTCACTGGTTATTTCAACAGCGATCAGTCAATACATGAGCAAATTTCAAAGAGAATTTTACGCTTACTGCGCTCTCTACTTTGTACTTATGATGATGGTGCTACTTATATAAAAAAAATACCAAAATAAGAAAACCACCAAATCGAAAAAACACACAAAATGGGAAAAGAAAAAAAAAAAAACTAGTTGTGAAGTGCAAATAAAATAATTTATTCCACTTTTCAAACCCGACGTTTCGCTAGACTTCCTAGCATCATCAGGGGTGATCTATTTATTTAAAAGACAAAAAAAATAAACAACCGTGAAAAACAATAATAAGCCTTATATAAGGCACTTATTAACAAATTTACGTGTAACAACATTAAAAACAAGAAGAAAACAACACTTACACAATATGTTTAGTTAGGATCTAAAAATTAAAAATTAATTATTTATTTATTAATTAAAGCTGCAACAGGGTATACATTGGAACCACGAATCGAACCCTCGGCGTCAGACTAAAAGAGCACAAAAGCGATATAAACAAAAAGAGAAGTACAACGGCCTTATCACAACACATCAGGGCAAGTGGCCACGCAGCTGATCTAGCAAACACAAAGATAATAGACCGCAACAAATATGGGAGAACGCGATACACATTAGAGAGTTTGCGAATATTAGAAAAAAGAAAAAAATACGGTAAACAAAAAAGAAGACACACACAACATTTCAGCAGCTTACCTTTTATGTTTATAATTATAATTTAGTATGACGATGATACCAAACGATGATGGTACTATTTTTTTAATTTTTAGATCCTAACTAAACATATTGTGTAAGTGTTGTTTTCTTCTTGTTTTTAATGTTGTTACACGTAAATTTGTTAATAAGTGTCTTATATAAGGCTTATTATTGTTTTTCACGGTTGTTTATTTTTTGTTGTCTTTTAAATAAATACATCACACCTGATGATGCTCCGAGCGCTCCGAGTGTATTTCTGCCATGAAAAGCTCTCAGTGAAAACTCATCTGCCTCGCAGATGCCGTTCGGAGTCAGCGTAAAACATGTAGGTTACGTCCGGCCAATTTGTAGGAAAAATTAAGAGGAGCACGACGCAAATTGGAAGAGAAGCCCGGCCTTAGATCTCTTCGGAGGTTATCGCGCCTTACATTTATTTATTTATATGGCAACATAGGTACTTTACTACAAAGCTGTCGCAACAACTTTTTTTGTTCATTTGACTACTAAAATGGTTAATTACTAATCAATGATTTGTGCGCAGTTGATTCAACATCTTGTTACGATGGATAAAAATTAACAGAAATTTTGGTTGAATTGACCCGTATTTCAGTTGTTTTTACCAGTCTTTTTCTTTCAGTAAGTAAGTTTCTTTCAGTGTATGAAGCGGTTCTGAGAGTTTTTGACTGAAAGTGTTCGGAAAGATTTGGTGATAGTGAGTACCGTAGAAGGTTTGATGATTAGCTGTACGAGCTTTACGAAGACATCCACAAAGCCTAGCGTATTAAAACGCAGCGGCTACGCTGGCTGGACCATTTTATGCCAATGAAAGAAAATGCTTAGAAAATATTTCTACCGTAACTCGCCCGTGGAGGCAGAGGAAGACGGCGGCCCCCACTTCGTTAAAGGATTTGGCCAATTGGCTCCAGTTAGCCCAACACACAAGCGACTTGCACGCCTTGTTGGACGGCCATAACCTGTAAAGCGCCAGTTAAGTAAGTAAGTAATAGCCTCTGGAGATATTATAATGTACACATTTTTTAGAACTTTGGTACCTATTTGTTTATATCTCATCGATTATAACTTAACAATTTGTGACTTTTCAAGTTTCTTCTGGCAACATTTAAAGTTACCCTGCAGTCAAACCAACTAGTTGTATGCTAGAAGAATACCAGTTTGCCAAAAATCTCAACTATTATAAGTTCTGTAATTTTTCCATATTAACAACTGGTATTTTTAACACGGCCATGTCCTACGAAATATCAATTTCCAGTCTCTGCATCAGCATCATACCAATTGACAAACTAGTCATTATATACACCAACATCGTACCAGATGCCATACTAGTCAGCATACCCATCAGGGTCATACCAATTGACACACTAGTCAGCCTTTGCGTCAGCATTATACCAGATGGCATACTAGTTATTATATACACCAATATCATATCAATTGACATACTAGTTAGTGTATTCAGCATCAACATATCAGTTGGCATACTACTCAGTCTATGCATCATTATTACACCAGTCTATATTTGCATCAGCATCCTACTAGTTAATATACTAGTCCTAGTCGGGTTGAAAAATTACTTGAATATTGATAAAACAGCCCAAATTAATTTTGTTCATTATATTTCATATATATAAAAAGTATGTACATATATAAATTTAAAATTTATTACTTCAATACATTATAATTTGGAATAAATTTTAATAAAATACGCACATATATATATATATATATCTATATATATAAAAATGGTGTGAAAAATGTATAATAATTCATCAATTGAGAACGGCAGGACCGATTTGGCTCAAATTTTTTTCAGTTCTTCGTAATTGCTAGGAGAAGGTTTTTACGAAAGAAAATTTTGGGAAAACTCTGCGGAAAAGTCGGAAAATTGGAGAAATCGAAAATTGAGAACGGCAGGACCGATTTGGCTCAAATAACAGAGTTTAAACAGATAAATAACAGATGGTGTTGTGTTTCTGTAAGTTTCGGATAATTGTGAAATTCGTTGTGATAAAAATGCATTTTGAGTGGAGAAATTAACGAGATAAATAACAGATGGCGCTGTACTTAGGTTGAGCGTAATTTGACAGGTGCACTTTTCTTATTGTCATTTTTTATTAAACAAATGTGCTATTTTTCTTGCTGCAATTGATTCGAGTTTTTCTGATTTTCGTGCTCATCGATTTATTTTTCTGATTTCGGATAGTCATATATCGCATATCACATCCACAAACCGTACAAGCATTACGATCAATTGAAATTCCATTGCGATATTTATCAATTCGATTATTTTTTAAGAAAATAAGTTTGCGTGTGAAAAGTGAGGTTATCTTCTAGAACTGCGGGCATATATTGCGATACATTCATTCCGTAAGTATTTTTTTTTTAAGAATTTTCTTTTTAATAGGATTAGTGAAAATATACTTTATTACATTTTAGCTAGAGTTATTTGCTTGACTAATGCCTCCTATTAGACGATCAAACCTTGGACGACGTACACGCCGTGCAATAATTAGCCGGAATGTCCGTGATAATCAAACGCAAGAGGAACGTGCAGAAGGAAATGAATGGAGACGTGCCCATGTTGCACAAGTTCGCGCTGCACAATCACCACAACAAATTCAATAAAATGTTCTTAGAACACCAGTCATAAATGTAGGCTTGAATCGCGCTGCTTTCGAATACGATTCCGCAGTAGCCTACAAAGATCTTCGCTGCGTTGATATCGGCTCATTGTCTGTCGTATGCCAGCATTGCAATGCTTTGAAGTTTCAATCAGAAACCCCCGGCTTATGCTGCGCTGGTGGCAATGTGAAATTACCCGCCAGAGCCATTGTATTCGTTACTCTATGGAAATACAATCCAATCAAAACATTTTCTAGAGAATACACAAAAATATAACGGATGCTTCCAAATAACATCATTTGAAGCCCAAGTTGTTGATGTACCCGGCTACAATCCCACTTTTAAGGCAATGATGTCCTATTGTTATCAAAATGAACAATTATTGTTATATTTTTTCGAAATTGCTTCCAAACATTCAGATTTAAGGGCAAATTCACCATCGAGCGGGCGCTTTGTTACCGCTACCGAACGAAGATCATAAGTTCCTTCAAATCTATTTCGTTGGTGATTCGGCAAATGAACTATATCAGCGTTGTGCAATTTTTACTGCTACTAAACGTGAAATGATCGAACAATTACAAAATCTTCTGCATGCTCATGCCCGTTGATGTTCTGTCCTGGAGAGGACGGATATCACTTCAATATAAAGATGGTTAATCCATCCAGGTTTGTTTACAAGTCATCACTTCTATTTTATTTTGCAACCGAGTTCGAATTCATAATTAAGGAGAAGAAACGAATAAGAAGGTCAACTCAATGAATTTTTATGCGTATCGTTTGATGATTCGGCGCGATGTTGACAATCATCTGTTGGGATATCGCCAGTTTTTTCAACAGTACTGCGTTGACATGTACGCATGTACGTCAAGGTCGAAACGGTGCGCCTCAATTTCATTCGTTTCAATCAGTCCAAGTTACGATCAGATGAATACATACACTTGCGTGATGCCATGGATACTGAAGGAGACGCAACCAACATCAGTTCTTTGACCATTCTTTCAGTTGGAAGCCCGAGCCACATGCACGAGTACGCGCAGGATGCCATGACGTATGTTCGGAATTACGGACGGCCGGATTTATCCATCACATTCACTTGCAATCCGAAATGGCCTGAAATTACGAATCTCTTGCTGACAGGACAAACATCCAGCGATCGACATGACATCATTGTACGAGTGTTCAGACAAAAGATCAAAGTATTCATGGATTACATCGTTAAGCATAAGATTTTGGCATAATTCGTTGTTGGATGTACTCGTTTGAATGGCAGAAGCGTGGCTTAACACATGCACAAATTTTGCTTTGGATACTCCACACGATCCGTCCAGATGATATTGATTCGATCATTTCGGCCGAAATACCAGATCCAGAAACTGATCCCGAGCTGTGTTCCATTGTGACAACGAACATGATCCGTGGGCCTTGCGGAGTCCACAACCCAGACTCGCCGTGCATGGAAAACGGAAATTGCACAAAACGTTTCCCCGTCCCTTGGTGGCTGACACATTCTCTGGAATCGATGGATATCCATTGTATCGGCGTCGTTCTCCAGATGACAATGGCAGATCAATTGTGATGAAAGTGAAAGGAAACAATGTCATCGTCGATAACCGCTGGATCGTTCCATATTGTGCGCTTTTGTCGAAAACTTTCTCAACGCACTGCAATGTTGAGTACTGCAATTCCATTAAATCCATCAAATACTTTTGCAAATACGTGAACAAAGGGAGCGACAAGGCGGTATTTGGCATTGTTGAACCGAATGCAAACGACGAGATAACGAAATTTCAACTTGGACGTTACGTGAGTTGTAGCGAGGAAATTTGGCGGCTGTTTTCGTTTCGGATTCATGAACGTCACCCGACTGTGGTACATTTGGCAGTACACTTGGAGAACGGCTAGCGAGTCTACTTTACGGACGCAAATGCATAGCAAAGAGCAGAACAACCTCCAGCTACAACGTTGACAAATTTCTTTTCGACATGCGAAAGCGATCCGTTCGCAAGGACTTTACTATATTCGGAAAAGCCACGCTATTATACATTTAGCATTGCATCAAAGAGGTTTCAACCCCGGAAAAAAGATAATGTTGTTGCTGGCTTTATTGGCGTCTATTCCACCGATGCTCTCGGACGAATATACACAGTTCATACACGCCAAGACGAATGCTTCTATCTTCGCTTGCTTTTGGTTAACATCAGAGGCCCTACATCCTTCGATTCGCTGCGTACTGTGGATGGTGTGCTATGCGCCACTTTTCGAGAGGCTTTCCAACGTTTGAATTTGCTTGAAAACGATACACATTGGGACTCCCTCCCGCCGATGCAACTGTTTCTTCGCCTGCGAATCAAATTCGTACATTGTTTGCGATCATCATAGCCGCATGTCATCCATCTAACCCGACCGAATTGTGGGACAAATATAAGGACGAGATGGCTGACGACATTTTACGCAGATTTCGCATGACAACGTTGAATTTCGATCTTCAAATTAATGACGAGATGCGCAACGAAGCATTAGTTCTGATCGAAGACATGTGCATCCTCATGTGCGGCAGTCTGGTGTCGACATTGGGAATGCCAACGCCAAATCGTTCGATAAACGATGCATTCAATCGGGAACTGCAACGGGAGCAGGACTATGATCGAGATGAGCTGGCCGAAGGAGTCCGAACAAATGTGCAGCTGTTGAATGCAGAGCAGAAGAACGTGTACCATTCCCTGATGAAGGCTGTTGACGATGGAACGAGAGGCATTTACTTTCTCGATGCTCCCGGTGGACAGGAAAAACATTCGTAATTTCTTTGATTCTGGCTACAATTCGGGCAAGGTCTCAAATTGCGTTGGCTATTGCTTCCTCTGGCATTGCTGCCACATTGTTGGAAGGCGGTCGAACCGGACATTCAGCTTTAAAACTGCCGATGAATCTACTCACGGTAGACAAGCCAACGTGCACAATGACCAAGAATTCAGCGACAGCGAAATTGATGCGAGAATGCAAAATCATCATTTGGGATGAATGCAAGATATCGCATAAACAAGCTTTTTTATTGAAGTTTATCTGAAGGTGTTAAATAGGGGGGTGCCAAATGAAAGGAAAAGGGAAAGGAAAAGGGGGAAAAAAGCGAAATGAATAGGAAGGGGAAAGAGAAAGGAAAAATAAAGAAATATTTAAAGAAGGAAAGAGGGAGAAAGCGAACGGAGAGGTAAAGCCTGAGATAGGAAGCGAAGTGCGGAATTTTTTATAGGGGCTTCTAAATCACAAATGCTACCGTTTCCAGGAAAAGTTAGTAAAGCACTGGAAGGAATATTACCGGGCAAGATAACATCTGCCGGGCTAGCTAGTATATATATATATATATATATATATATAAAGTAACGGAATAACACATGCCGATTTTTTGATCGATCAGCGGAGACGACGCACCATTTCCTTCTGAAATGTGACGGAATTCAAGGAGCAGCGCTAAGTTTATGGGCTCACCATGGCCAGAAAATTGCCACATTAAATCCCTTAAGGCAAGAGAACTGGGGTTCATCAAAGAAGTCGGCTTGGATGAGGTGGTATTAAGAAGGTGAGGGCACAATCCTCAATAAATTATCTATCTATCTAAAGGAGAAGGCACGAGCTAGTCGTGGTTGAGTGTGTCAAAACAGGCCATGCTGCACTAGCACCGTCCTATGATGAGTGTTAATGGAGTTCAGAATGGTGGTAGTGATATGCACTTTACGGAAGTCATGCCGATGGCTGGATAATCGAAGAATTTCATTTAATTGAGCGAATCATAACGGCCTTAAACGCTTTCGTTACTGACTAACGGGATAATATCAGCAGATACTGGCTGGGTTTACGGTCTTTGATAGTGGGTTTATCCTTGCCGTTCTCCTTTATTCTGGAATGGCAAACAAGTGCTAGGCTGCTGATACCCTCGTGGCCAAGGTGTTTTGGCATCGGCAAGGGTTTTCCGTCTGGGACTCTTGATATGGAAGGCTTGGCCTATTCAATGGCTTCTTTAATCTCTGTTCAGGTAAAGGTGAGGTGCGACTCGTCTTGCTTGTGTTTATGTGCCCGTTGATTTGGACGATATAATCTGACTACTTTGGCTTTAGACTGCAGGTGACCTGAAAATTTGGCAGCATACATACAAACGTATAGTTCAAGAAACTTAAAATTTTGAAAACAACCGTTTTAGCGAAAATGTTATGCAAAAGTCCTGTAATATTTTCCCTTCGCTAACTTTTTTATTGTTTATTTGTCTAAACCACTATACTATAAACGCGCAGACTACTTCTTGTCCCCTGTTGTAGACCACTTCTTTTTCCCATAGTCCTGTTTGCTTGTCCTTTTTCTTTTAGATAATCTTGTGACAAAAAATGTTATTTATGTATGTCCGTAGGCTTAAGTTTTACTTTGACATTATTACTGTCGCTAAAGCGGAGCACAATAGAAAAACAAATACTAAAATAACGCATATCCGCAGGCGTGGCGGAGCAGACTTTACAAAATTTCTCCTAGTTTCATTACCATCCAATGAATTTTAAATAAGACATAAAATTGTTTTTTGTCCTTTCACACCACTTTTAGAATTTCTGTTACACCCTCATAAACCAAACTCTATGTAAATTATTATATTAGTACTTTCGTGCGTATATATACACACACACATTTTTATACTTAGCTGAGCAGAGCTCACAGAGTATATTAACTTTGTTCGCATAACGGTAATCCGTAATGGCATAAACTAATCGAGATAGATATAGACTTCTATATATTAAAATGATCTGGGCGAAAAAAGAAATTCATTTAGTCATGTCCGTCCGTCCGTCCGTCCGTCCGTAAACACGATAACTTGTGTAAATTTTGAGGTATCTTAATAAAATTTTGTACGTAGGTTCCTGGGCACTCATCTCAGATCGCTGTTTAAAATGACCGATATCGAACCATAACCACGCCCACTTTTTCGGTATCGAAAATTTCGAAAAACCGAAAAAGTGCGATAATTCATTACCCAATTCGGCTAAAGCGATGAAGCTTGGTAGGTGAGTTGACCTTATGACGTAGAATAGAAAACTAGTAAATAGTAAATATTTGGACAATGGGCGTGGCACCGCCCACTTTTAAAAGAAGGTAATTTCAATGTTTTGCAAGCTGTAATTTGGCAGTCGTTGAAGATATCATGATGAAATTTGGCAGGAACATTACTCCTATTACTATATCTGTCCTAAGTAAAAATTAGCAAAATCGAATTACGAACACGCCCACTTTTAAAAAAAAAAATTTTTTAAAAGTCAAATTTTAACAAAAAATTTAATATCTTTACAGTATATAAGTAAATTATGTCAACATTCAACTCCAGTAAAGATATGGTGCAACCAAATAAAAAAATAAAAGAAAATTTCAAAATGGGCGTGGCTCCGCACTTTTCATTTAATTCGCCTAGAATACTTTTAATGCCATAAGTCCAACAAACATTTACCAATCCTTGTGAAATTTGGCAGGCGCAAAGATTATATGACGATAATTGTTTTCTGTTAAAATGGGCGAAATCGGTTGAAGCCACGCCCAGTTTTTATACACAGTCGTCCGTCTGTCCTTCCGCTCGGCCGTTAACACGATAACTTGAGCAAAAATCGATATATCTTTACTAAACTTAGTTCACGTACTTATCTGAATTCACTTTATGGCCGAAATCCGACTATGACCACGCCCACTTTTTCGATATCGAAAATTACGAAAAATGCAAACAAATGCCATAATTCTATTCCAAATATGAAAAAAGAGATGAAACATGGTAACTAGATTGGTTTGTTGACGCAAAATATAACTTTAGAAAAAAACTTTGTAAAATGGGTGTGACACCTACCATATTAAGTAGAATGAAATGAAAAAGTTCTGCAGGGCGAAATCAAACGCCCTTAGAATCTTGGCACGAATACTGTTCGTGGTTTGATATATATAAATAAATTAGCGGTACCCGGCAAATGATGTTCTGGGTCACCCTGGGCCACATTTTGGTCGATATTTCGAAAACACCATCACATAAACAACTAAGGGCCACCCCTTTTAAAACCCTCATTAATATCTTTAATTTGATACCCATATCGTACAAACACATTCTAGAGTCACCCCTGATCCACCTTTATGGCGATATCCCTAAATGGCGTCCATCCATAGAACTATGGCCTACTCCCTCTTAAAATACTCTTTAATAACGTCCATTTGATACACATGTCATACAAACACATTCCAGGGTTACCCCAAGTTAATTTTGCGAAATGGTGATTTTCCCTTATTTTGTCTCCAAAGCTCTCAGCTGAGTATGAAATGTTCGGTTACACCCGAACTTAGCCATCCTTACTTGTTATGTATGTAAATATGTATGTAGGTTTGAACTTGGCGTATTAGGATAAAATTCTTTTCTACATCATTGATTTTTAGTAATTTCTTCTACTTTTTCCCTTTTTATATTTATAAGTTAAATTTTCTCTCTACATTTTTTATATGTTCGTGTGTCACTGTGTCTTTATGTATGCCGTACAATGTAACACTCATAATTTTTGGCATATTCGCAAGATTATACATTATTAGGATGTAAAATTTGATTTGATAAAATTATGAATTGGTTTTTATTGCCAAGGTATTTTGTGCTAAATAAATTCAGCACCGCAGCAAAAGGCAGTTTCAATACGTAACTCGAAGCTTTTTTAGTTCTTTCGCACGTACTAAAAATCTCGTTCTGTAAATTTCAACTTTTTTACTTTTATGTGGTTGATTTTAACATTTTGATTACATGACAAATTTTGCTATATATATCGGTATTGTTGTTGTTGTTGTTGTTGTTATTGTTATTGTAGGGGAGGGTCCTTCCCCGAGGGCCTTGTGGAGTGTTATCGATGTTGATGGTCCTTTGCCGGATGCAGGACCGGTACGTTCCCGTAGCAAGCACCATAAAAGTACTAGGCCGACCATCTCGGGAATGATTTGGTATGACTACATGAAACATTGTTGGCCATCCCGCCCTAGATCCATTAGGAGTTCGGTGTCACCATAGCTGTTAGTGAAACTGGATTCGCCACGGGTAGATGAGGTTGACAATTTTGTTGGAGAAGCTATATATTGCGCTGGCAACCCCTTGAGAGGGTTGCGCTATACAACCCCTTGAACCAGTTTGGTATTTTAGTCGCCTCTTATGACAGGCGTACCTATCGCGGGTATATTCTAAGCCCCTAACCCGCTGGTACATTTATATTTTCCTCTTTACAGCATCACCCAAAAGTAGCGCATGTTAAAAATGTTTGGTTAATTTGCAGATTTGATGTGCTCTCGCTTCCGTCAAGAATCGCTTCCACGACATGTACGTTTTTTTGCATATCTATGAAGTTTGTGTATTGCCTTTATATACACTCACTTTTAAATTTAAAAGCTGAGCCAAATTCTTGAAAGTGCATTATAAAATAAGTGGTTAATTGGGAAGTTAATAGTCATCATAAGTGTATTCTTATTAAGTACATTGGTTGAGGTTGTATTTAGGTAAGGTTGGGTTAGAAGGTGCTTATCGGACGTTGCACGACGACGCGATCATTGTCTTAACCCGGAAAATCCCAGTGAACTTCCTGGCAAGCGAAGTGGCCGATCTGTATAACACTAATATCGAGCGACCATCTGAAGGAGCCAAGAAAAGAGCAAAGATAAAAACAATATCTAAGTGAAAAGAACGAGTAAAGGGTGTTGGACTCTCGCGTTAGATTGGGACGTAGCTCAATGGAATAAGAGGAAGCACGGTGAACTGAAATACCATTTCACGCAGATAGTGAGTGGACATGGCGGTTTCATAGAATATTTACCGAAGCGTAGGATATAGGCAGAGTCTCATTGCCAAAGTGTTCCACGGAGTTTTCACGAGGAAAGGTTCACCTTGCATAGAATTTTTGGGGAGGATCCTACCACGAGAAATTTAGTAACAAAAATGTGCAACAGAAAGGAATGCTGGACTGTACTGAGCAAAATGGCAGTTGTAGTCATAACACGCCTGATGGAAGATAATACGAAATTGGTACCGGGGTAGGCCACGATTCCAAAACAGGGTTGTTTTTATTTAGTCTACCGACACACGCAGCCGCAACGGCAGCAATTATGCTGCATTAGGCAAAAAGGGGGATGGCCACTTGGACTTAATGAAGGCCCGTTGTGATACCACATCAAATAACGGTAACGTAGCTATATCTACTTAGAGAATCGTTTCGTAGAAACGATATAGTTTCTATTGAGACCGATCGCAACCTCGGATAAATTCTTCGGAGATAGAAGTGAGTCACGGCCGAAACAGGCAATCGTATACTAAGTTGATTAGGTTGAACTGGCCAGTCAATAAAAACCACAAATAAACTGAATTTTTCCATAGTTTTTATGTTGCGTCCGCTCCTCAAAATTTTGGTATGTGCTGGAAGGAGAAGATTTGTAAATATACCAAAGCTTAAGGAACGGCAAACTGAGTTGATTCAGCCATTTTCATCTGCCACATTGTAAAATTTTTTAAATTAAAAGAGTGATATTTACAACGCGGCTACCGGATCGGATCAATAAGTCATACTTTTGCCCATATATCATACTTTTCGTTTCCATACGACTTTTCTAAATACAGCGGAACTTTTTGTGATAGGTATTGCATTTGCGTTTTTCCTATGACATATATTTTCGTTTTCAAGTCCCTATTAAAAATCGAATGAATTTGTTAATTATCTCATTAATTGTGCTCTACCTATTGCAATTTTTTTCACCTTTCATTAAACTTCCGAGATGCTATGAATCATGTGAGAAGTTTAAAGTTTTTCTTAATATCTTGATATATGGGTTACCGAGTGAGTCATATATGTTCCACTGTCATTGAACTCTGTAATCTATTTAAAATTTTTTTTCTAAATTTAAGTTCTCTGGCACACCGGCCTACTAACTTAAACCCTTTTATTAAATATAAGGTTGAAAGACTCTACCTTTTGATAAGTTACTTAAAAATTTATTGCCAGATTCTATCTCATTTTAAAGATTTTTAAAACATCGCTAACAAACTCGGTAGCTGCAGTTAGAATATTTCATCGTCGATAGGGTCAAATCTTTTTTCAAAATTTAAAATATAAAGTCCTCAAATTAAAATTTAAAGTCCTCAGGTGATAGGGAAGATAGCGACAGCTTTTATATCTCATGTTGCATTTCCGCCAGTTCTAAAGCATCTGTTTCATTGCTTAAATTGCAAGAGAAGTAATTAAAAATGTCTTAGTTTTGTACTGAATATGTCCGAATACACAAGTAAATGGCTTCCTTGAAAGAAAGTAGAAAACTTAATTCGCAAGTTTTTGGTTCATAGGTCTTTACGCGAGATTATCAGCGTTTATTCATATTACATACACTTTAATATATAATAGGCAATTTTGGCAAATAAAATGAAATTGAAAAGGAAAGCATTTCATATGCAGTTGACATCATTAATATACGCGTATAGATATGACATCACATCATATAATGCGCGCATGAAAGCATAACCAAATGAGTTTAAATGAGAATACTGATAGTTACGTACAATCGCATTACGTAAACCTGAATATATGTATAATAAGCTATTTTGGCAAATAAAAAGAAAATTAAAAGTAAAGAATTTCATATGTAGTTGACATCATTAGTATACGCGTGTAGATATGACATCACATCGTACAAATCGCGCATGCAAGCATAACCAAATGAGTTTAAATGAGAATACTGATAACTAAGTACAATAGCACGCACACATACATAAATGATTTTGTGAATACAAAATACAAATATTGTATTTTCAATGCTTAGCTAGTTGCTTTTATTTCGTTGATGTGCACTTTATTTTTTGTTAACTGCCATCCAACTCTTTTGTAGTTGTATTAGCAACATCGTATTGTTGTCGTCGTTGACCATGTTATAAAATATGTGGATACGCGTGTGAGCGTAAATCGTCTTTAAAAACATTTTGAATACTAAAGCATAAATATGCACGTACATAAGTAAAATCATAGCTCCAAATATACTCATGTTGAGCGTGACGAAACCCTAAAAGTGGATAAGAACACACAAAGCCAAACAGAGCATGTGATGTCATATCAAGCACAGTGAAATAATGAAAATGTGCCAAAAAGCAGGCAAAAAAGGAAATAAATTGAAAGAGTTAGTAGGCAAAAGATTTGCTGTTGAAAATTAGATTCACAGCTGTGGAGGTGTCGTAACATAAAAACCAGCAATTTTTTAGGAACGTAAAATGGTGTGATGGTAGCGTGCTCCGCCTACCACACCGTATGCCCTGGGTTCGCACCCCGGGCAAAGCAACATCAAAATTTTAGAAATAAGGTTTTTCAATTAGAGGAAAATTTTTCTAAGCGGGGTCGCCCCTCGGCAGTGTTTGGCAAGCGCTCCGGGTGTATTTCTGCCATGAAAAGCTCTCAGTGAAAACTCATCTGCCTTGCAGATGCCGTTCGGAGTCGGCATAAAACATGTAGGTCCCGTCCGGCCAATTTGTAGGGAAAATCAAGAGGAGCACGACGCAAATTGGAGGAGAAGCTTGACCTTAGTTCTCTTCGGAGGTTATCGCGCCTTACATTTATTTATTTAAAATAGTTTTTTTTTTTTTTTTTTTTTAATTAAACAATCATGAAATACGAAGCAGAAAAAAAAACGCTGAAATAAAGCATAGCAAAAGTGGAGTCGTTATTTGTAATACTCAATAATTTTAACATTAGCCTATCTCGCTAATAGCCAGTAAACAAAGTGAGTAGTCCTAAGTGTGCGCACAATACAAAAATGTTTGAGCTTGACATTAATTAGCAATGCGGCGAATGAATTTTACGGCTAACACGTGATTGGGTTTACAAAAGAGACTATGACAAAAGCTCAAAAGCTTTCCACAACTCAATCAAAAAATAAACAAAACAAGCGCACAATGAATGAGAGAGCCAGTATCAGGAAGACATGCTGTTAGCTGATGTGATAACGTCACCTGGTTTTGAATTCGCCTTGGTTTTCTTCAGGCTTGTTCTCAGTTCATTTTCAATTTGCCGCGAACAAAATTAATTTGCTCTGAAGTGAAGTGCACTTTGCTCACAGAGTGAAAATCTGCGCCAGTTAAATTGGCTTCATGCTTATCACAGCTAATAGATGTTTTCCAATTGTTAGTCGTTTAAGTTAGGTCAGTCGCATTTTGAGAGTCGTCTCGTCTTCATCTTATATTAAAACAATAGCGCACGGATATTATGCACCGTTTATGTAGATACGTAAAATTTAAAACTGAGTATCTATCTATGTTTTACTTTTCATGTTCCATACAAAACCAAGGAAATATACAGCGATTCTCTTATGATGAACTACACGCGTTGTAAAAACTTCAATAAGTGAATTGAGTTTCACTAGACAGTAAATAAAAAAATACTTGGTAAATTTTTCGACTGATTTCTTGGTACGTCTTGCTGTTCAATAAGAATTTTAAAAAATCTGAATGTTTCCAATGTGTTAGCAGAATTTATTTGCCGATTTAACGGTAAAACTTCAATTATGTGCCCGAAATTATGTTCAAGAATAAATCCTTCCTCCTGACAAATACCAGAAGTTTTCTAGGCCTTGCTTAATTGCTACATCGATATATATCAACTCTGCGCTCCCTAGTAGTTGCAGTCTTGATCTCGTGAACGCATGTCAAGAACACAGAAGGCGCACAACCGTTTTTTCCTGCAGCTGGCACTTCTTATATCTGCTGTTACTGACAAGGCCTAACTTGTAAGCCTGTGATGCCAGAGGGTAGAGTCCGATAAGTATTCCCATTGTAAGTCTTCCTTCTTCTCTCTTTAGACATATGAGCAGCTTTGTGAACCCAACGTCGTAGGATTTGCACGTGATATTTATTAGGAATCTTGCAGCTCCATGCTTTTGCTCACAACTTTACCGCTTGGATCATATGCTACTCCTGCTTCCAAACATCAACCAGTCTTACGCTCTTCATTGTCACCTATTGGTCTTTTTATCATGCTTTTGCTCACAACTTTACTGCTTGGATCATATGCTACTACTGCTTCCAAGCATCAACCAGTCTTACGCTCTTCGTTGCCAACTTATTGGTCTTTTTATTACCAGCGTATATGCATGGTCCAGCCCGAGCGCAATCTCTCCAATGCTTTTTTGCATATCAGGACTCTGAAGTAATGTGTGAAAGGTTTCTACCTGAAGGACAGTGCAGTGGTCTGGCGGCCTAAAAGATCTACTTATATCTGGACTGACACAGTAAGCAGGATACCCGACGCCTACCGTTAATTTGGGACCATCGGTATACAATTTGTATATCTTGTATGTTTGTAATTTCAGCATAGCCTTTTTTGGTTTTAAGATCCCATTCGAAGCGCAGGCACCGAACTATTTAGTCCGTTTACGCTTTATTTAATAAAGCTGCCATTTTGCCAAAGTTTTTTGGAAAACGTACTTTTTTGTGTGGCTGTCCATCGAACTAATTTATGGACTTAACGATGGCCGTAATTACCCGATGACAGAGTTTGAGCGCGCATGCATACAATGCATGTAAAATATTTCTTAGATATTTTGTCCTGTACTTTCCTTATAGGGTTAACACTCCAATCTAAGGTTTGGTCCAAGTGGAAAACTTCTATTTCCTAGTAAATAATAATATATCGGTTGCCCAGACATTGAAGCGCCTGGTCCGTTAGAGATCTTATTCTTGGTAGGCTTCTACCGCTTATGATAACTGATCTTTTGTTGATTCGCCAACGCAATTGGTGGATGACCAGCGTCCACAGCATTGGTGATATTACCCCACCCTGCGACGTTACTCTCCATTGTAATGTCAGTATTTTGCATTTTATTGTGGGCTGGTTCCATTTGTTAAGCGCGGATGTACTTCAATTGAGTTGATACCGACGGTTGATTGCTCGTTTTAAGACATTGTTGAGAGCCCGGAAAATGTCCAAAAAAACCCCTATGCCATATATATCTGGTGTTACTGGGCTTTCTCTATATTCACGAACACCGATGCTGTATAAGCTGAATTGCCTTTGGTGTAAGCACTTTGTGGCAAAGAGAACAATGTTTCATTCATATTTGACTTAATATATACATCTATTAATCTTTCTAGGGTTTTGAGCAGAAAGGATGTCAGACTAATTTTCCTGTAGTCATTCGTGTGCAGATGACTGGTTCTTCCCGCTTTCGGTATGAAGCATACTCGAGAAAATCTACACAAGCATATAAACAATAACAAGCCAAAATTGATAGTCTACTTTTAGTCTTTTCTCTCGAATATGGGCTTTCAACCCCAGCGTTGATATTATTGTTTTCATCATAATTACATCTTTGCTATGGAACAGATCGCAGGTTTTATACTCAGCGTGGTTTGCACACAGAGTATATTAACTTTGATTGGATAACGGTTGTACAGGTATAAAGGAATCGAGATAGATATACACTTCCATATTTGAAAATCATCAGTGTCGAAAAAAAATTTTATGAAGCCATGTCCGTCCGTCCGTCCGCCCGCCTGTCCGTTAACACGACAACTTGAGTAAATATTGAGATATCTCCACCAAATTTGGTACACGAGCTTATCCGGACCCAGAATAGATTGGTATTGAAAATGAGCGAAATCGGGGGATAAGCACGCCCACTTTTTATATATGTAACATTTTGGAAAACTCAAAAAACCTGATTATTTAGTAAATAATAAACCTAGGATGTTGAAATTTGACCTGTGGACTGAAATTGAGACTCTTGAAAAAAATTTGAAAAAAATTTTAAAATGGGCGTTGCACCGCCCACTTGTGATAAAATCAATTTTACAAATATTATTAATCATAAATAAAAAACCGTTAACCTATCGTAACAAAATTCGGCAGAGAGAGAAATTCGTGGAAGTGTCGGATATACTCCAATCTAGATGAGTGGCCTTCGTTGCGAAACAAACGAAAAGACAAACGTACCCCTTTGTAATAACACAAGCTCTACCTCTATAGTTTTTTATCTCGAAAGGACCTGCAAAATCAACGCCAGTATTTGTAAATGCCCTAGAAAAAGTCGTGCGTTCTGAAGGTAGTGAAGCCATGATTTGAGATTGCGTTTGCTTTTTGTATATAGTACATACCTTGCAATTGTGGATGACTGACTTGATCATAACTTTGATCCGAGGGATCCAATATTTTGCTCGAATGATGCGCAACAATAACTGATGTTCTCCATGAATTGATATTTCATGGATAAACTTCACTAACAAGCGTGAGTAATGGCAGTTATACGGCAGAAGGATTGGGTGCCGTTCTTTGTAACTGAGGTCTCACGACGCTCCGAGACGACCTCCGATTCTTAAAACTCCGCTTGAGTCGATAAATGGATTTAAGGCTAGAATTTCGCTTTTAGCGCTTATCGCAAGTCCGGATTTTAAATTCGAAACCTCCGCTGAAAAATGTTGTTGCTGGCAGAGGGTAATTATTCGCTGGGTTGTACCTTCTATTTCCTCCGCAGAGATTGATACAGTAGCTGTTTGAAACATTGATTTCTGAGTGGGGTGGGTCCTTTGGATGAAACGAAAGCCGTACGATAGGACTCGTAAAGCCCTTGGAAGCGAAGAGAAGCGTTGGAGTATATCCGACACTTCTACGACTTTCGTTACGTGGGAGAGCACGCGCTTTCCCTCTTCGTCAGTTTGGAAGCCCGACTCTTGTTTTGGCCATTCTGACTTGCCTTCTTGTAGTAAAGAAGGACCCTGCCACCACAAGGAGTTTTCAATTAAGTCCTGCGCTGTCACTGCACCGCTAGCTAAATCGGCAGGATTCGACGCTGAATCGATGTATACCAATGGTGTTGTCCAACCTTGTCGATGATTTTGGTAACCCTGTGGGACGCGAAGGTTGACCAAGAGCATGGTGGCTTTCTAAGCCACGCTAGCACTATAGTGGAGTCAGTCCACAGATAAACCTGTAGTGATCGAAGATCCAGGTTAATGACTACAGCGTCCATCGTTTTAGCTAGCAATACTGCTCCACACAATTCGAGACGAGGAAGGGAGATCGTTTTCATCGGGGCTACTCTTGTTTTTGCTAACAGAAGATTTACATGGGCGGCACTGCCTTTTTCTACGTGCATATAAATGGCTGCCGCGTATGCCTTTTCGGAGGCGTCGCAAAATCCGTGGAGTTCCATTTTGCACTGTGGAGAAAGCCTAACCCATCATGGAACCCGAATGTTATTAATAGCTGGATACTCCACCGAAAATTTTTGCCTCCGGTCTAATGTGCTTGAAGTCACTTCTTCATCCCAACCTGTTCCCATTTACTATAAGGAATGCTCTGCAGAAAATTTTACGAAATCTGTTAAGACGCCGTTTATATCAAAGGTATTTCATTTCCCAAGTGGATTTATAACAATAAATAGGAAAAACTTAAAATTTTTGAAAATGGGTGTAGTACCGCCCGTTTTATGACTAAGCAATTTTCTATGTTTTGGGAGCCATAACTCGAAGAAAAATTAACGGATCGTAATAAAATTTGGTACACAGATTTTTCCTATAGCAGGAAATATTTATCGGAAAAATTAACGAGATCTTTTAAAGACCACGGGCACTTTTATATAAAATGTTTTTAAAAGGGTCGTAGACGAAAATAATAAGCTACATCTTAGCGAAAAGAGCTCTGTATCAATAGAGTTTTACTTCTTACGCTCCCGCAAAAATGGAAGCCAGTCACGCAGAGTACCACTGTCGCACTGCATGTTCAATGATTACCTCCGTACTGGTACAAAACGGCTGCAATATGGGACAGTTGATAGGCAGGCTTGTACTGAGAGCGCTTAAGAATGCGCGGTATGTATTTAAATTAATTACTCATAGGCAGCGACTATTTCAGAACCACCAGCTAGCGAATCAGTAAAGACTGCGTTCAAA
Source organism: Eurosta solidaginis (assembly GCF_040869045.1). Classification (NCBI taxonomy): domain Eukaryota; kingdom Metazoa; phylum Arthropoda; class Insecta; order Diptera; family Tephritidae; genus Eurosta; species Eurosta solidaginis. The sequence goes on from NC_090319.1 coordinate 47,869,150, forward strand.
AACTATGCAAAGGGGGGACGATCGCCATTTTGTAAGACCTCACAATGTTAAAAGTGTCATTTAAGGGCACTCCAAGGAAACAGAATTAGAGCTAGTACTAGTTTGGAAGTAGATTTAGAACGTTCTTCTGTCTAAATTTGCTTCGTACTCCATTTAATTTTCCTAACTTTTCGAATTGGCATGACGGGACCTTCATGTTTTATGCCAACTCCAAACGGCATCCGCAGAGTAGTTTAGTTTTTACTGAGAAGTTTTGCGTAGCTAAAATACACACGGAGTATTTGCCAAATCAATAACTGAGAAAACGCAACCACCACGTATCAACAGCCACCTGTCTTATTACTTATTGTTTTCTTTAACTTTAGTAACAAACCTGGTAGGCCAATTGCGATTCAAGAAGATGTCAACGTTTTTTGTTGTTGTATTGACGATCAATACCCTCCCGGAAGGTTTCTGGGAGTACTATGGATGTTTATGGACCTTTGTCGGGTATAGATCTGGTAAGTATCGGTAACAAGCACCATTATGGTACAAGCCCGATCATTTCGGGAACGATTTTTTGTCTTTACCAGTAGTGGTGCAAATGAGCGACTTGAGGATTTTCGTGCAACTCTGTACTTTATTTGCAATGTGGCTGCATACATATTAAGATAAAAGTCTCTATCGAGATTCTCGCCAATAATTTTTTGGTACCGGACAGCCGTTGTTGTAATGTGATAAATTTGGATATACCATAGTGTTGACATTTGTGCTCTTAATACAGAGGACTTGGTCAGTTATGATGCCAAGCTCGGCTGGGCGAGAAAACATGAAAAGCTAAGGAGCTAGTAGTTAGTATTTTAAAGCATAGCTAAATTTTTTAAGTGTCAGGTCGTGTTGCCATTAGCGCATATTCATTAGCGTAGGAAACAATGATGATTGGTATAGAACGCTATTCCGAGGTACACCTTTTTTAATATTTCTTGGTGCGTACCTTAACTAAGCCGATGCTTTCCGACCACTCAAATTGTATTTTTACCATTTGAAACTTTGTGAAACGAAAGATCCTTCCAAGTCTTATAGTAACGTACCGTGATTGACTGCATCAACAGTTTTTGACTGGACCTGCACAATGGCAATCTTCTATGTTGGACTTCTTGGCTCCGTACGCAGTTTGTTTCGAGTGTTAACCCCATTTATCGCGGTTGCGGTACTATGTAGTTTTCGAAAGCCATGATTGTCGTTGGCAGGCCGTAAGTTTGCGATGATATAAGGAAATAGGACTGCTGCAAGTGTCTTTGCTACTGGTGACAACAGATATATCGTACAATATCAGTCTCCTTGGTAGGCTCACTCTCACTATTACTTCCACTGACGCAGCCACTGTTACTGCCACTGCGACTCCCAATCCTACCGCAACTCTCAATGCCACTCCCAATCTCACTTGCACCCGGACGCCAAACTCCAACTCACAATCTCACTCCACATCTCATTTTCACCCACACTTCTAAACTGTACAGCCACCCGGGCGCTTACTCCCACGCACACTCTCACCTCCACTCCTACTCCAAATCTCAATGACATAGCCACTGTCACTCCCACTGCAACTCCCACTCCTTCTCCAGCTCTCAATGCCACTCCCAATCTCACTTCCACACGGACGCCAACTCCAACTCACAATTTAACTCCACCTCCCACATCCACCCGCACTTCCAACCTTACTTACACTCGGACTCTCACTCCCACTCCTTCACCAACCTCCACTTCTACTCCAAATCTGAATGTCACTACTATCAAATGCAAAGCACTCACCGCAACCGTGCGTTATTTAAAATATGACAACAACCAAAACGAAACGCTATGAACAGTGGTTGGTAAATGTATTCAGATTCAGATTTATACATGTATATATTAAATTGTGTGTACGTGTGTAAATATGTTTACCCAACAACAAATTTTCATGGTGTGATCATGCATGCGTAGCAGTACATTGCGTTGGGTTTCAATGGCAACAGTGTCTTTTGAATGAACGTGTAGCGTATGTTAACAGAAACAGTTACACGCACACCACATAGAAAAACATTATCTAGATACAAATACACACACACATACATACATATGTAACTTTAATATGATGCAACATGTGTTACACTCTACGCAAAATAAATAAGCTTGAACTCTTTCCAATCACCGTATCATGTCTCTTAACTTTCGTAATTTTCATTTTTTCATATACACACATACATGCATACTTATGCATTGTGTACATTACCTACATAGTTACATACCTTTTATTTCACCTACATATATTATTATATATATTTCGTTTATTTTTTTTATTTTTTCTGTGCTCCAACCTGCATGAAATTACTATTAACTTTTGTTTCATCTTTGCAATGCCATCAACCACATCCCTTCTCCTCAGCCACCAATTGTTGTGTATGCTTGTGGTGTGTGCAATTTTACTCTCACTTAGCGATACTTAAACAATTTGTGGAATGTATATATATATATATATATATACACGCAAAAATGTGTGCCATCCTTCTAGCATAAAGTACCACCACTGCCACCAGGATCAGTGTCATTCTCATCATTAAGTTTGTTGGTGTATTATCAAAAACTTTTTTCATACATACATATGTACATACAAATAAGCACTCAAAGTCATCTCTACATCTGTTGTTATTATACTCAGCTGAGCATAGCTCACAGAGTATATTAACTTTGTTCTCATAACGGTAATCCGTAACGGCATAAACTAATCGAGATAGATATTGACTTCTATATATCAAAATGATCTGGGTGAAAAAAGAAATTCATTTAGCCATGTATGTCTGTCCGTCCGTCTGTAAACACGATAACTTGAGTAAATTTTGAGGTATCTTGATGAAATTTGGTATGTAGGTTCCTGGGCGCTCATCTCTGATCGCTATTTAAAACGAACGAAATCGGACTACAACCACGTCCACTTTTTCGATATCGAAAATTTCGAAAAACAGAAAAAGTGCGATAATTCATTAACAAAGACGGATAAAGCGATGAAACTTGGTAGGTGCGTTGACCTTATGACGCAAAATAGAAACTTAGAAAAATTGTGGACAATGGGCGCGGCAGCGCCCACTTTTAAAAGAAGGTAATTTAAAAGTTTTGCAAGCTGTAATTTAGCAGTCGTTGAAGGTATCATGATGAAATTTGGTAGGCACGTTACTCCTATTACTATATGTGTGCTAAACAAGAATTAGCGAAATCGGATGACGAACACAACATTTTTTAAAGTCAAATTTTAACAAAAAATTTATTATCTTTACGGTATAAAAGTAAATTATGCCAACATTCGACTCCAGTAATGATATGGTGCAAAAAATATAAAGATAAAAGAAAATTTCCAAATGGGCGTAACTCCACCCTTTTTTATTTAATTCGTCTAGAATACTTTTAATGCCATAAGTCGAACAAAAATTTACCGATCCTTGTGAAATTTGGTACGAACATAGATTCTATGACGATAACTGTTTTCTGTGAAAATGGGCGAAATTCGTAGAAGCCACGCCCAGTTTTTATACATAGTCGACCGTCTGTCCTTCCGCTCGGCCGTTAACACGATAACTTGAGCAAAAATCGATATATCTTTACTAAACTTAGTTCACGTACTTATCTGAACTCACTTTCTATTGGTATAAAAAATGGACGAAATCCGACTATGACCATGGTCTATTGACGCAAAATATAACTTCAGAAAAAAACTTGGTAAAATGGGTGTGACACCTACCATATTAAGTAGAATAAAATGAAAAAGTTCTGCAGGGCGAAATCAAAAGCCCTTGGAATCTTGGCGGGAATACTGTTCGTGGTATTACATATACAATTAAATTAGAGTTACCCGACAGGTGATGTTCTGGGTCATCCTGGTCCAAATTTTGATCAATATCTCGACAACGGCTTCATATATACAACTAAGGGCCACTCCCTTTTAAAATACTCATGAACACCTTTCATTTGATTCCTATCCCTGGTGGATAGGACTAGTGACCAGATATTGTACCAACAATTGCGGCAGATGACGAAAGGTTTAAAGACCGGGGGAGAACTTAAGTTGTAGAGGGAACACTTCTCCTCTCTGTTAGCTAGCAAGGAAGAAGATGAACCCGATGCCAGAATCGCCGATGATGGAAAACACGTTCCGGCACTCGACTATGATGAAGTGAGAACGGCAGTAACCTCATTAAGGTTCAGTTGGTCTTATATATGACTATCAATAGAAATTTTACGCGTCCAACGCTTTTATTTAATTGTCTGGTCAACACCCTAGATTGATGAGGAGTGTGATGGCTAGTACCTAGGACCTACCTAATTATTTTTTAGCTTTTAGTATTATTATTATTTAATGTAAATATTGTTTTCAATAAAACCGTTTAACTTAAAAAAAAAAATTTAATTAACTTATTTTCAAGTTTTTTGTCTTTATTTAATTGCCTATTATTTCTCATTCTATTTAGTTCGTTTAGTGACTCATTATTGCAATGACTTTTTCCTGACAATTTTTTACAATCTAAGTCCTCAATACATAATCCTTCCAAAGACTTTACTCGGGAGCGTGCCATTATTCTATATTACAAAATTCTCGGTGACAAAATTCTGTAAATTGCAAAAAAATTCTGCTTTAACAAAATTCTGCTTTTCTAAAATTGTGCTTTCTAAAATTCTGCTTTTTCAAAATTATGCATGTTTAATTCTGGAAGTCAAAATTCCGGAATCATGGCATGGCGTACCCGGTGTTTGATCGGCTAAGGGTTATTTTTTTAAAGTACGGCCGAAGGCCGCCTACGCAGAAGTGTATACTACGCAGAAGGACATCACCGTGGCGGATGACCCGGACTTGGCATGGCGTAACCCAGGGTTATTTTTTATAAGGCCGTCTATAAAGAAAGGTGTTCTACGCAGAATTACTATGCATGGAGCACTTTTTCAAAATAATTACATGACCCCTTTAACATTGTTAACATTATATTTTAATACAGAATTTTGTAATACAGAATTTTGAAAGCAGAATTTTAGAAAGCAGAATTTTAAAAAATCAGAATTTTAAAAAGCAGAACTTTCTTTCTAGAATTTTGTACATACAGAATTTCGACACCAACCCACTACTTTACTCGACTCTGCGCCACGTAAGCTTGTCCCTCCTCGAACTCCAAAATATTTTGATGTCAATTCTACCGGACTGTATGTAATATTTGTTCCAAATATGGACCAAATCGGACCACAAATACGTTTTTTTGAATATCTCGATACTTGCGCCACCTAGAGGCGATTGTTTTCCTAGGTCGCTTTCTATTCTTGTATGAATTATAAGTTCCAAATATGAGCCAAATTGGACCATAAATACAATTTTTGTAAATATCTCGATCGTTGCCCCACCTAGCGGCGATTTTTTCATAGGTCGCTTTCTATTCTTGTATGTATTATAAGTTCCAAATATGAGCCAAATCGGACCATAAATACGATTTTGTAAATATCTCGATCCTTGCGCTACCTAGCGGCGATTTTTTTCATAGGTCGCTTTCTATTCTTGTATGTATTATAAGTTCCAAATATGAGCCAAATCGGACCATAAATACGATTTTGTAAATATCTCGATCCTTGCGCCACCTATCGGCGATTTTTTCATAGGTAGCTTTCTATTCTTGTATGTATTAATTGTTCCAAATATGAGCCAAATCGGACCATACATACGATTTTTTAAATATCTCGATCCTTGCGCCACCCAGCGGCGATTTTTTTCATAGGTAGCTTTCTATTCTTGTATGTATTATGTGTTCCAAATATGAGCCAAATCGGACCATAAATACGATTTTGTAAATATCTCGATCCTTGCGCCACCTAGCGGCGATTTTTTTCATAGGTCGCTTTCTATTCTTGTATGTATTATGTGTTCCAAATATGAGCCAAATCAGACCGCAAATACGAGTTTTGTGAATATCTCGATCCTTGCCCCACCTAGCGGCGATTTTTTCATAGGTCGCTTTCTATTCTTGTATGTATTATAAGTTCCAAATATAAGCCAAATCGGACCACAAATACGATTTTTGTGAATATCTCGATCCTTGCGCCACCTAGCGACGACTTTTTTCGTATTATTGCATTGTCATCGTGTTCTGAACTATATTCCCAGTTTCAAGCTTGTAGCTTATCGGGAAGTTACTTAAATTTTAATCACAAAATTCGTTCACAACGGCCGGCCGTGCAGCCGTGCAGCCGGTCAAGTCAACCTAAATAAAACCGTTTAAACACTGTCAATATTGAAAATGATAAAAAAAAAAAGTATCGCTACTTTGATTGGTGATAGTTTTGAGCATTGAATGGGCACATTATTTTTGCTTATACCTTTAGAATCTCCGTCTCAAAAACAACATTCAGTTTAAATTTTATAGCATTTCAGCGATGCCTCAAAATTTTATCGAAAAAAATAAAAAAAAAAAAAACAAAAATCAAGGGCATCGCTTGAAAAAGTTTAAAAATCGACGTTTTTACATTTCGAAGTTCTGCAAAAAGGTCAAACTTAATGTCCATGTACTTTTTTTTTTTGCCCGTGTATAAAACCCGGCGGCCACCGTGGTGTGATGGTAGCGTGCTCCGCCTACCACACCGTATGCCCTGGTTTCACACCCCGGGCAAAGCAACCTCAAAATTTTAGAAATAAGGTTTTTCAATTAGAAGAAAATTTTTCTAAGCGGGGTCGTCCCTCGGCAGTGTTTGGCAAGCGCCCTGGGTGTATTTCTGCCATGAAAAGCTCTCAGTGAAAACTTATCTGCCTTGAAGATGCCGTTCGGAGTCGGCATAAAACATGTAGGTCCCGTCCGGCCAATTTGAAGGGAAAATCAAGAGGGGCACGACGCAAATTGGAAGAGAAGCTCGGGCTTAGATCTCTTCGGAGGTTACCGCGCCTTACATTTATTTATTTTTTTATTATAAAACCCGAGTATCCAAGAAGGTAAAAGTTTTTGGGATTTTCCCATATACAAACAAATTTGAATTAATGAATGTTAAAACTTTTGCATGTACATACATATATATAGAGATATAAAAGTATGCATACAAACAAATAAATGTACGCATGTGTAGGTTTTCAAGTTGTAAATATTTTCTCTTTCACTTGCCAAAAAAATTATTTTACGTGACTTTATTTCAAAACGTTTAATGTACGTGCGTATACAGCGGTTTTTCTGTATTGGAGATGCAATGCGGGATACAACAATAACAACAAAAAACCAAATCTAGTGGATCAACATACAACACGTAAGGCGATGTAATTTTTCAGAGATGATAACAAATTTGAGCTTAGAGTATAACTTGTAAATGTTCATAGGTTAGGTTAGGTTAGACTAACAGAGCGCGTGTAGGAATTTCCCACACTGCCAACCGGAGATATTTTGTCCGTTGTGTGTATCGTCCGTGAGTTATATATGGCGGCACATTCGTGCAACCAAATTATTCCTAGTGGTCCTCTGCAAGCCATAAGTTTTCTCTGATTAACCTATGGAGCAGTGTAGGATAAATTTTTCCGACCTCAAAATGAAAGTAAAAAAAGTATGCGCCCAGTCATCTTCTTTGAAGCACTGGATATCGCCATAGAAAATAATTAATTGGCTCCTCTTCCTGCTCATCCTGACAGCTTCTGCAAAAGAAGCTTGTTTGTATGCGCCACTGTGGGAGCATTGATGCAGTAGCGCAATGACACCCGTAAGTATTCTCAATGCAAATTTGTTGACTGTTTGCTTTTCCTATCCAAACATGGCCATAAGGACATTGAGAACTCGTAATCATTTCGGTGGGTTCATATCAATTCCGTGCCCTTATTCTTATATTCACCGCAGTGGCCGAACGTAGCCGTTCGATTTCGATTTGCATGTGTCCATTTTGTAAGGCGATCTAGCTGTCAATAAAGATCGTTCTTTTAATATCTTGGACTGTACTTTCCTTGGTCAGTCTGGCGGTTCCCTCTACGGCAAGCACCTACGCCATGAGTTAGGGACTCGTTATAATTGATTTATCTGCTCATAATTTGGGTACATTGCAGCTCTAATTCCCTTTTCCACTTTTTAAACCGTCTATGTAGATTCTAACGCCATTACCACTGTATAGGCCTTCTATAGCTTGAAGTAAAATGCCGCACTAATGTGGTCGATATCAGACGTTAGGCCAGTTGTGATTCCATTTAATTTTCCTCTTGTCACGAAAAGTTTTGGGGAGTGTTATTGATGTTGATGGCAATTTTCGAGATTTAGATCCTGTATGTTCCAGTAGCAAGCACCATTAAGGTACTAGCCCTATAATTTCGGAAGCGAATTAATATGATTGCATTCAACCTTCTAGACCACCCCACCCCCCTCTCCCTCCTCTCCCCCTAGTTCCATGACCAACTTAAATTTGCTGATCTTCGCATGCTAAATATGACTATGATAAGTTCATATTTCCAACAGGATTCGCCTCGCGTAGGTGAGGTTGATGATTGGATTGCGGAAGCTGTGAGTTGCGGTTATTTACTTCTTGAATCCTGCTATCATCGCCTACCCGTATTCAACTAATTTTGAGTCGTTTATCAGGCTAAGGTATTTGAATTCAGAAGAGAGATTTATCGATGTGTCGTTTAGCCTCGGTAATTAAAAAAGGGTTTTTTTCTTGTAAACAGAACAAGCTCCGTTTTTATTAGATTAACCAACAGCTCGTTTTGACCTGCTCCTTGAGCGCGCTGATCGTTAACGAGAATTTGCCTGTGATCAGAGGCACTAATTCGTTAGCGTATGCAACTATACTCGTTCCTTTTGCCCTAAAAATTTCCAAAATTTGTTTAACTACTAGTATCCAATGAAGAGGCGATAGCACGCTGCCTTTTCTTGTGCCACTATTAGCAAATTTACTAACCGAGCCAGCTTCCAAAGTTGCGTTAACAACTCTACTCCTGAGCATAGTTTTGATCCATGTAATTATATAGTGTTGGGTTCCATGTCGTGGAAGTACTCTGTAGATGGCCTCCATTTGAACATTGTTGAAGATAACTTCAATGTCGAAGAAGTGAATATAGATACTAAACATAATATATGAATGAAAAAATTTGAAAAATTTAAAAATTATATCCTTAGTATTTCCTAAAATATTTATACTGTTACGAATATATGCAAAACTAAGGGGTGCTGCTATCTCTAAGCCGATGCTAAGCAGTGACGTAAATTCACATCAATAATTCAATCATTATGTATTTACATAAGCGAAACAATAATTGCGTCTACACATATCTATCATGTTCGTGTACGAGCAGAGGAGAATCAATGCACAAACACATGCATACATCTGAGATACTCCTGAAAGTATGCAATAAGAGAAGCTATAAAATCGTGCAATTGTAGTTACAGCTGAGAAGTTTGAGAGTTGATGGCAACTAGTAGATTCTGGAAGATCCTAGAAGATGCGAACGTTGAAATCAGAGAGTATAAAAGGCAGCAAATGTAGAGGCGCTGGAATTCATTTTGATTTGAGCTATCAAGCAGTTATTGATTAAGCACGCGATTTGGCGGGCAATAGTAGAGTTTCATTTGAACTATCAATCACTATGTTTGTTAAGCAAGCTAGTTGCAAAGTATAAGTGTTATTGTGAAGTACTTTAATAAAGACCATTTTTCCATTATTCAATATTGGAGTTATTTATTCAACAGTTTAGTGATACGAACGTAAAAAGCAAGTTGAAAATAAGCGGAGTTACAGTAAATTCGTTACAATACGTTAATTTTCTTTTCCATATCTGACTAGACCCCTCACGTAGAGAAACCCCAATAGCTTAGATGAGTGGAAAAGCGCTCTTCAAAATTTACCTGGAAGCATTTAAAATGGGCAGTTACATGGTGATTTTGTTTTTTTCTGGTAAAGTTTCCTCTGTGGTCGCTTAACTTCAACCACTAGGCAAGCTTTAATACTTGCGCCTTTTTTTCACAGTCACTTATAACTGGAGTACCCAGCAGACTTTGTTTTTCCCGATATATACATATATAGATAAATAATTTCGACATTCTCCTGCCCTATAATATTGCTCCCTGTGATATATCTACTCTTTCAGTAAACAGAGGCTTTTCTCTCCTCTATCCTTGTTTTATCCGTTTATTTTCTACGTTTCTCCACAATTTGCTTTAATCGATTTTGATATCCTTTGATTCCACTTTATTTTCTCAACTTCCTCTATTTTTCTTCATCTCTCCCCTCTTCTCTTGCATACTGCCTTTTATTTATTTCCCACGCACTTCCCTCAGTTTTATCTTAATTTACAATTATCCTCCCTCTTTATATTATCTTTTTCTTTCCTCTCTCTCTCTCTCTACCCTCTCCAAATCTCACTCCTATCTGTAATTTTGCTTTTTTCCTTTTTCTACCCATGGATTTTAGTATAAGTCCTTTTTCTATCTCCCTAATCTTCTTACCCACCACTTCCTGTTAAAACCCACAATAACACAACCAATGTTTATCCATATTGTGAAAACACAATAGAACCCTGGTCCATATTTTGGTTTATATCTCGGAAATCGGTTAACATATAAACCATCTGCGTTCTTGAGTTATAAAGAAACCAACTGATTTTACATTAGTTTTTTTTATAAAAGACTAACCCATTCAAAATGCAGCTAAAAAAAAATAAACGTAAGGTGCGATAACCTCCGAAGAGATCTAAGGCCGAGCTTCTCTTCCAATTTGCGTCGTGCTCCTCTTGATTTTCCCTACAAATTGGCCAGACGGGACCTACATTTATGACGACTCCGAACGGCATCTGCAAGGCAGATGAGTTTTCAATGAGAGCTTTTCATGGCAGAAATACACCCGGAGTGCTTACCAAACACTGCCGAGGGCGACCCCGCTTAGAAAAATTTTCTTCTAATTGAAAAACCTTATTTCTAAAATTTTGATGTTGCTTTGCCCGGGGTGTGAACCCAGGGCATACGGTGTGGTAGGCGGAGCACGCTACCGTTACACCACGGTGGCCGCCAGCCTAAATAATAATTTTTTAGCGAACTGCTCAAACCTTGGCTCTCTTGCTAGAAGGAAAAGGCCACAGGTATTAAGCTTGTCGAAGAGGAACCCTTGTACTAAAGTTTTAGCAAATGCCTTCATTAAAAAGAGTGTTTCGAATAGGCCGGACTCTCGTTTCCAGAAATAAAAATTTCCTAAAAAATAAGCAATTCGGAAGTACGTGTATATACGTCAAGAATGGTCCACTTCCTGGGAGGAAATCTTTTTCAAATAATGAGCTAGTCTCGGAAGTATCCATATATCCAACATCAAGCGAATCGAACCGTATTCTATTTTATTTAGAAAAGGTCGGCCCTTGATCTACTTCTCGACATTTGTTGTTAAAAAACACGCCTTTAACCGTTTTGAAGGCAAAATACTGAAATGTGTACATTTTCTCTTTATTCGGTGGTGCCCTTTAGCGTGATGCTCCGACCCCGCACAAACTTTCATACTTACACATAAAGAGTAACATACATAGATGCAGCTGTGTCAGCTCTTTTATTGCTTATATATCTTTATCGTGGCCTCTCAAATTTTGCCGAACTTTATTCTACTGCAATACATATCCTGTTGCCGGATTACTTTCACGGCAACCGTTCATAGAAAGGAAGATTGAAAAATTACAATGAGAAAGCGTTTACTGCAGACAAATTTTTTTCATACTTCTATTTCACTTATGTCAATTATTGCCATTCTTCGTCCTCCTATCACCATTTCAATGCCGTCTAACGTTCAAATCTTTTTATGCATTTCATTTATTCGCTTAAACGTGTGATTCTGATTTTTAATGATGATGTCTGCAAATGCTTCTAATGGCCATCTTCATCAGCATTACCTGATAACACTTATATGCATGTATGCATGTATGTATGTATGTGAGTGCACTTCACCTGTATTCTCATCAACACTTTGACCGAAATCATTAAGCCGAATTTCGAAAATTTTCTTATCTCTTATTTTTGTTTGTGTTTTTTTTACAATTTTCTATTCACTTTTGGCAGACCTTTTGCTATTTTCTGTTGTTTGCTTTGTATGCTTCCTCATCTGGCTTCTTTTTGCTAACCTACGCTTATTCTTGTAATATGGAGGTGAAGGGTTTTGAAAAATGCGGATGCTCGCAACTTAGCAACAAACACATTCACAAATGACGAGCAACAACAATTCGTGAGTGCTTGAAAAAGGAACATATAAATGGGTATCCGTGTATTTATTACTATTATTAGCTCTGGAAGCACTGTGACCTTTGTGCAGATCTATTGGGCATGACCTTTCAGCCTAATTTTGTATGTGAAGGCTTTCAATGTATATAAGTACCTCTTCAAGCTTTTTACTCCATATCACATAGGTATTAAGAGTCACACTATCTAGTTGGGAGTATCTCTGCCTAGCCAGAGCGACGCATTCGCAGAGAATGTGAACCGGCGTTTCAACCTCTAGCTCACAAGAAACGACAAATTTGAGTATCGGATAGATTTAACTTACTTAGGTGATATCGTAGACCACAGTGTCCCGTATAGTAACCAATGAGAGTTCTTAGGTCCTCCCTGCTTAGTTTAATGAGTTGGCTGATATTTTTGTTTCCGGAAGTATAAACAGTTTGGCCTATCTTTTCCCTGGGCAGTTAATCCAGTGACGTCGGAATTGTTTTGTTTCCCAGTTACTTATAGTTTCTCTGTATGTGTGAGTCCACAAAAGTTCTCTGGACCAAAGAATGCTGATATAGCAACATGCTTTGCTATGGAATCTGCATGTTCATTACCTTCATGTCTCTGATGTCCGGGACATTGTTTTTGGTTCGCAATTCATTAAAGATTTCAATACAGTTATCCACTAGCTTAGATGTAACTATGTAGGATTGCAAGGCACGCAGTGCCGCCTGGTTGTCCGACATAATGTAGATGCTCTTCGGTACCCACGGTTACCATTCAGCATCAATTCTTATGAAATATTTTATGGGTCTGTTCAGGGCATGTTATACAGAGAAATATAGAAACCACCAAAATCTTAAAAAAAAAAAAAATAAATGAAGTTAAAAAAGGGTTGTTGGTGATACAAGGAAAGTTTTCCGTCGCTTAAATGTTCACGCAACGTATGGCGCCCTTACTACTTACATAATAGGGTTCCAGTGATACCGAAAAGTAGTTGAAATCATTCAAACAAATAGCCGAAAATATAAACGCTGCATACAGGGTAAGGTGGTGTATGTGAGAGTTATGGTGGCATGAAATGGGAACAAAGACGTATAATTAGAAAAAAGAACATTCGATTGAATGATCTGATTATCTCGAGGGAAGGGATGCAGTATGAAAGAAATGTTGCTTGAATATTTTTGCGGAAAATCCTGCGGGTGATAAATTCCTGTAGGAATGATACCAGCGATCCGAGAACACGTCTTCTCATTGCTTAACAATGATGGAGATGGATAAGCTGATATACCCTGATGGGGAATGTGTATTTCAGTACTTGGCAAGGTCAAAGTGATAAGGGCAGAATATAGGCTTAGATTAAAAAAAAAAAAAACCTGAGTATCAAGTATTTTTTCAACTTGATATGTAAAAAAATAATTTTACGCCTAGAAAACTAATGTTTTTAGGGGAGTAAAACACAATACATGAAACTGCCCCAAAAACAAAAAATTCCGTTTTTTAGAGAAGCTTCGTCGGCTACTTATCTAATCAATGTAACAACCGATAACGACGACTTTGTTATGGCATTCAAGGAGTTGATAAGCTCAATTCATAGCTTTCGCAATCCAATTGTCAACCTCACCTACATGAGTCGAAATATGTAACAAATATAAATGTAGCACACACATATTTGCCAGGTGAAGGTCTGGCGATAGGCAAGGTGGTCTAGAAAGGTCAATGTCATATTAAATCGTTCCCGATATTGAAAGAGTTGCGTTACACAACCTCTTGATTCAATTTGATATTTTATTCGCCTCTTACGACAGGCATACCTACTGCGGGACAATTTTAAGACCCCTAACCCGCTGGCGATCCCCTCGCCAAGTCAGCGGCTTCTTATTCGTTTCTTATAGGATTTTAAAGCCGGATTACAGATGCATCAACGATTTTATTGCGATCTATTTCATAACAATTAAAAATTTATAAAAATGGATACATTTTCGATATCAAAACTATAAATTTTTAATAAAAAATCGATAACATTTTGAAAGCAAATCGACACCTTTTCGCAAATCAGTAAGACAATAAAACTCCGTTAAGAAATTGAAAATTCGATAACAAATCGACAAATTTTCGATAAAAAACATGTATAATCTTTTGGTAATTTATCGATAATTTTTCCATAAATAATCAATGAATTTTCGACTGAAAGTCGATATTTTTTTGATATTATATCTATATATTTGTGATAGCAAATCGTCAAATTTCGATAATTTTTTTAATACTTATATCGAAAAGTTTTTTTTTAATAATCGATAGCTTTTCAATAGTGAATCAATTAATTTTCCTTGCTGGATTCAGCATCTTATTTTACTCATATCAATATTATAATATAGCGGTCGCCGTTGTGTGGTAGTAGCGTGCTCCGCCGACCACATCGAAGATCGTGAACTCACGCCCCGGGCCAAGCAACATCAAAATTTTATAAACAAGTTTGTTTAGTTAGATGAAAGTTTTTCTAAACGGGGTCGCCTCTCGGTAGTATTTTGGCAAGCACTACAAATGTATTTCTACCATGAAAAGCCTCTTAGTGAAAATGCATCTGCCATACAAATGCCATTCGGAGTCGGCATAAAACATGTTGGTCCCGTCCCGACAACTTGTAGGAAAGATTAAAAAAGGGCACGTCGCAAATTGTAAGAGAAGCTTGACCTAAATTTATCAGTCATTTTGGTATTTGAGAGTAGGTGGTGTTTAAGAATTGACACCAAACTACCACATAAAGCCAAGCCAAGTACTACCGTTAGCGAATATGATGGCGTTTACTCTGTTCGAGAGAAAAGTTCTATTTATAAAATAATACTTACCTTTTTTATAGCACTTAAATTAATATACATAAATACTTACACCGGTAACTCAATCATTATTAATAGTGTAAAATATCAATTTGTCAGATAATAAAAAAAAAAACAAAGCATTTCCATATTTCACTAAAATCCTTCACATTAATAACCACCAAGCACATATGGCAAATTTCAAGCAAATCAAATAGTACTTGGGACACACATCGTTTGATAATAGGCATATGTGTGCAACTACTTAAATATATGTGTTCTAGGTCAGGTGATCCCGAAGCAATTTAATACAGTAGAGATTTTCATTTATGGTAGCTACCAGAAAGTTCAAGCAAGAGTTGCTTTCTTCATAAATTTAAATTTTCCAATTTATCTAAATACACCAACCTCCAAGCTTTCCATTTTAGCCATAACTATTGTAGCAAATTTCAAGAGTTCTAATTATTCTGCCCATTCTGTTATCGCTCAAATCGCTGAGCTTTCGAATAATTAACTCAAATATTCAGTTTAGTGTTCACTTTTTACGAAACTACTCTGGTTCACAATTTAATTACTCGTTTACTTCACTTACAAAAAAATTGACTACTACTTAGCTTTCTGAACTTTTACACCAGGGCTATTCATTTCATAGCACAATTGGCCGTCTCAATTCACACGCATATGATTCGCTCTGTCGTCGTTAATTGAGTTCTGCGGCAGTTACTCACGAACGTACGTACAAAAAACGTGTCAGCTGACATGACCTATCTTATGAGCGTGCAATGTAAACGAAAACTCATCGACGTGCAACGCCCGTACGTACGTAGCTCGGAACGTAGTAATCAAAAAAATTTTGATTTTTTCCGTATGAACGTGTCAGCTGATCGCTCTCTCACTAGACAGAGTTTCCTAGTAAACTTTTGTGCGCTAATTTTTGACCGGTTGCAGTTTCATGCAAAAACACCTAATTAAAGTTCGAAAAATTGTGAAAATAATTCGAGCTAATTATGTAAAAGTGCAGATTGTAAATATGTAATTTATTTGTATTTATTTAATATTAATTCCAGCCTTTTACAACATCAAAAATTAAATTGGAAAAAGTTGATGTTTGCATAAGCATGCATGTAAAATGGTCAATGGTAACAGTGCTTATCTGTAAACAATACACAAACAAATATGTTATGTAATGTACACAAACGCACACATTGATTCCTACGGGCTTGAGAGTTCGTTCAAACGTGTTTCGTACGACAAACGTCCGTACGTACGTCACACGTCGGTGGGTAATTGCCGCTTTAGTAGTCGCTTGGCACTTGGCGTAGAAACATCGGTGGTGGCTATCGGCTGATCGGTATCAAAATATGTATGAAAAATTATGCGCGATACATATCTTTGTTGTTTGCTAGTAAGCGAATAAATGAAAAATCAATTCATCCGCACGATCATCGCTACGATTGTGTTCTCACTAATACAGGTGCACTTTCAGTTTTGAATAGCCCTGTTTTACACTCTCAGTTTCCTTCTTCCCCTTTTTCTCTCAGAGTATACACTTTTCACGGACAGCTTTCTTAAGCTCCCATTACTGATACTTAGCATAGACTTGACTTGACTTGGCAACTTAGCCACGATTATGTTCCACTTGGCACATACAATCTGGCATCATAATCAACATTGAAATTTATTTTTAAATAAATGTCAATTTGTATGACAAAATGTCAAAATGAAATGGAAATAAACAAATGGCATCTCAAAATGTAAACGTCACATAGAACTTATATAGAAAATCAAAATTCAACAGACTTCTAAGTCAAGTTAAGTGTTGCTAAGTTTTGAGTAATCAGTAACATGCAATGTTCATTTAAAAGAACTGTAATTGACAACTCTCAAGCCAAGTCTAGTCTATGCTAAGTATCAGTAATGCGCCCTTTAGTCGCTTGCTTATTTATTTCTCATTTATGTTTATAAGGCCAGATGCGCTCTTTACTGCTGCATCTCATATTCTCTGTTCCTTTCTATGTTTATGTGTGTATATGCTTGAGTAATATCCGATCTTTATTGCTGTATACATGTATGATGGCTGTTTTCTATTTCATCCGCTTGTCTCGCTGTTGTTGTTGTCCAGCTATTTTAACTAGCGGCATAGTGATGTACTGAAACTGTTTATATTATTATTACAATTATAATTTCTATTTCTTAGCTATAAATCCGCTGTACCGAGCCACGGAAGTTACATTTGGAGGATTTCGGTATTCGTTATCTTGGGATTGATAGTTTTATTGTGTAGGTTAATGCTGACATAAAAGATTCACACTGACATTTAACTGACTTTGATAAATGATGTAATGATAACAAATGTAGAGGCTATTTAAGGTGGATTTGTATGGGTTAAAGTGTGTATGTTCACATGCGTGTACTTTTGATATTCATAAGTATGAACTTTTTGTATAGTTTGTCACTTGATGTAAGATGCTTTTGGGCATAAAACAAGATGTGAACAATTTTCGATAAATTTTAACACGTATGGGTAAGTTGTCTTTAAAAGTTTTAAAAACTTTATTCATTCGCCTTAAAGCGGCTTACACAAAACAATTACCAGTTGCTTTGGACGATACCAGTTTGCTTTGAAACAATTTGAGAACTTTCTTAAAAAAAGAAAATTTATTATCATTAATATAGAGCTTAGCTCCGTGAGGACATAACATAGACAGAATGGGTCCATAGGGTTACCTGAAATTTTTTAAAGGACCAAACCGAAAGCCCTTATTAGAATCAAAGACTAATGTTATAAAACAACTCCATTTTTTTGGCAAATATTGGAATCTTTCTATGCCACTTGCTGCTTCGAGGACTAATATCTGTATCTTTCTAAATAGCTGGAGTCTTAGTTGCCTTCTCCAACCTTCCTAGGTCTGCTGTCACTGACCAAGCTTTATATAACTGCATGTGACGCCAAAAGGCAGTGTCCAGTCTGAATACCTATCGTAGGCCTACAGTCCTTTCTTTTAAAAGATAACAATAACTTTGTTAGTCTAAGGTTGTAGGACCTACACTTGATCCTCGACATTTAACAGCTCCGCTTCGGATCCACGTCTTTCCAACTTGGTCGGTCATGTGCAAAACTCGCCTTCTCTTAATATCGTATAATCTGTTGGAACGTTCATGAAGCAAACGATTACTGCCTTAGTTACTGCTAAGTATAAAGTTTGACGCGGCTGCAGTTTAAGCTATTTTCTTCTTGCGTTCCTATTGCTTTGGTTACGCCTACTAATTTCACCTTAAAAAACAACCGGTATCTGACAGCTTATAGGATCTGTTTAATTCCGGTTAAGCAAAGTATAACGTCGGCCCAATTCCTTCCCATACTTTGGAACCATCAGTGTTCACGTATATCATCTCGTCTGCCATAAGGGCACATTTGCGGCAACCATCCACCCTAATGGTGGTTCTAAAAGCCTTGTCAAAGCACAGATAGGGAATAAGGTAGTCTGTTTGTCCAATTTTTGATGAAGTTATACTAGTATGGCCGTATGATCTGCGCTCAAACTTCCCGGAAGAAGTGAGCCTCATTGCAGTTATTTACGCTATGTTTTTTGCCACCCGGTCTTAAGTAGGCATGTGTAATATGGCGTACAATGAAGTAGTCGGAATGTTTTATAGGTTTTCGTTATGCTTATATTTGGTAGCCGTCAACACTTTTTAAGCTAGGATTAAGGACTTCATATAATAGGATAGGCCCTATAATAGCAGTAAATATCTAATGAGAAGATTATTTTTACGTATGACAACTGCAACATCATAAGCGTACATAAGTTTGACGAGTGCCTCATCGAACTGCCTGAAATTGATAGCCAGCGTCCACAGCAGTAGTGGTAATACCCGGACCTTAGGGGTGGTTTTCTCCAATGCATTCGCAACCTCATGCAACCTCCATCGTAAATAAATTTTCTTGCAGTTTCACATGCAGCCGTGTTGGACCTTATCTACCCATCTATCAGCCTCACAAAGATTTTGAGCTGAAATTATGTTAACCCTTTCGCGATATTGTTTTCATATGACAACAGTAAATTTTGAAATGCCGTCAACACTCTCTTGTAAAAAATATCAACTTTTTTCGTACACATTTTCAAAAGTTGAGGTTTAGTGGTTAAATAGAAATAAAATAAATTATAATCGCCCATTAAATATCGGTAATATAACATTTTAAAAGAAAGTCTTCTGGCATATAGCACTTTACTCTGAAATTTGTGTTTTGCATTTCTAAATTTTTGAGGTATTTTGGGCAAATTTTTTCATCAATTTTTGAAAAAATATGTGGATAAATGTCCACTCTGTCGTTTGGCATATAAATATTATTTCGCTCGAAGCTTTAAAAGTCGTGCTAATTTTTAAAACTAAGCTTGTTGCCATATGGCAACAAACTTCTCATAAGGGGTTAATTTGCATTAGATTGCAGAGGAAATTGATTTGCGATTGAAACTCGTAGCATAAAGACGTGTTCTTGTTTGCGGAATAATATTTTCAAATATCGCAAGAAAAATAAGCGACAGAGTTATAAAAAAAATTTCGAGGAGTCAGATCCTTCAGATTTTGGAGATTCGGAATCGGAAGAAACATTAGGGGATTTATTTGAGGCATTTGACAATAATAAAACTTTCATGATGGAGGAGCTTTCTCGTCCAGGTCCGTATGATATAAGTATTACAAATATAAACGGAGAATGTAATGACGAACTAGTTTTGGATGCAAATGGCCCTAGCCCAGAAGCTTGTGCTTCGGACTATCAACCAAAACAATTTAATGACTTTCGATGGAAAAATACTTCGTGGGCTCCTCCACAAGCTGTGTTTTCTGAATCTTATCCAAGTAACGATGTAAAACTTCCAGTACACTACTTTTTGGAGTACTTCACTGTAGACTTTTTTGAAGAAATAATACAGGCGATAACCAAGCCTTTGTTTTAAAAAACGGTCGATAATTTTCCTTAGCGAAAGAAGAATTTTTTAAATTTCTTGGTTTGGAGGTTATGATTGGTACAATTGGTTAGCCCAGATTGGATATGTACTGAAGAGCACCAACATATATTCCGGCATTTCGTCAAAATATGTCAAAGAATAGATTTCATTCCTTGCAGAACAACTTGAAGTTCACAACAAGTGATCCATTAATATCAATTAGTATATATGTAAATATGTATTTAATAGATGTGTTTACTAAAAAGTTGTATACTTTCCCCATAGAAGATAATATTTGCATGGAAGAATGATGGTACCTTTCAAAGTAAAGACTGCCTTAAGGCAATTTATGCCTAAATAGACAATTAAATGGGGAATTAAATTATTTTGTCTATGTAGTTCAAATGGCATGTTGTACGACTTTGAAATATATCAAGGAAAAATACCGTTATTTCTGGACCAAAGCTAGAAGTTTGCTCCGATAGAGCCGCTTAAAGATGTGCAAAGATTTTTAGTTGAAAAAAAGACGAAAGTTGGTATAGCTCAGCCAAACATTTGGCTGTGCTCCAATAAGATCTAGACGGCGGCGAAATTGTAATGCGCAGCCGTGCGCGGCGAGTGGAAAGGCGCAAATTCACAAGAATTGCCATCGTCAGCAACGATCCTTTTTCCAACGAATTAGTCAAGCATTATTACCCGGCAATCGCGGAGGCGCTCCTTTTGTATAGTTATATACACAACATTCATATTAAATTCCTTTAAACATATGCGTTTGTTTTTGAAGTTTGAAATTAAAGTAATATAAACTAAATTGAATTTGGAAAATTATAACGTTTTAAAGAAAAACAACCATCTTTTTATTTATTGAATTGGAGTGTAGCGAAGAAAGACCAAGTTTGTTCATGGTCCTTCGTAGCCATCTTTGGCCCACCCTAAAATTTTAAAACAAAAACATTTTTAATTGACTTTTAATCGAATTTTTTCGTCCGCAAAAAAAAAAAAAAAACAAAACAAACAAGTAAAAAATCCCAAATAAATCAGTGCAGTGAGTGCATACAAAAACACACGAGTTAAATAAAACTTAACAAAAGAATGACAGTGTGTGTTCAAAAATAGAGATACGACAAAAAAAAAACATATGACAAATATAAATTGAGAAAAACAAACATATACGAGTATACATAATCCAATATACATATATACATATCTATATACTGAAAAAAAAAAATAAAAGATACAAATTCAAAAAATTGCAAAAATTTTGGAAACATTTGTCAAAAAGTATAATTGTAAAAAAAAAACCAAAAAGTGCTGGTGCTGGTTAAAAAACAAATATATACATATATACAATCGTATTTAAAAACACAAAAAAATTGCGGAAAAAATTTAAAATTTCAAAAAAAAAGTTAGAAAATTTTTTTTTTTAAATTGTGGGCGCACTCATCAAAAGTGCGCAAACACTTATCTACATATACTCACAAAATTTGCGAAATTATTTTGTGGTACACAAAAAGAAAAAAAATCTTTTGAAAATTTTGAGAAAAGACAAAAAACAATCAAAAAATCACAAAAATCATCTTTACCTAAGCAACAACAAGCAGAGCAGACAGCAACAATAAGGAGCAGAACATACAGGCATTGGTGAGTAGGCAGTTTTTATTTTTCATAAAAATATAGAAAATAAAACTTTTTTCCACAAGTTATATTATTTTGTGTAAACTGCAAAAACATATATATATATATATCCACATATATACTTGAATATTGCGGAAATTTTCTTACCGTCGGTTTTACTGCAACTTTTTTGCAACCAAAAATTGGTAGAAAATACTCCGCTATACCAATAGGCAAAATCCGCCAATTATATATATATATATATATGAATATATATTTCTAGTGGTATTTAACCAACAAAAAATTGCAGTTTACTTGCCTACTCAAATCCACTGTGCAAAAACAACATCGGCAAAATCTTCTTCTACAGCTGAGTTTACCCCGTTGTTCACACAGAGCGTTGAACTTGTCGATACAGTTCAACTTCTTCCAAGTGATTTTTTCTTGCTTGCCAGCATATACAAAAATCGTAATATTCATACGTACTTACTTACATACATGTACAAATAATTTCAAGTTGCTTTTCCAGCATTCATACTTTGAGAACATCATACGTGTTTACTCACACGTTCAAGTCGCTCTTCCAGCGACATTTTCCCCGCACATAGAGCTACATTAGCAACGAGAGTTGTGTACTGCTGATCAAATTTCTCAACCTCTCTCATATTTGCAATTTTTTCATCTTTCTTTGCTGCACTCTCCCAACAGTGCAATCAAGCGCACTCAGCTTCACAAAGACACGCGACATTAAAGCGACGAAGAAGCGAATCAAAACAAACTCTTCTGTTTGTAAACATAAACAGAGAATCTCATCTGATTCACGTGCATACGTTCGCACAAACAAACATATATACATACGTTTGTATATTGCGCACGTACGTTTGTACTTATTCTGTCGTACAAAACTAAGTTTGAGATATTTTCGTCCCTATAGGAACTTTCAAAAAAATATCCATACAAACTTCAAGTACATATTATTATTTTCTAATATATACATACCTATATATACCAGTAATTTACAAATACACGTTTATTTCCACACGTATATTTACACGTATATATAAGTGAAAAGTGTTTGTGATTTTTTTTAAGGAACGTCCCGTTGTCCGTGCTTGACTCTATTGTTCAAAAAAAAAAAAAAACACAAACACCGCCACCAATTTAAATCCCCTTTTTTAAATTTCTGTGGCACGAAGAGTTTTCCATCTTCAAATTTTGCGAACGTTCTCTGAGCGGACACATACTTTATTCGGTTTTTTTGGTGAAAACCCAAAAGCTTGCATAAAATGCCTCGCAGTCCCCCAAAAACGTCCGAAACCGGGACAAAACCAAAAGGTGGCCCAAAGGAAGAAACGGCCAAGGAGAGGTCAACATCCCCCCGGAAATCCAAATCAGTTGACCCATCCGCGCAAAAGTTCATCGCGGAAAGTGACAATCTGATGAGATACTGTGCAAAATTCAACGAAGCACCGATTCAGGATCACACTGAATCGTATCTCATGATAAAGGACAAATCACTAGATGATTATTGGGCACGACTTCAATCGGTTTACGATCTGGTTTTTTCGAAACCAGACGAAAGTTTCCCTGAAGACTTCAAGAGTTCAGTGCAAGGCAAACAATGCGCCTGCCTTGATACGTATGAAGTGACTAAAGCAAAAATTGCCGATCAACTTTCATTGATCAAAATGATGGCAACGCCGAGTCCACCACCCCGCGTGGAACAACCCCCGGCTGAGGCAAATATTTACCTCAAGGTCCCAGCCTGCGACACGGAGACCTTTTATGGTGGCTATGAAGAATGGCCCGCTTTTCGTGACATGTTCACAGCGGTGTACATTAACCACCCAAGGTTCTCCCGTGCTCAGAAATTGTACCATCTCCGGTACAAAACGCAAGGCAAAGCCGGCTCCATCGTCAAACAATATGCGTTGAGCGATGATAACTTTGACCTTGCCTGGGAAGCTTTACGGTCACGATACGAAAACAAGCGTATCTTGGTTGACAACCAGATAAAATCCTTACTGACTCTTGCCACTATTCCATCCGAAAATAGTGAGCAACTTCAGAAATTGCAAAATACAATAAACAACTGCCTATCGGTCCTTCACTCCCAAGGAGTTACGACAGACAGTTGGGATCCGATTCTGGTGTACGTTTGTTCATCAAAGCTCCCAGAAACAACCCTGTCACTTTGGGAACAGTCTCTCTCTTCTCGAAGAGATCTACCCTCATGGTCACAAATGAACGACTTTCTCACCTCGAGATATGAAGTCGTTGAAAGGGTCAACAGGCTTCAACCAAGCAAACAAAAACCAGTCGCTCATCAAAATTCTACGCAAAACAGGTCCTTCAACAGGACGCAAACCCTTGTGGCAGAATCTAAAAAGGAAACTTGCCAATGTTGCAACTCCCCGCACCTTATTAGATTCTGTCCACGATTCAAACGAATGTCTGTGCAAAACCGGACACAATTCATAAAACAAGCTAAGCTGTGTACAAACTGCCTTAGCAGCACTCATATCATCAATGAGTGCACGAGCAAGTGGTCATGTTCGACATGTCATCAACGGCATCACACGCTGTTGCATGCGAGCCCACAAGCTCAAAGTTCCACCCCGCGAACGAATGCACCAAACGTGCAGCACACAACTGCTGAGTCAACATCTCCCGTTCGACAAACGCAGAATAGCTCCGATTCTGGCGAGCTACCGTGTTGTTCAAAACACGCACCGGTTCAATCATTGCATGCAGCCAATGATAACCAAATTCTCCTTCCTACTGAATTGGAATTATTTCAACTGAGAGCCCTTATTGATCAAGGCTCGGAAAGAACTTTCATTTCCTCGAAAGTGCAAAAACGGTTGAAACTTCCATTCGAACATTCAAAGTTCGAAATCTCTGGCATGGGTGGACAAGTCGTACAAAAGTCCTCCAAGCTTTGTCCTTTGACACTGGTTGCATCCAAGGCCATGAAAAGGATAAAGGCTCATGCCATTGTGTTGCCGCAACTAACAACAAATCTACCAACATCCACCATTAGTCGCAAAATCTGGCAGCAGTTCAAACTCCTTGAGCTCGCTGATCCCAGTTGCCACATACCAGGTCAGACTGACATGGTCATTGGCAGCGACATACTTCCACAAATTCTGCTGGAAGGTATAAAAAAGGTGTACGGTAGCATACTTGCGCAACAAACCATTTTTGGTTGGATTCTCAGTGGTCCAATAACTGAAAATATTGTGTCATTCTCGACGCAAGTCCAAGCGTCAAACGAGACACTCAGTTCTCAACTGAGAAAATTTTGGGAAGAGGAGGAAATTCCACAACCTCCACAGATATCCCCCGAGGATGAAGCGTGTGAGCAGATATATGCAACAACCACGACACGTGCACCAAACGGTCGATACATTGTGCGACTTCCATTCAAGGAAGAGTTTCCTGAAAAACTCTCCCTCGGCAAATCCCGCCCGGCTGCTCTGCAGCAGTTTTTCAGCATGGAGCGATCGCTTCAGAAAAAGGGGGAGTTAGGTACAATGTACAACAATGTGTTGCAAGAATATCTCGACTTTGATCACATGGAATCTGCCGACCCATGCGAAATAACTTCGAATGGCAAGGTCTTCTCATTTTACTTGCCACATCATGCGGTAGTCAAACCAGATAAGGTCACCACCAAAGTTCGTGTGGTTTTCAACGCCTCTAAAAAATCTGGGTCAGGAAAATCCCTGAATGACGTGCTATACACTGGTCCAACTCTGCAACCAGATCTCATGCTACTAATTCTACAGTGGCGCATGCATAAGTATGTGTTCAATGGAGATATTGAAAAAATGTACCGTCAGATCCTTATACACGAGGACGACAAAGATTTTCAGCGAATCCTATTTCGCAAATCGGCCAACTCCAATGTTAGCGATTTCAATCTAAAAACGGTTACATTCGGCGTCAATTGTGCACCATATCTCGCTATTCGTACGTTGCATCAACTATCCGATGACACGAAAGCGACATTCCCGTTGGCTGCAACAATTCTCAAGACGCAAACCTATGTCGACGACATCCTATCCGGAAGTCATACCATCGATAACGCCACTGAATCACTCGTTCAAGTGATAAACGCCCTAAAATCAGCTGGTTTCATACTAAAGAAACTAACGGCTAATCACCCGGCCATATTAGAACAGTTTCCGAAGGAGGATCTTCTAGACTCCAACTTCTTAAAATTTGAGAGCACTTCCAATACCAAAACTCTTGGCATTCGATGGAACGCGCTCACGGACAAATTTTCATACACCATTCTGCCGGAACACACCCAAAATGCGGTCACAAAGCGACAAATTTTATCTTCTGTTGCAAAACTTTTTGACCCGGCAGGATGGCTGTCGCCAGTTATGATCCAGGCCAAGATGCTTCTCCAAGAAATCTGGCTGGATGGAAGCGATTGGGATGAAAGCGCCAAACCCGCGACATTATCAAAATGGCAACATTTCGCAGAAAATCTGCCAGATATTTTCCACATCGAAATCCCTCGATGGGTTAATGTCGTTCCAGGGCAAGACACTCAAATCCACAGGTTCTGTGATGCCTCGGAAAAAGCATATTGCGCAGCGATTTACATCCGCACACATGTGGGCAACCAAATAAAATCTTCTCTTTTGGTTGCGAAGGGCAAAGTTGCCCCCCTAAAAACTGTAAGCTTACCCCGCTTAGAGCTAATTGGTGCAGTCCTACTCGCAAAACTGGCTTCAACTGTTCGAAAACAGCTCGACTTACAAGCATGCAACATATACTTATGGTCAGATTCTGAGATTGTACTAGCCTGGCTAGAGAAATCTCCATCGACCTGGAAGACTTATGTGGCCAACCGTACCTCTCAAATTCGAGAATATCTTCCCAGCGGCACCTGGCGCCATGTATCTAGCCAAGACAACCCTGCTGATCTTGGCACACGTGGTTGCAATCCGCATGATTTGATAGGCTCTTCACTTTGGTGGCACGGACCACAATGGCTTTCTTGCCACGTTTCGGCATGGCCAAAGCCGAAAGCAGGTAGTGCTTCTCCACCCGAGAAACGCAAGGTCGAAGCATATCACGCACTCGAGGAAGAGGACGATATTCTCCAACGCTTCTCCTCATACTCTCGAGCTCTCCGTGTGATTGCATACGTGTTCCGCTTTGCGAACAATGCCTGCAGCAAATCCAAATCGGTGGCAACACATAATCCCCATCTGACGTACAAAGAGTTGCAACATGTGAAAACGCGGCTTGTGGCAATGGCACAATCTCGCCATTTCGGGGCGGAAAAGAGCGCCTTACAAAACAATATGCCAATAAGCAAAAAGAGTTCCCTTCTGGCTCTTGACCCATTTCTGGATGGATACGGGCTCCTACGTATCGGTGGAAGATTGGAACATTCTACAATGCAATACAACGAGAAGCATCCAGTAATCCTTCCTCCGGATTCGAGGCTCTGCCAGTTGTATCTGGAGTTCTTACACCGCCTGCTTCTTCATGCAGAAATGCGGTTAATGCTCCAAATGGTGAGGCAAGAGTACTACGTACCAAAACTAAAGCCTCTTATAAAGAAATGCATTTTTCAGTGCAAATCTTGCACGCTTTTCAAACAGAAAACGCGCACGCAAATAATGGCAGCTCTACCACCTGAGCGCTGCAATTTCTCACTCCCCTTTTCCACAACAGGAGTAGACTTTGCAGGTCCATTCCAAATAAAAGCGTCGGTTCTGAGGTCGACCACTATCATAAAAGGGTACGTGGCTGTATTCGTCTGTTTTTCCACAAAGGCAGTACACCTCGAGCTATGCTCGGACCTTACTACTGAAGCCTTTCGAGCAGCATTCGCCCGATTCGTTGGCAGACGAGGTTATCCCTCAAAAATGATGAGCGACAATGGTAAAACGTTCATTGACGCTCAGCGCGCACTCGAACGCGACTTCGTTAAATTTCTTAACGAATGCTCTGCGGACATTGTACAGAAATATGCCCCTCAGGGAATAAACTGGCAGTATATTCCACCCAGCGCCCCTCATATGGGCGGCTTGTGGGAATCCGCAGTAAAAAGTTTTAAAACCCACCTCAAAAAAACCGCTGCATCCCACAAGTTTACTTTCGAAGAATTCACGACGCTGTTGGTGCGTATTGAAGCAGTTCTCAATTCGAGGCCTCTTACCTCACTATCCCAGGACCCAGCTGACTTCACAGCGCTCACTCCGGGTCACTTCCTTCGAGGTGCACCGCTATTAGCCATTCCTGAGCCAAACGCGGAAGACCTCTCCTGGATAAATCGATGGGAAAAGCTCAAATCGCTTCATCACCAATTCAGTCGACGCTGGAAAGAGGATTATTTGAAGGACCTTCAGAAACGCTATAAATGGCAAACGCCACAGCGAAATCCTCAACCAGGCGACCTCGTCGTAATTAAAGAAGATTCACTCCCACCCACCGAGTGGCGTCTGGGACGAATCGAGAACGTTCGCCACGGACCTGACAACCATGTTCGGGTTGTAGAGGTTCGCACCCAAAATGGGCTTGTCATGCGCCCCTTAGTTAAACTGTGCTTCCTTCCAATGGAGCACTCTTCGAGCACAGCGCTCTAACTGATATACGTTTCCCCTGTATAATTAAATTTCCGTTTATCATCCGCTGTATCCAACTACTTCTCGTTTCTCTGTCTGCTCTTATACTTCCAGGACGACATCCATCTGGCTCTCACGGCAGAGACCGACAACTGCCTTCAGTGTCGGCTCTGCCTCCACTACCACGCGCAGAGGACCGATCGAAGAAACCAGCGGCAACTCCCAAACCGGAACATATGGCCAAGCGCACGATCACGCGCACCCCACGAGGCCTGCCAACGACACAATATAGCCAGTCGCGCCTCAACTATCACCATCCGCGCCTTGCAGGAACTGCAGAAGGTCCTTACAAGCACCTCCCTGCAGGGCGGGCAGGATGTTTAAGCCGCCTCCAATAAGATCCAGACGGCGGCGAAATTCTAATGCGCAGCCGTGCGCGGCGAGTGGAAAGGCGCAAATTCACAAGAATTGCCATCGTCAGCAACGATCCTTTTTCCAACGAATTAGTCAAGTACTATCACTCGGCAAACGCGGACGCGATCCTTTCTTTAACGTTCCAACAACATATATATATACAATTATAACATATAATTTTTGTAATCTCCAAAGTTATTTTTTTTAAAGTGAATTTTGTAAAATCATGGACAACCAAAGAAGAAATTAAAAGGTTTAAATTTATAACGTTTTATGAAAAAAAACTGAAACATCTTTTTCTTTGTGCGAAAGTGAAGAGTGTAGCGAAGAAAGACCCGGTGAATTTGTTCAAACAAGAACATGGGAAGAGTTGATAAAATAGACTTTCTTCTTTCATCGTATATGATATCGATACGGTCAAGGAAATGGACACTTAAAATATTTGACCACTTTATTGACCTGACCTAATGCAACTCATGGCTAGAGTACAGGAAAGATTATGAGGGTAATAATAAAAGCCAAAAGCAGAAACACGTATATATGCTTGAGTTCCGCAACGTTATTGCTGATGAACTGCCAGCGCCAGCAAATAAGGACGCATGTTCTCGCAAACGTGGACGGCCAAAAGTCTTGTTGAATGAAAAGTTCGGCAGTCTATCAACTTCTAGAACGAGACATGAAACAGCACCATTAGTTTCTGTCGGATATGATGGAAATCAGCATTGGGGGGAGTACACTGAGAAAAAAAACACAGATGCAAATTAAAAGGATATTCAGGATTTTCCAGATACAAATGTTCAAAATGTTCGGTTCACCTATGTCTACCCAACGGTGATCGGGATTGCTTTAAGGACTATCACTGCAGCGACTAAGTTCTTGGTAAGATATTTCTTTCCTTTGTATTATTTTAAGTAACTTATATAGCTCTAGTTTTTTGTATTACTTTTTATGCTACGATTTTTTGTTTTTAGTTTATATCTTTATTCACTTTTTAATATGTAAGTATATATTTAGAGTATTGAATGGATTTTTTGAATTAAAATCTTTTTTATTGTTTTAAGCTAGTTTAGAACTCTAGATTTATTAAAAATTTAAATTTTGATGTCAAACCAAATTTTAATAATCGAACCTTTATTCAAAACCAAAAAAATACTACTTTTCTTTACCATACAAAACATTTGTTAACATATGGCAACATAAGAAAACAGCACTTAACAAAAAAAAATTTCCAAAAAAAATTTATTTGCATTGTTATTGGTGCTAAAACAAATATTCAGACAAAATTTTGGATTTTATGAATGGCGCCATAAAAATATGTAGCGAAAGGGAAAAAGGGCAATGAGTCTGTAGTCTCTGAGATATATATGCCCGATCTTTACCGCCTTTGGTAGTGAAACTGCACGCGCAGCTCTCCGATACATGCGGTTCATGATACAGTCTTATCTAAAGATTTTCCGTGATCACTCTACTCAATTTGTAGCATGCCATATATATAATATCATATGCACCCGGTGATTCGGACTCCAATAGTAGTAATGTTTATAGCAGCACCACAAAAAATTCGATTAAAATTTTAAAACGTGAATCATTCGAACTAGTGAAATAAGCTCCATAGTATAAATTATATAAAACGGTTATTGAGTTTATGTATCAAAACAAATAAAATATTTGCATTTAGCTAATATGTCATTTGTAAGGACCCATTAAGAATAATTAGCTTTTGCGCATGGGTTCATTTTCACATAAAAGTCAACGATGAAACTTTGTCGACTGGGAGCTTTGTATAATTTCATATCCTATCAGTGAATTGCATGCCAATTTTCTGACCTCACGTAAATTTACGTGCCTGAACCAAACCAAAAGACACACGTGTACACACGTATGCACCTTATAATACATGGGCAGCCACACCTTTCAGCAACAAACAGAAAAAAAAACATTGGCAGATTTAACAGGAATTAACAGTGTCACGCTTAACTATTCACGACAAAGCCTTATTGTGGTTCCGGTTCGTGCATAACGCAGTTTGCCATGTTTGTATGCATGTAAGTTAGCCAATAAATGAATTTCTAACTATAAACAAGAAAGGAAGGCTAAGCTCGGGTATAACCGAATATTACATACTCATCTGAGAGCTATGGAGACAAAATAAGGGAAAATCACCATGTACGAAAATGAACCTAGGGTAACCCTGGAATATGTTTGTATGACATGTGTATCAAATGGAAGGTACTAAAGAGTATTTTAAGAGGGAGTGGGCCATAGTTCTATAGGTGGACGCCATTTAGGGATTTCGCCATAAAGGTGGACCAGGGCTGACTCTAGAATTTGTTTGTACGATATGGGTATCAAATAAAAGGTGTTAATGAATATTTTAAAAGGGAGTGGGCCTTAGTTCAATAGGTGGACGCCTTTTCGAGACATCGTTACAAAGGTGGGCCAGGGGTGACTCTATAATGTATTTGTACGATATGGGTATCGAATTAAAGGTATGAATGAGGGTTTTAAAGGGCAGTGGTGGTAGTTGTATATGTGAAGTTGTTGGCAGTGGTAGTAGTTGTATATGTGAAGGCGTTTTCGAGATATCAACCAAAATGTGTAATAGGGTGACCCAGAACATCATCTGTTGGGTACCGCTAATTTATTTGTATATGTAATATCACGTACAGTATCCCTGCCAAGATTCCAAGGCTTTTGATTTCGCCCTGCAAAACTTTTTCATTTTCTTCTACTTAATATGGAAGGTGTCACACCCATTTTACAAAGTTTTTTTCCAAAGTTATATTTTTCGTCAATAAACTAATCCAATTACCATGTTTCATCTCTTTTTTCGTATTTGGTATAGAATTATGGCATTTTTTTAATTTTTCATAATTTTCGAAATCGAAAAAGTGGGCGTGGTCATAATCGGATTTCGACCATTTTTTACACCAATATAAAGTGAGTTCAGATAAGTTTGTGGACTGAGTTTAGTAATGATATATAGATTTTTGCTCAAGTTATCATGTTAACGGCCGAGCGGAAGGACAGACAGTCCACTGTGTATAAAAACTGGGCGTGGCTTCAAACCGATTTCGCCCTTTTTCGCAGAAAACAGTTATAGTTCTAGAATCTAAGCCCCTACCAAATTTCACAAGGATTGGTAAATTTTTGTTCGACTTATGGCATTAAAAGTATCCTAGACAAATTAAATCAAAAAGGGCGGAGCCATGCCCATTTTGAAATTTTATTTTGTTTTTATATTTTGCTGCACCATATCATTACTGGAGTTGAATGTTGACATAATTTACTTATATACTGTTAAGATATTAAATTTTTTGTTAAAATTTGACTTAAAAAAAAATTTTTTAAGTGGGCGTGGTCGTTCTCCGATTTTACTAATTTTTATTAAGCATATATATAGTAATAGGAGTAACGTTCCTGCCAAATTTCATCATGATATCTTCAACGACTGCCAAATTACAGCTTACAAAACTTTTAAATTACATTCTTTTAAAAGTGGGCGGTGCCACTCCCATTGTCCTAAATTTTACTAATTTTCTATTCCACGTCATAAGCTCAACTCACCTGCCAAGTTTCATCGCTTTATCCGTCTTTGGATAATGAATTATCGCACTTTTTGTGTTTTTCGAAATTTTCGATATCGAAAAAGTGGAAGTGGTTATAGTCCGATTTCGTTCATTTTAAATAGCGATCTGAGATAAGTGCCCAGGAACCCACAAATTTCATCAATATACCTCAAAATTTACTCAAGTTATCGTGTTAACGGAGAGACGGACGGTCATGGCTCAATCAAATTTTTTTTCGATACTGATGATTTTGATATATGGAAGTCTATATCCATCTCTATTCCTTTATACCTGTACAAGCAACCGTTATCCAATCAAAGTTATTATACTCTGTGAGCTCTGCTCAACTGAATATAACAATGAAACTGATATAAAAATACTAGTTTAAGACCACATATCTTAAAGTAGATCAGTAGAAATAAAAATATCAAACCTTTGTTCAGAGCCTGTGCAAAACCTGTTGAAATTATTGTTGCCAATTTAAAAAAAAAATTTCGATTATTCTTCGCTTTCTGTTAAGATTAGCAAAAATTAACTGATAAATAAATACAATCACATATTCTGTATAAAAACACCCTTTATAAACAGCACTACTATGGTAGTAGATTTTCACAATTTAATGTATTTGCGTAATTCACTTATTGTATTTTAAAATCATTGTTTGACTATTCCTTAGCTTGCGCTGCTTTTATGCTCTCAGTTGCCTTGTCCGCCTATTTCTTCCAAGGTCTACACTTTTCGCTAAAAGCCTTCTCAGTAAGATGCGTATTTACTTTGGTCATACGTATAAGTATGTGTGTATGTGTCTCAGTAATATCTTTTTTACTGTATGCATATATATGTGGCTGTTTTCAATATTGTCTGCTTATCTTGCTGTTGTTGTTGTCCAACATTTATTACTATCCGCATAGTGGCGTTTCGAAACTGCGTATATTCGCCACAGTTCTCAAAGTGCATTTACCAACCCACCTGTTGTAGTTCTATTTGCTATAGCCAAAGGGCCAGTAGTACCAGGCCTTAGGCAAAGCCTTGGTTGTTATACATATGGTTTTTCATAAAGTGGGAGGCATGCTTTTCCTTTTTACAGCAACAGGCGAAGCATCTGGGGAGTCCTACTTATAGTTAAGTCATTTTAAATATATTGAGGCTGTACACCCTGGTTCAATTGCGTTTTTAGCTAGCTCTACTATCGACTTGGGCTCACATGCAGAACGGCGAGTTATGTATCTTTTCAATTCAGAAATTTTTGACAAATTTTTAAAATTAACTCCGAGCTAAAAAAATCACTTTCCATGTTGCAAGTGGGCCTTAAATATTTAGTCTGATCATCCTTCCTTGCTTAGAAAAAGGGGTTTCGGTTCTTCGTTTATTAAATAAACCTAATTTTATCCCATTTCTATGGAATAGGCCAAAAGCTGTGAGGTTGTTTAAGTTATGTTAGACCATGGGGCACATTTAGTCCAGCTGGCCCATTGTGCTACCACTGAATTAGCTAATGTATTTCCTCATTTATATATCTAAAAAGTTGAACCGAACTGTATGTCTAATATAGCGTACGGTGCCTTCAAATTTTGTGGAACCAAGATCCACCAAACAGCCAACGAAGTGCTTGTCCAGATATTCCGTATGTATTTTGGCTATAACCGGACATCTGGAGAGGAAATATTCAATACTCACTATATGTTCCTCATCCTTATATGCGACTGAGATTGATAACAAACCTAAGCCTTATATCTAAAGAGAGGAAAAGATCTTTTAAGTATATACCACTACCAATATTGTCATTGAGTTTGGAGCCATCCGTGAAGCCTGCTATAGATTTTAGTTATATGTGCATTTGAGATATGTAATAGAAATTTTTTTTTTGCTAGATGAAATGTCACAGTAGTAAAATTTAGCACACGAAAGTTTTGCGGAATTAGTCCCAAAATTGTGAAATGTCTGACTCTGTTATCTCTGCAAAGTAGGACTACTCACATTCTAACAGCACTAAAACTCGCCAAAAGCATACCATACCGATCTATGGGGGGAAGGATTATCACAAAGTTCAGTTAACCTGCTGACTGTGCGGTTTCTTGCGCGTGCCGCACATTAAACCGTAGTGCCATAGAATAAAGTGAGTCTAAATTCGGCGATGCAAAATATGTGGCTTTAAGCCCAGAGACAACTCTACCTAAAGCTGGGTAGTCGACATATTCATTGTCCTCAGTTCAGTTTGGACTCCTATGTATTCAATAACTAGCTTCGAGATAATTGTGTAAGACTGCAAAGCACGCAAGTCTGCTGGCTGTCTGTCTTTTTCCCGCTAGCTTCTATTGCATGGATTACTGCCTGAAAACTAGCGGAGTAGCATTTCTTTGGTATCATTTTGCTGAAGATTGGACCATGGATGCCAGCT